>NW_027149916.1:0-310000 GCF_031143425.1 Pleurodeles waltl
GTGCTTGTGTACCTCTTTGAAGCACGTAAAGTGTTCTTTTTTTCCCACTTCCATCCAGGGGGAAAACCTGGAATCTTACCCTGCTTGGAGCTCCGCAGCCCTGGGTAGAAGGAGTGACTTTGCCCCCTTGGAGCTGAAACTCTCATAATGTGTAAAATAGCAGCCTGGAAGGTCGCAAATGGGCCAGCGACATTGCAGGCTCAGTGCTGGCACTGTGAGGGTGCTTGTGTGCGGTTTTAAAGCACGTAAAGTGTTCTTTTTTTTTTCCACTTCCATTCAAGGGGAAAACCTGGAATCTAACCCTACTTGGAGCTCCGTAGCCCTGGGTAGAAGGAGTGACTTTGCCCCCTTGGAGCTGAAACACTCATAATGTGTAAAATAGCAGCCTGGAAGGTTGCAAATGGGCCAGGGACATTGCAGGCTCACTGCTGGCACTGTGAGGGTGCTTGTGTACAGTTTAAAAGCACGTAAAGTGTTCTTTTTTCTCCACTTCCATCCAGGGGGAAAACCTGGAATCTTACCCTACTTGGAGCTCCGTAGCCCTGGGTAGAAGTAGTGACTTTGCCCCCTTGGAGCCTAATGTCGAAAACAGCTGCCTGGAGGTTGCAAATGGGCCAGGGACATTGCAGGCCCAGTGCTGACACTGTGAGGGTGCTTGTGTACCTCTTTGAAGCACGTAAAGTGTTCTTTTTTTTCCACTTCCATCCAGGGGGAAAACCTGGAATCTTACCCTACTTGGAGCTCCGTAGCCCTGGGTAGAAGTAGTGACTTTGCCCCCTTGGAGCCTAATGTCGAAAACAGCTGCCTGGAGGTTGCAAATGGGCCAGGGACATTGCAGGCCCAGTGCTTGCACTGTGAGGGTGCTTGTGTGCGGTTTTAAAGCACGTAAAGTGTTCTTTTTTTTTTTCCACTTCCATCCAGGGGGAAAACCTGGAATCTTACCCTACTTGGAGCTCCGTAGCCCTGGGTAGAAGGAGTGACTTTTCCCCCTTGGAGCCTAATGTCGAAAACAGCTGCCTGGAGGTTGCAAATGGGCCAGGGACATTGCAGGCCCAGTGCTGACACTGTGAGGGTGCTTGTGTACAGTTTTGAAGCACGTAAAGTGTTCTTTTATTTTTCCACTTCCATCCAGGGGTAAAACCTGGAATCTTACCCTACTTGGAGCACCGCAGCCCTGGGTAGAAGGAGTGACTTTGCCCCCTTGGAGCTGAAACACTCATAATGTGTAAATTAGCTGCCTGGAAGGTTACAAATGGACCAGGGACATTGCAGGCCCAGTGCTGACACTGTGAGGGTGCTTGTGTACAGTTTTGAAGCACGTAACAAGTTCTTTTTTCTCCACTTCCATCCAGGGGGAAAACCTGGAATCTAACCCTACTTGGAGCTCCGTAGCCCTGGGTAGAAGGAGTGACCTTGCCCCCTTGGAGCTGAAACACTCATAATGTGTAAAATAGCTGCCTGGAAGGTTGCAAATGGCCCAGGGACATTGCAGGCCCAGTGCTGACACTGTGAGGGTGCTTGTGTACAGTTTTGAAGCACGTAACATGTTCTTTTTTTTCCACTTCCATCAAGGGGGAAAACCTGGAATCTTACCCTACTTGGAGCTCCGTAGCCCTGGGTAGAAGGAGTGACTTTGCCCCCTTGGAGCTGAAACACTCATAATGTGTAAAATAGCTGCCTGGAAGGTTACAAATGGGCCCAGGGACACTGCAGGCCCAGTGCTGACACTGTGAGGGTGCTTGTGTACCTCTTTGAAGCACGTAAAGTGTTCTTTTTTTCCCACTTCCATCCAGGGGGAAAACCTGGAATCTTACCCGACTTGGAGCTCCGTAGCCCTGGGTAGAAGGAGTGACTTTACCCCCGTGGAGCTGAAACACTCATAATGTGTAAAACGAGGTTAAAAAAGGGCCAGGGACATTGTAGGCCCAGCGCTGACACTGTGAGGGTGCTTGTGTACCTCTTTGAAGCACGTAAAGTGTTCTCTTTTTTTCCACTTCCATCCAGGGGTAAAACCTGGAATCTTACCCTACTTGGAGCTCCGTAGCCCTGGGTAGAAGGAGTGACTTTGCCCCCTTGGAGCCTAATGTCGAAAACAGCTGCCTGGAGCTTGCAAATGGGCCAGGGACATTGCAGGCCCAGTGCTTGCACTGTGAGGGTGCTTGTGTGCGGTTTTAAAGCACGTAAAGTGTTCTTTTTTTTCCCACTTCCATCCAGGGGGAAAACCTGGAATCTTACCCTACTTGGAGCTCCGTAGCCCTGGGTAGAAGGAGTGACTTTGCCCCCTTGGAGCTGAAACACCCATAATGTGTAAAATAACAGCCTGGAAGGTTGCAAATGGGCCAGGGACATTGCAGGCTCACTGCTGGCACTGTGAGGGTGCTTGTGTACAGTTTAAAAGCACGTAAAGTGTTCTTTTTTGTCCACTTCCATCCAGGGGGAAAACCTGGAATCTTACCCTACTTGGAGCTCCGTAGCCCTGGGTAGAAGGAGTGACTTTGCCCCCTTGGAGCTGAAACACTCATAAGGTGTAAAATAGCAGCCTGGAAGGTTGCAAATGGGCCAGGGACATTGCAGGCCCAGTGCTGACACTGTGAGGGTGCTTGTGTACAGTTTAAAAGCACGTAAAGTGTTCTTTTTTTTCCACTTCCATCCAGGGGGAAAACCTGGAATCTTACCCTACTTGGAGCTCCGTAGCCCTGGGTAGAAGGAGTGACTTTGCCCCCTTGGAGCCTAATGTCGAAAACAGCAGGCTGGAGGTTGCAAATGGGCCAGGGACATTGCAGGCCCAGTGCTGGCACTGTGAGGGTGCTTGTGTACGGTTTTGAAGCACGTAAAATGTTCTTTTTTTTTCCCCACTTCCATCCAGGGGGAAAACCTTGAATCTTACCCTACTTGGAGCTCCGCAGCCCTGGGTAGAAGGAGTGACTTTGCCCCCTTGGAGCTGAAAAAGGAAACATGTACACATATTCTCGACTATTAAGCCCCCACAGCGTGGGGGCTTACAAAAGCGTGTGAGGAACAAAAAGTCGAGTTATCCCGGCCGGCTGGCACTCCGGCCATCTGGTCGGCCACGTGTGCAACCAGATGGCTCAGCGTGATGTGCGACCAGATGGCCGGAGTGCCAGCCGGCCGGGATAACTCGACTTTTTGTTCTTTACCCGCATTTGTAAGCCCCCACCCTGTGGGGGCTTAATAGTCGAAAATACGGGAAGGTGTAAAGAAATTGGGTATGGGCCTGGAGAGCAGCCCAACCCGGCAGGGAAAATGTAATAAAATGGTGTCGTATACACACAGCTCTGTTATGATCCAGTGGGCGGCCCTCAGAAGGGCCTTTAGGTTGTTTTTTTGTGCGTTCTCGGCGAGTGGTGTTTAACCGCCAAATCCGTAGAGAGTACGTCCCTGGCGCTTCAGGGCGTACACCACATCCATGGCGGTGACGGTCTTTCTCTTGGCGTGCTCGGTATAGGTGACGGCGTCCCGGATGACGTTCTCCAGGAAAACCTTCAGCACACCGCGGGTCTCCTCGTAGATGAGGCCGGAGATGCGCTTGACACCGCCGCGGCGAGCCAGGCGGCGAATGGCGGGCTTGGTGATGCCCTGGATGTTGTCGCGGAGCACCTTCCTGTGCCTCTTGGCACCGCCTTTGCCGAGCCCCTTTCCTCCTTTGCCGCGTCCAGACATGCTCTCTTCTCGGTCGAAGCAGAAATACGAGCAGCAGCCCGAGAACGGCTGCTTATATGGAGCAGCTGCGGACCGGCGAGGGAGCCTCTGACGTGTGAGGCCGAGAGGCGGGAGAGCCGCTGTCCGGCCCGCCCTCTGCAGAGAGCGGGCCCCGAGCGGCCGCTGCCGTTTGAAAAAGCGCGGGCTCCCAGCGCCCCTTTGTCCTGGGCTCGCCTGCGGGCGGGCGGGCTCCGCAGCTTCTGCTCTTCCCTCCTCACACGCCACCGGCGTTCAGGCCACGCAAACGGAACGGTGCAAAGCACCCCAGCCCCTCGCTGGTTGTTCCGGCCTGAAGCAACCCTAACCCGGGGTCCCCCTCCGACCGCTCTCAAATGTCTCAATGGGGCCAGCGCACCGAAGCCCTCCCCGGCGCCACCGCGCTGCGTGCGTGCAGCCACAACATGCACACGTTCACACCCCGCGCCCGGTAGCGGCGTGCCCGCAAACTGAAAAATATATATGTATAAACATGAATAAAAAGTATGGACCGCAAGGTAGCCTTAGCGGCTGTGTTAACATTATTCACGTGCATCGCCGGAGGGTCGGACACGCCGCCCGGTGAGGCGAAGGTGCGAGCGCTGAATTTAAAGAAGCCGGCAAAAGTGAGACTTAGAAGGGATAAGCTCTTTGATGGAATCTGTGTGCGGCCCTGAAAAGAGCCCTTGTGTTTATAATGTATTTATACGGTGGTTCGTAAGGGAGGCTGCGGCGCTTCACTTGCTTGCTTTGCCCCCAGCCTTGTGGCTCTCGGTTTTCTTGGGCAGCAGCACGGCCTGGATGTTTGGCAGGACGCCTCCCTGGGCGATGGTGACTCTGCCCAGCAGCTTGTTGAGCTCCTCGTCGTTGCGGATGGCGAGCTGGAGGTGCCTGGGGATGATGCGGGTCTTCTTGTTGTCCCGGGCCGCGTTGCCGGCCAGCTCGAGGATCTCGGCCGTCAGGTACTCCAGGACTGCAGCCAGATAGACGGGGGCACCGGCGCCGACCCGCTCGGCGTAGCTTCCCTTTCGGAGCAGCCTGTGCACACGGCCCACAGGGAACTGCAGTCCGGCTCTGGAAGAGCGTGTCTTGGCCTTAGCGCGGGCCTTGCCTCCTTGCTTTCCGCGTCCAGACATGGCGAGCAGCTGCTGTAGGTTCTCGGGCTAAGAAGACAGAGAGACTATCCCTGCGTGCTCCGGACCCCGGTCATATAAAGACTTCGGGTCGTCTCTGATTGGTTGCCCGCTAAGCTCTGAGGCCCACATTGGAGGAAGGAATAACCTACTCCACCAATCAGAATTACAGAAGTGAAAGGCGCGTATTAAGATGAGGACGGAGGGGGTGCCGGTTGTGCCTACCAATGGGAACGGAGAATGGAACAAGCAGCTGCTTTACACGCCCAGCCTATAAGTACAGCAGCCCGGGCGCAGCTTCCGCATTTCTCCTGATTGCACAGCGAGCGCCTGCCCAGTGTCGATCATGCCTGAACCAGCCAAGTCCGCGCCGGCTCCCAAGAAGGGCTCCAAGAAAGCGCTGTCCAAGCCGCCCAAGAAGGACGGCAAGAAGCGCAAGAGGACCAGGAAGGAGAGCTACGCTATCTACATTTACAAAGTGATGAAGCAGGTGCACCCCGACACCGGCATCTCCTCCAAGGCCATGGGCATCATGAACTCCTTCGTCAACGACATCTTTGAGCGCATCGCCGGGGAGGCTTCCCGCCTGGCTCACTACAACCAGCGGCGCACCATCACCTCCCGGGAGATCCAGACCGCCGTGCGCCTGCTGCTCCCCGGAGAGCTGGCCAAGCACGCCGTGTCCGAGGGCACCAAGGCCGTCACCAAGTACACTAGCGCCAAGTAAGGCTTCGAGGCACATCTCCAATTAACACAAGGGCTCTTTTAAGGGCCAACACTTTTTCCTCTAAGAGCTGCTGTGCGGATATTATCGGTGAAGAGGTACCCTTAGCGTGTCTTATGAATGAAGCGTAGTGTGGTGCGCATTAGGTCCCGCTCTGACGGGGCCTGCAGCAGAGCGAGGGACGGTAGAGCAGAGCGCCCTTCCTAATAAAACGTCTATGTGAACAGGCTTTGTTGGGGATAAAGTGTCACTAAGCGCTGTAATGTAATAGCGTTTGACCCGCACGGACGGTCCCGCTATTGCTTTCCACGTTAGGGGAGAAGTGTGTAAAGTTTGCACGGGGCACGTTCCGTTCGTACTTAAAAACCAAGGGAGACGAGAGCGGCTACAAGTCGCCCCCGAGCAGGCGCTCCCTCTGCTGAAGCCGGACAAGATTACCGGGGGTTTAAAAGTAGCACAGACACCACACAGCCCCGGCTTGCGAGGTGCCGGTCGCTGCACAACCCGTCTGCCAAACAAAGCACTTTATCATATGAAAAGGAGGCGCTCTGCTTTCCGAGTGCCGGTATGAGTTAATGAGTACCGGTGCCTACCAACACCTTCCTTTCGCCCCCGCCTCCCCCCGTGTACAACACACGGATATGAACAGCTCCTACGTGACAAGGTGGTGGCTCTTAGAAGAGCCCTTGTGGTATATGTGGGGTCGGTTAGGGTCGGTCCTTAGGCCCTCTCGCCGCGGATACGACGGGCCAGCTGAATGTCCTTGGGCATGATGGTGACCCTCTTGGCGTGGATGGCGCACAAGTTGGTGTCCTCAAAGAGCCCGACCAGGTAGGCCTCGCTGGCCTCCTGCAGGGCCATGACGGCCGAGCTCTGGAAGCGCAGGTCGGTCTTGAAGTCCTGCGCGATCTCCCGCACCAGGCGCTGGAAGGGCAGCTTGCGGATGAGCAGCTCGGTGGACTTCTGGTAGCGGCGGATCTCGCGGAGAGCCACGGTCCCGGGCCTGTAGCGGTGAGGCTTCTTGACTCCTCCGGTGGCAGGCGCGCTCTTGCGGGCAGCCTTGGTGGCCAGCTGCTTGCGAGGCGCCTTCCCTCCGGTGGACTTGCGGGCGGTCTGCTTGGTGCGGGCCATGGCGAAGACGGAGCTTTCTCTGCGCGGCGTGCGAGAAGGAATGGGGCCTGCCTCGCACAGAGGCCTATTTATGCCCTGGGAGACGGAGGGCTGCTCTGATTGGTTGAAACCACGGGCCCAAGTTTGGAAATAGCAAGGATTGGTTACTCACTGAAGAGGCGGCTCGTGGCTGTCTGTAGCCAATGAAATGTGGTCAAAATGGAAAGCAGCCCCCCGATTGGTTGATGTACCCCGAGCCGAAAAAGCCCGCGTTTTGGGCAGGTCTTCTCCCCCTTGCCCCCCCGGCTAGCTGCCGCCCCACCAGTCACCCCCTCCCCGTCTCGGTCACCTGCGGGGGACAAGCCCACGGTGTTATAGCCCCTTTGGTCACCCTGGCACACGCCGTTACCTCCTACGGATTTAAGGCGCACACTCGTCTGCTTCAAGCAGACACTATTCCCAGTCCGCCTCGGACATAGTGTTTGCGGCTAAGCACACACGTAATCACCCGAATGTGTCATCCACCGAGGTCTAGTACCTCCCACACGTATAGTTAGCCTTAAAACTATCAAGGAGTTATAATAACCTCCGTGCGAGCATCCGCCCAAGATCACACGCGGCGCTCGAGCGCGGAGAGGCGCGCCGGGATTTCACGGTGCCGTTTATGGCTGGGGAGCGGGGCACGGCGTGCGCGGGGCTGGGGGGTGAACAGGCTCTCTTCTAGACCGGGTGGGTGGCTCTTAAAAGAGCCCTTGTGTTCGCAGTGTCTGGCAGGAGCCCTTACTTCTTCTTGGGCGCTGCCTTTTTGGGCTTGGCTGCTTTGGGTTTGGCCGCCTTGGGTTTCACCACCTTGGCGGGGCTTTTCTTGGCTGCCTTGGGCTTGGCCGCCTTTGCTTTCGCGGGACTCTTGGCAGCCTTCTTGGCCGGGGCAGCTTTGGGCTTCTTGGGGCTCTTGGCCGCCGCCGGCTTCTTGGCCTTCTTCGGGCTCTTCTTCACCCCCGCGGGGGCCTTCTTGGGCTTCTTGGCGGCCGGGGCGGCTTTCTTGGCCGCTGGTTTCTTGGCCGCTGGTTTCTTGGCCGCCTTCTTGCCCTCCAGCTGCTTCTTGTTCACCTTGAAGGAGCCGGAGGCGCCGGTGCCCTTCAGCTGGGCCAGGGCGCCCTTGCTGACCAGGCCCTTGAGGGCGGCCTTGACGCGGCTCTTGTTCTTGTCCACATCGTAGCCGTCGGCGCTCAGCACCTTCTTCAGCGCCGCCAGGGAGACCCCCTTCCTCTCGGCAGAGGCGGTGACCGCTTTCAGGATGAGCTCGGCGACGCTGGGTCCCGCGGGCTTCTTGGCCTTAGACGGCCCCGCCGCCTTCTTCGCCTTCTTCTTGGGGGCTACTTCAGCGGGAGGGGCCGCGGCAGCTGGAGCGGTTTCAGCCATGGTACAGAGAGTCGAGGCGCTAGCACAGATGAGAAATGTCCCTCCCGCCGGAGCTCCGCGCATATATAGGGAGGAGCCACCTCCTGATTGGTCCCCAGGAGGGGAGGCTGTTCGCGGCACACTCGGCTCTCTGCTCCGAGCTGGCTTTTGTGTTTCCTCTCATCAGATTATCTATGTTTTAAAACAGTAAACGTTAGAACTGGGCTTTCATTTATACATCAAAAGAAGCCCAACTTCATCCCTTTCCTATGCGTGCTCTCCTCTCGTTTCAGCGCGCTGCCACCGGCTTTTAGTCAGCTGGTAGACTCCACACTCCTCCGATGGCTGATGCCTTTGTGTCAGAAAACTTTGTCCACGAGCCCATTTTCACCTACACAGTCTTAACGTTTGTGGTCAGAAAAGATAGCATATCAATCGTAGCGTGCTTCTGTACCGAATGACTCGTGGGGCACCACAATGGGGTTCTTGGCACCCGTGAAACAACGTTTTATAAACTGCAGAAATAACACAAGCCTTCGTGTGCCCAGCGAGAGGGGAAACAGGAGCCAGGAGGATAGAAACGGGCCAAACTCACTGAATGCACACCGCTGATACAGTGAAGGTGCCTGCCTACCTTATTTAACCATGTAAACTATTATTTTGTTCACCTGCATACAAGGGAGAAAACCTGGAATCTTACCCGACTTGGAGCTCCGTAGCCCTGGGTAGAAGGAGTGATGTTGCCCCCTCGGAGCTGAAACACACATAATGTGTAAAATAGCTGCCTGGAGGTTACAAATGAGCCCAGGGACATTGCAGGCCCAGTACTGACATTGTGAGGGTGCTTGTGTACCTTTTGGAATCATGTAAAGTGTTGTTTTTTTTCCACTTCCATCCAGGGGGAAAACCTGGAATCTTACCCTACTTGGAGCTCCGTAGCCCTGGGTAGAAGGAGTGACTTTGCCCCCTTGGAGCTGAAACACCCATAATGTGTAAAATAGCTGCCTGGAAGGTTGCAAATGGCCCAGGGACATTGCAGGCCCAGTGCTGACACTGTGAGGGTGCTTGTGTACAGTTTTGAAGGACGTAAAGTGTTCTTTTTTCTCCACTTCCATCCAGGGGGAAAACCTGGAATCTTACCCTACTTGGAGCTCCGTAGCCCTGGGTAGAAGGAGTGACTTTGCCCCCTTGGAGCCTAATGTCGAAAACAGCTGCCTGGAGGTTGCAAATGGGCCAGGGACACTGCAGGCCCAGTGCTGACACTGTGAGGGTGCTTGTGTACCTCTTTGAAGCACGTAAAGTGTTCTTTTTTTCCCACTTCCATCCAGGGGGAAAACCTGGAATCTTACCCTGCTTGGAGCTCCGCAGCCCTGGGTAGAAGGAGTGACTTTGCCCCCTTGGAGCTGAAACTCTCATAATGTGTAAAATAGCAGCCTGGAAGGTCGCAAATGGGCCAGCGACATTGCAGGCTCAGTGCTGGCACTGTGAGGGTGCTTGTGTGCGGTTTTAAAGCACGTAAAGTGTTCTTTTTTTTTTCCACTTCCATTCAAGGGGAAAACCTGGAATCTAACCCTACTTGGAGCTCCGTAGCCCTGGGTAGAAGGAGTGACTTTGCCCCCTTGGAGCTGAAACACTCATAATGTGTAAAATAGCAGCCTGGAAGGTTGCAAATGGGCCAGGGACATTGCAGGCTCACTGCTGGCACTGTGAGGGTGCTTGTGTACAGTTTAAAAGCACGTAAAGTGTTCTTTTTTCTCCACTTCCATCCAGGGGGAAAACCTGGAATCTTACCCTACTTGGAGCTCCGTAGCCCTGGGTAGAAGTAGTGACTTTGCCCCCTTGGAGCCTAATGTCGAAAACAGCTGCCTGGAGGTTGCAAATGGGCCAGGGACATTGCAGGCCCAGTGCTGACACTGTGAGGGTGCTTGTGTACCTCTTTGAAGCACGTAAAGTGTTCTTTTTTTTCCACTTCCATCCAGGGGGAAAACCTGGAATCTTACCCTACTTGGAGCTCCGTAGCCCTGGGTAGAAGTAGTGACTTTGCCCCCTTGGAGCCTAATGTCGAAAACAGCTGCCTGGAGGTTGCAAATGGGCCAGGGACATTGCAGGCCCAGTGCTTGCACTGTGAGGGTGCTTGTGTGCGGTTTTAAAGCACGTAAAGTGTTCTTTTTTTTTTTTCCACTTCCATCCAGGGGGAAAACCTGGAATCTTACCCTACTTGGAGCTCCGTAGCCCTGGGTAGAAGGAGTGACTTTTCCCCCTTGGAGCCTAATGTCGAAAACAGCTGCCTGGAGGTTGCAAATGGGCCAGGGACATTGCAGGCCCAGTGCTGACACTGTGAGGGTGCTTGTGTACAGTTTTGAAGCACGTAAAGTGTTCTTTTATTTTTCCACTTCCATCCAGGGGTAAAACCTGGAATCTTACCCTACTTGGAGCACCGCAGCCCTGGGTAGAAGGAGTGACTTTGCCCCCTTGGAGCTGAAACACTCATAATGTGTAAATTAGCTGCCTGGAAGGTTACAAATGGACCAGGGACATTGCAGGCCCAGTGCTGACACTGTGAGGGTGCTTGTGTACAGTTTTGAAGCACGTAACAAGTTCTTTTTTCTCCACTTCCATCCAGGGGGAAAACCTGGAATCTAACCCTACTTGGAGCTCCGTAGCCCTGGGTAGAAGGAGTGACCTTGCCCCCTTGGAGCTGAAACACTCATAATGTGTAAAATAGCTGCCTGGAAGGTTGCAAATGGCCCAGGGACATTGCAGGCCCAGTGCTGACACTGTGAGGGTGCTTGTGTACAGTTTTGAAGCACGTAACATGTTCTTTTTTTTCCACTTCCATCAAGGGGGAAAACCTGGAATCTTACCCTACTTGGAGCTCCGCAGCCCTGGGTAGAAGGAGTGACTTTTCCCCCTTGGAGCTGAAACACCCATAATGTGTAAAATAGCTGCCTGGAAGGTTGCAAATGGCCCAGGGACATTGCAGGCCCAGTGCTGACACTGTGATGGTGCTTGTGTACAGTTTTGAAGCACGAAAAATGATATTTTTTTCCACTTCCATCTAGGGGGAAAACCTGGAATCTTACCCTACTTGGAGCTCCGTAGCCCTGGGTAGAAGGAGTGACTTTTCCCCCTTGGAGCCTAATGTCGAAAACAGCTGCCTGGAGGTTGCAAATGGGCCAGGGACATTGCAGGCCCAGTGCTTGCACTGTGAGGGTGCTTGTGTGCGGTTTTAAAGCACGTAAAGTGTTCTTTTTTTTTCCCACTTCCATCCAGGGGGAAAACCTGGAATCTTACCCTACTTGGATCTCCGTAGCCCTGGGTAGAAGGAGTGACTTTGCCCCCTTGGAGCCTAATGTCGAAAACAGCTGCCTGGAGGTTGCAAATGGGCCAGGGACATTGCAGGCCCAGTGCTGACACTGTGAGGGTGCTTGTGTACAGTTTTGAAGCACGTAAAGTGTTCTTTTTTTTCCACTTCCATCCAGGGGGAAAACCTGGAATCTAACCCTACTTGGAGCTCCGTAGCCCTGGGTAGAAGGAGTGACTTTGCCCCCTTGGAGCTGAAACACCCATAATGTGTAAAATAGCAGCCTGGAAGGTTGCAAATGGGCCAGGGACATTGCAGGCTCACTGCTGGCACTGTGAGGGTGCTTGTGTACAGTTTAAAAGCACGTAAAGTGTTCTTTTTTCTCCACTTCCATCCAGGGGGAAAACCTGGAATCTTACCCTACTTGGAGCTCCGTAGCCCTGGGTAGAAGGAGTGACTTTGCCCCCTTGGAGCTGAAACACTCATAATGTGTAAAATAGCAGCCTGGAAGGTTGCAAATGGGCAAGGGACATTGCAGGCTCAGTGCTGGCACTGTGAGGGTGCTAGTGTACAGTTTTGAAGCACGTAAAGTGTTCTTTTTTTTCCCACTTCCATCCAGGGGGAAAACCTGGAATCTTACCCTACTTGGAGCTCCGTAGCCCTGGGTAGAAGGAGTGACTTTGCCCCCTTGGAGCCTAATGTCGAAAACAGCTGCCTGGAGGTTGCAAATGGCCCAGGGACATTGCAGGCCCAGTGCTGACGCTGTGAGGGTGCTTGTGTACCGTTTTGAAGCACGTAAAGTGTTCTTTTTACTCCACTTCCATCCAGGGGGAAAACCTGGAATCTTACCCTACTTGGAGCTCCGTAGCCCTGGGTAGAAGGAGTGACTTTGCCCCCTTGGAGCCTAATGTCGAAAACAGCTGCCTGGAGGTTGCAAATGGGCCAGGGACATTGCAGGCCCAGTGCTGACGCTGTGAGGGTGCTTGTGTACCGTTTTGAAGCACGTAAAGTGTTCTTTTTACTCCACTTCCATCCAGGGGGAAAACCTGGAATCTTACCCTACTTGGAGCTCCGTAGCCCTGGGTAGAAGGAGTGACTTTGCCCCCTTGGAGCCTAATGTCGAAAACAGCTGCCTGGAGCTTGCAAATGGGCCAGGGACATTGCAGGCCCAGTGCTGACGCTGTGAGGGTGCTTGTGTAACATTTTGAAGCACGTAAAGTGTTCTTTTTTTTTCCACTTCCATCCAGGGGGAAAACCTGGAATATTACCCTACTTGGAGCTCCGTAGCCCTGGGTAGAAGGAGTGACTTTGCCCCCTTGGAGCTGAAACACCCATAATGTGTAAAATAGCTGCCTGGAAGGTAGCAAATGGCCCAGGGACATTGCAGGCCCAGTGCTGACACTGTGAGGGTGCTTGTGTACAGTTTTGAAGCACGTAAAGTGTTCTTTTTTCTCCACTTCCATCCAGGGGGAAAACTTGGAATCTTACCCTACTTGGAGCTCCGTAGCCCTGGGTAGAAGGAGTGACTTTGCCCCCTTGGAGCTGAAACACTCATAATGTGTAAAATAGCAGCCTGGAAGGTCGCAAATGGGCCAGGGACATTGCAGGCTCAGTGCTGGCACTGTGAGGGTGCTTGTGTGCGGTTTTAAAGCACGTAAAGTGTTCTTTTTTTCCCACTTCCATCCAGGGGGGAAACCTGGAATCTTACCCTACTTGGAGCTCCGTAGCCCTGGGTAGAAGGAGTGACTTTGTCCCCTTGGAGCTGAAACACTCATAATGTGTAAAATAGCAGCCTGGAAGGTTACAAATGGGCCAGGGACATTGCAGGCCCAGTGCTGACACTGTGAGGGTGCTTGTGTACAGTTTTGAAGCACGTAAAGTGTTCTTTTTTTTCCACTTCCATCCAGGGGGAAAACCTGGAATCTTACCCTACTTGGAGCTCCGTAGCCCTGGGTAGAAGGAGTGACTTTGCCCCCTTGGAGCCTAATGTCGAAAACAGCTGCCTGGAGGTTGCAAATGGGCCAGGGACATTGCAGGCCCAGTGCTGACGCTGTGAGGGTGCTTGTGTACAGTTTTGAAGCACGTAAAGTGTTCTTTTTTCTCCACTTCCATCCAGGGGGAAAACCTGGAATCTTACCCTACTTGGAGCTCCGTAGCCCTGGGTAGAAGGAGTGACTTTGCCCCCTTGGAGCTGAAACACCCATAATGTGTAAAATAGCTGCCTGGAAGGTAGCAAATGGCCCAGGGACATTGCAGGCCCAGTGCTGACACTGTGAGGGTGCTTGTGTACAGTTTTGAAGCACGTAAAGTGTTCTTTTTTCTCCACTTCCATCCAGGGGGAAAACCTGGAATCTTACCCTACTTGGAGCTCCGTAGCCCTGGGTAGAAGGAGTGACTTTGCCCCCTTGGAGCCTAATGTCGAAAACAGCTGCCTGGAGGTTGCAAATGGGCCAGGGACATTGCAGGCCCAGTGCTGACACTGTGAGGGTGCTTGTGTACCGTTTTGAAGCACGTAAAGTGTTCTTTTTTTTCCACTTCCATCCAGGGGGAAAACCTGGAATCTTACCCTACTTGGAGCTCCGTAGCCCTGGGTAGAAGGAGTGACTTTGCCTCCTTGGAGCCTAATGTCGAAAACAGCTGCCTGGAGGTTGCAAATGGGCCAGGGACATTGCAGGCCCAGTGCTGGCACTGAGAGGGTGCTTGTGTACAGTTTTGAAGCACGTAAAGTGTTTTTTTTTTTCCACTTCCATCCAGGGGGAAAACCTGGAATCTTACCCTACTTGGAGCTCCGCAGCCCTGGGTAGAAGGAGTGACTTTGCCCCCTTGGAGCTGAAACACCCATAATGTGTAAAATAGCTGCCTGGAAGGTTGCAAATGGCCCAGGGACATTGCAGGCCCAGCGCTGACACTGTGAGGGTGCTTGTGTAACATTTTGAAGCACGTAAAGTGTTCTTTTTTTTTCCACTTCCATCCAGGGGGAAAACCTGGAATATTACCCTACTTGGAGCTCCGTAGCCCTGGGTAGAAGGAGTGACTTTGCCCCCTTGGAGCCTAATGTCGAAAACAGCTGCCTGGAGCTTGCAAATGGGCCAGGGACATTGCAAGCCCAGTGCTGACACTGTGAGGGTGCTTGTGTACCGTTTTGAAGCACGTAAAGTGTTCTTTTTTTTCCACTTCCATCCAGGGGGAAAACCTGGAATCTTACCCTACTTGGAGCTCCGTAGCCCTGGGTAGAAGGAGTGACTTTTCCCTCTTGGAGCTGAAACACCCATAATGTGTAAAATAGCTGCCTGGAAGGTTGCAAATGGCCCAGGGACATTGCAGGCCCAGTGCTGACACTGTGATGGTGCTTGTGTACAGTTTTGAAGCACGAAAAATGATCTTTTTTTCCACTTCCATCTAGGGGGAAAACCTGGAATCTTACCCTACTTGGAGCTCCGTAGCCCTGGGTAGAAGGAGTGACTTTTCCCCCTTGGAGCCTAATGTCGAAAACAGCTGCCTGGAGGTTGCAAATGGGCCAGGGACATTGCAGGCCCAGTGCTGACACTGTGAGGGTGCTTGTGTACCGTTTTGAAGCACGTAAAGTGTTCTTTTTTTTCCACTTCCATCCAGGGGGAAAAACTGGAATCTTACCCTACTTGGAGCTCCGTAGCCCTGGGTAGAAGGAGTGACTTTGCCCCCTTGGAGCTGAAACACTCATAATGTGTAAAATAGCTGCCTGGAAGGGTGCAAATGGCCCAGGGACATTGCAGGCCCAGTGATGACACTGTGAGGGTGCTTGTGTACAGTTTAAAAGCACGTAAAGTGTTCTTTTTTTTCCACTTCCATCCAGGGGGAAAAACTGGAATCTTACCCTACTTGGAGCTCCGTAGCCCTGGGTAGAAGGAGTGACTTTGTCCCCTTGGAGCTGAAACACTCATAATGTGTAAAATAGCAGCCTGGAAGGTTACAAATGGGCCAGGGACATTGCAGGCCCAGTGCTGACACTGTGAGGGTGCTTGTGTACAGTTTTGAAGCACGTAAAGTGTTATTTTTTTTCCACTTCCATCCAGGGGGAAAACCTGGAATCTTACCCTACTTGGAGCTCCGTAGCCCTGGGTAGAAGGAGTGACTTTGCCCCCTTGGAGCCTAATGTCGAAAACAGCTGCCTGGAGCTTGCAAATGGGCCAGGGACATTGCAGGCCCAGTGCTGACGCTGTGAGGGTGCTTGTGTACCGTTTTGAAGCACGTAAAGTGTTCTTTTTTTCCAACTTCCATCCAGGGGGAAATCCTGGAATCTTACCCTACTTGGAGCTCCGTAGCCCTGGGTAGAAGGAGTGACTTTGCCCCCTTGGAGCTGAAACACCCATAATGTGTAAAATAGCTGCCTGGAAGGTTGCAAATGGCCCAGGGACATTGCAGGCCCAGCGCTGACACTGTGAGGGTGCTTGTGTAACATTTTGAAGCACGTAAAGTGTTCTTTTTTTTTCCACTTCCATCCAGGGGGAAAACCTGGAATATTACCCTACTTGGAGCTCCGTAGCCCTGGGTAGAAGGAGTGACTTTGCCCCCTTGGAGCCTAATGTCGAAAACAGCTGCCTGGAGGTTGCAAATGGGCCAGGGACATTGCAGGCCCAGTGCTTGCACTGTGAGGGTGCTTGTGTGCGGTTTTAAAGCACGTAAAGTGTTCTTTTTTTTCCCCACTTCCATCCAGGGGGAAAACCTGGAATCTTACCCTACTTGGAGCTCCGTAGCCCTGGGTAGAAGGAGTGACTTTTCCCCCTTGGAGCCTAATGTCGAAAACAGCTGCCTGGAGCTTGCAAATGGGCCAGGGACATTGCAGGCCCAGTGCTGACACTGTGAGGGTGCTTGTGTACCGTTTTGAAGCACGTAAAGTGTTCTTTTTTTTCCACTTCCATCCAGGGGGAAAACCTGGAATCTTACCCTACTTGGAGCTCCGTAGCCCTGGGTAGAAGGAGTGACTTTTCCCTCTTGGAGCTGAAACACCCATAATGTGTAAAATAGCTGCCTGGAAGGTTGCAAATGGCCCAGGGACATTGCAGGCCCAGTGCTGACACTGTGATGGTGCTTGTGTACAGTTTTGAAGCACGAAAAATGATCTTTTTTTCCACTTCCATCTAGGGGGAAAACCTGGAATCTTACCCTACTTGGAGCTCCGTAGCCCTGGGTAGAAGGAGTGACTTTTCCCCCTTGGAGCCTAATGTCGAAAACAGCTGCCTGGAGGTTGCAAATGGGCCAGGGACATTGCAGGCCCAGTGCTGACACTGTGAGGGTGCTTGTGTACAGTTTTGAAGCACGTAAAGTGTTCTTTTTTCTCCACTTCCATCCAGGGGGAAAACCTGGAATCTTACCCTACTTGGAGCTCCGTAGCCCTGGGTAGAAGGAGTGACTTTGCCCCCTGGGAGCTGAAACACCCATAATGTGTAAAATAGCTGCCTGGAAGGTTGCAAATGGGCCAGGGACATTGCAGGCTCACTGCTGGCACTGTGAGGGTGCTTGTGTGCGGTTTTAAAGCACTTAGGCCCGTATTTATACTTTTTTTAGCGCCGCATTTGCGTCGTTTTTTGACGCAAAAACGGCGCAAACTTGCAAAATACCATTGTATTTTGTAGGTTTGCGCCGTTAGCCGTCAAAAAGCGGCGCAAATGCGGCGCTAAAAAAAGTATAAATACGGGCCTTAAAGTGTTCTTTTTTTTCCACTTCCATCCAGGGGCAAAACCTGGAATCTTACCCTACTTGGAGCTCCGTAGCCCTGGGTAGAAGGAGTGACTTTGCCCCCTTGGAGCTGAAACACCCATAATGTGTAAAATAGCTGCCTGGAAGGTAGCAAATGGCCCAGGGACATTGCAGGCCCAGTGCTGACACTGTGAGGGTGCTTGTGTACAGTTTTGAAGCACGTAACATGTTCTTTTTTTTCCACTTCCATCAAGGGGGAAAACCTGGAATCTTACCCTACTTGGAGCTCCGCAGCCCTGGGTAGAAGGAGTGACTTTTCCCCCTTGGAGCTGAAACACCCATAATGTGTAAAATAGCTGCCTGGAAGGTTGCAAATGGCCCAGGGACACTGCAGGCCCAGTGCTGACACTGTGATGGTGCTTGTGTACAGTTTTGAAGCACGAAAAATGATCTTTTTTTCCACTTCCATCTAGGGGGAAAACCTGGAATCTTACCCTACTTGGAGCTCCGTAGCCCTGGGTAGAAGGAGTGACTTTGCCCCCTTGGAGCCTAATGTCGAAAACAGCTGCCTGGAGGTTGCAAATGGGCCAGGGACATTGCAGGCCCAGTGCTGACACTGTGAGGGTGCTTGTGTACAGTTTTGAAGCACGTAAAGTGTTCTTTTTTTTCCACTTCCATCCAGGGGGAAAACCTGGAATCTAACCCTACTTGGAGCTCCGTAGCCCTGGGTAGAAGGAGTGACTTTGCCCCCTTGGAGCTGAAACACCCATAATGTGTAAAATAGCTGCCTGGAAGGTTGCAAATGGCCCAGGGACATTGCAGGCCCAGTGCTGACACTGTGATGGTGCTTGTGTACAGTTTTGAAGCACGAAAAATGATCTTTTTTTCCACTTCCATCTAGGGGGAAAACCTGGAATCTTACCCTACTTGGAGCTCCGTAGCCCTGGGTAGAAGGAGTGACTTTTCCCCCTTGGAGCCTAATGTCGAAAACAGCTGCCTGGAGGTTGCAAATGGGCCAGGGACATTGCAGGCCCAGTGCTGACACTGTGAGGGTGCTTGTGTACCGTTTTGAAGCACGTAAAGTGTTCTTTTTTTTCCACTTCCATCCAGGGGGAAAAACTGGAATCTTACCCTACTTGGAGCTCCGTAGCCCTGGGTAGAAGGAGTGACTTTGCCCCCTTGGAGCTGAAACACTCATAATGTGTAAAATAGCTGCCTGGAAGGGTGCAAATGGCCCAGGGACATTGCAGGCCCAGTGATGACACTGTGAGGGTGCTTGTGTACAGTTTAAAAGCACGTAAAGTGTTCTTTTTTTTCCACTTCCATCCAGGGGGAAAAACTGGAATCTTACCCTACTTGGAGCTCCGTAGCCCTGGGTAGAAGGAGTGACTTTGTCCCCTTGGAGCTGAAACACTCATAATGTGTAAAATAGCAGCCTGGAAGGTTACAAATGGGCCAGGGACATTGCAGGCCCAGTGCTGACACTGTGAGGGTGCTTGTGTACAGTTTTGAAGCACGTAAAGTGTTATTTTTTTTCCACTTCCATCCAGGGGGAAAACCTGGAATCTTACCCTACTTGGAGCTCCGTAGCCCTGGGTAGAAGGAGTGACTTTGCCCCCTTGGAGCCTAATGTCGAAAACAGCTGCCTGGAGCTTGCAAATGGGCCAGGGACATTGCAGGCCCAGTGCTGACGCTGTGAGGGTGCTTGTGTACCGTTTTGAAGCACGTAAAGTGTTCTTTTTTTCCAACTTCCATCCAGGGGGAAATCCTGGAATCTTACCCTACTTGGAGCTCCGTAGCCCTGGGTAGAAGGAGTGACTTTGCCCCCTTGGAGCTGAAACACCCATAATGTGTAAAATAGCTGCCTGGAAGGTTGCAAATGGCCCAGGGACATTGCAGGCCCAGCGCTGACACTGTGAGGGTGCTTGTGTAACATTTTGAAGCACGTAAAGTGTTCTTTTTTTTTCCACTTCCATCCAGGGGGAAAACCTGGAATCTTACCCTACTTGGAGCTCCGTAGCCCTGGGTAGAAGGAGTGACTTTGCCCCCTTGGAACTGAAACACCCATAATGTGTAAAATAGCTTCCTGGAAGGTTGCAAATGGGCCAGGGACATTGCAGGCCCAGTGCTGACACTGTGAGGGTGCTTGTGCACAGTTTTGAAGCACGTAAAGTGTTCTTTTTTCTCCACTTCCATCCAGGGGGAAAACCTGGAATCTTACCCTACTTGGTGCTCCGTAGCCCTGGGTAGAAGGAGTGACTTTGCCCCCTTGGAGCTGAAACACCCATAATGTGTAAAATAGCTGCCTGGAAGGTTGCAAATGGCCGAGGGACATTGCAGGCCCAGTGCTGACACTGTGAGGGTGCTTGTGTACAGTTTTGAAGCACGTAAAGTGTTCTTTTTTCTCCACTTCCATCCAGGGGGAAAACCTGGAATCTTACCCAACTTGGAGCTCCGTAGCCCTGGGTAGAAGGAGTGACTTTGCCCCCTTGGAGCCTAATGTCGAAAACAGCTGCCTGGAGGTTGCAAATGGCCAGGGACATTGCAGGCCCAGTGCTGACACTGTGAGGGTGCTTGTGTACAGTTTTGAAGCACGTAAAGTGTTCTTTTTTTTCCACTTCCATCCAGGGGGAAAACCTGGAATCTAACCCTACTTGGAGCTCCGTAGCCCTGTGTAGAAGGAGTGACTTTGCCCCCTTGAAGCTGAAACACTCATAATGTGTAAAATAGCTGCCTGGAAGGTTGCAAATGGCCCAGGGACATTGCAGGCCCAGTGCTGACACGGTGGGGGTGCTTGTGTACAGTTTTGAAGCACGTAAAGTGTTCTTTTTTCTCCACTTCCATCCAGGGGGAAAACCTGGAATCTTACCATACTTGGAGCTCCGTAGCCCTGGGTAGAAGGAGTGACTTTGCCCCCTTGGAGCTGAAACACTCATAATGAGTAAAATAGCAGCCTGGAAGGTTGCAAATGGGCCAGGGACATTGCAGGCTCACTGCTGGCACTGTGAGGGTGCTTGTGTACAGTTTAAAAGCACGTAAAGTGTTCTTTTTTCTCCACTTCCATCCAGGGGGAAAACCTGGAATCTTACCTTACTTGGAGCTCCGTAGCCCTGGGTAGAAGTAGTGACTTTGCCCCCTTGGAGCCTAATGTCGAAAACAGCTGCCTGGAGGTTGCAAATGGGCCAGGGACATTGCAGGCCCAGTGCTTGCACTGTGAGGGTGCTTATGTGCGGTTTTAAAGCACGTAAAGTGTTCTTTTTTTTCCCCACTTCCATCCAGGGGAAAAACCTGGAATCTTACCCTACTTGGAGCTCCGTAGCCCTGGGTAGAAGGAGTGACTTTTCCCCCTTGGAGCCTAATGTCGAAAACAGCTGCCTGGAGCTTGCAAATGGGCCAGGGACATTGCAGGCCCAGTGCTGACACTGTGAGGGTGCTTGTGTACCGTTTTGAAGCACGTAAAGTGTTCTTTTTTTTCCACTTCCATCCAGGGGGAAAACCTGGAATCTTACACTACTTGGAGCTCCGTAGCCCTGGGTAGAAGGAGTGACTTTGCCCCCTTGGAGCTGAAACACCCATAATGTGTAAAATAGCTGCCTGGAAGGTAGCAAATGGCCCAGGGACATTGCAGGCCCAGTGCTGACACTGTGAGGGTGCTTGTGTACAGTTTTGAAGCACGTAAAGAGTTCTTTTTTCTCCACTTCCATCCAGGGGGAAAACCTGGAATCTTACCCTACTTGGAGCTCCGTAGCCCTGGGTAGAAGGAGTGACTTTGCCCCCTTGGAGCTGAAACACCCATAATGTGAAATATAGCTGCCTGGAAGGTTGCAAATGGGCCAGGGACATTGCAGGCCCAGTGCTGACGCTGTGAGGGTGCTTGTGTACCGTTTTAAAGCACGTAAAGTGTTCTTTTTTTTCCCACTTCCATCCAGGGGGAAAACCTGGAATCTTACCCTACTTGGAGCTCCGTAGCCCTGGGTAGAAGGAGTGACTTTGCCCCCTTGGAGCCTAATGTCGAAAACCGCTGCCTGGAGGTTGCAAATGGGCCAGGGACATTGCAGGCCCAGTGCTGACACTGTGAGGGTGCTTGTGTACCGTTTTGAATCATGTAAAGTGTTCTTTTATTTTTCACTTCCATCCCGGGGTTAAACCTGGAATCTTACCCTACTTGGAGCTCCGTAGCCCCGGGTAGAAGGAGTGACTTTGCCCCCTTGGAGCTGAAACACTCATAATGTGTAAAATAGCTGCCTGGAAGGTTGCAAATGGCCCAGGGACATTGCAGGCCCAGTGCTGACACTGTGAGGGTGCTTGTGTACAGTTTTGAAGCACGTAAAGTGTTCTTTTTTCTCCACTTCCATCCAGGGGGAAAACCTGGAATCTTACCCTACTTGGAGCTCCGTAGCCCTGGGTAGAAGGAGTGACTTTGCCCCCTTGGAGCTGAAACACTCATAATGTGTAAAATAGCAGCCTGGAAGGTCGCAAATGGGACAGGGACATTGCAGGCTCAGTGCTGGCACTGTGAAGGTGCTTGTGTGCGGTTTTAAAGCACGTAAAGTGTTCTTTTTTTTCCCACTTCCATCCAGGGGGAAAACCTGGAATCTTACCCTACTTGGAGCTCCGTAGCCCTGGGTAGAAGGAGTGACTTTGCCCCCTTGGAACTGAAACACCCATAATGTGTAAAATAGCTTCCTGGAAGGTTGCAAATGGGCCAGGGACATTGCAGGCCCAGTGCTGACACTGTGAGGGTGCTTGTGCACAGTTTTGAAGCACGTAAAGTGTTCTTTTTTCTCCACTTCCATCCAGGGGGAAAACCTGGAATCTTACCCTACTTGGTGCTCCGTAGCCCTGGGTAGAAGGAGTGACTTTGCCCCCTTGGAGCTGAAACACCCATAATGTGTAAAATAACAGCCTGGAAGGTTGCAAATGGGCCAGGGACATTGCAGGCTCACTGCTGGCACTGTGAGGGTGCTTGTGTGCGGTTTTAAAGCACGTAAAGTGTTCTTTTTTTCCCCACTTCCATCCAGTGGGAAAACCTGGAATCTTACCCTACTTGGAGCTCCGTAGCCCTGGGTAGAAGGAGTGACTTTGCCCCCTTGAAGCTGAAACACCCATAATGTGTAAAATAGCTCCCTGGAAGGTAGCAAATGGCCCAGGGACATTGCAGGCCCAGTGCTGACACTGTGTGGGTGCTTGTGTACAGTTTTGAAGCACGTAAAGTGTTCTTTTTTCTCCACTTCCATCCAGGGGGAAAACCTGGAATCTTACCCTACTTGGAGCTCCGTAGCCCTGGGTAGAAGGAGTGACTTTGCCCCCTTGGAGCCTAATGTCGAAAACAGCTGCCTGGAGGTTGCAAATGGGCCAGGGACATTGCAGGCCCAGTGCTGACACTGTGAGGGTGCTTGTGTACCGTTTTGAATCATGTAAAGTGTTCTTTTATTTTTCACTTCCATCCCGGGGTTAAACCTGGAATCTTACCCTACTTGGAGCTCCGTAGCCCTGGGTAGAAGGAGTGACTTTGCCCCCTTGGAGCTGAAACACTCATAATGTGTAAAATAGCTGCCTGGAAGGTTACAAATGGGCCCAGGGACACTGCAGGCCCAGTGCTGACACTGTGAGGGTGCTTGTGTACCTCTTTGAAGCACGTAAAGTGTTCTTTTTTTCCCACTTCCATCCAGGGGGAAAACCTGGAATCTTACCCGACTTGGAGCTCCGTAGCCCTGGGTAGAAGGAGTGACTTTACCCCCGTGGAGCTGAAACACTCATAATGTGTAAAACGAGGTTAAAAAAGGGCCAGGGACATTGTAGGCCCAGCGCTGACACTGTGAGGGTGCTTGTGTACCTCTTTGAAGCACGTAAAGTGTTCTCTTTTTTTCCACTTCCATCCAGGGGTAAAACCTGGAATCTTACCCTACTTGGAGCTCCGTAGCCCTGGGTAGAAGGAGTGACTTTGCCCCCTTGGAGCCTAATGTCGAAAACAGCTGCCTGGAGCTTGCAAATGGGCCAGGGACATTGCAGGCCCAGTGCTTGCACTGTGAGGGTGCTTGTGTGCGGTTTTAAAGCACGTAAAGTGTTCTTTTTTTTCCCACTTCCATCCAGGGGGAAAACCTGGAATCTTACCCTACTTGGAGCTCCGTAGCCCTGGGTAGAAGGAGTGACTTTGCCCCCTTGGAGCTGAAACACCCATAATGTGTAAAATAACAGCCTGGAAGGTTGCAAATGGGCCAGGGACATTGCAGGCTCACTGCTGGCACTGTGAGGGTGCTTGTGTACAGTTTAAAAGCACGTAAAGTGTTCTTTTTTCTCCACTTCCATCCAGGGGGAAAACCTGGAATCTTACCCTGCTTGGAGCTCCGTAGCCCTGGGTAGAAGGAGTGACTTTGCCCCCTTGGAGCTGAAACACCCATAATGTGTAAAATAGCAGCCTGGAAGGTTGCAAAAGGGCCAGGGACATTGCAGGCCCAGTGCTGGCACTGTGAGGGTGCTTGTGTGCGGTTTTAAAGCACGTAAAGTGTTCTTTTTTATCCCACTTCCATCCAGGGGGAAAACCTGGAATCTTACCCTACTTGGAGCTCCGTAGCCCTGGGTAGAAGGAGTGACTTTGCCCCCTTGGAGCTGAAACACCCATAATGTGTAAAATAGCTGCCTGGAAGGTTGCAAATGGCCCAGGGACATTGCAGGCCCAGCGCTGACACTGTGAGGGTGCTTGTGTAACATTTTGAAGCACGTAAAGTGTTCTTTTTTTTTCCACTTCCATCCAGGGGGAAAACCTGGAATATTACCCTACTTGGAGCTCCGTAGCCCTGGGTAGAAGGAGTGACTTTGCCCCCTTGGAGCCTAATGTCGAAAACAGCTGCCTGGAGGTTGCAAATGGGCCAGGGACATTGCAGGCCCAGTGCTGACGCTGTGAGGGTGCTTGTGTACCGTTTTGAAGCACGTAAAGTGTTCTTTTTACTCCACTTCCATCCAGGGGGAAAACCTGGAATCTTACCCTACTTGGAGCTCCGCAGCCCTGGGTAGAAGGAGTGACTTTTCCCCCTTGGAGCTGAAACACCCATAATGTGTAAAATAGCTGCCTGGAAGGTTGCAAATGGGCCAGGGACATTGCAGGCCCAGTGCTGGCACTGTGAGGGTGCTTGTGTGCTGTTTTAAAGCACGTAAAGTGTTCTTTTTTTTCCCCACTTCCATCCAGGGGGAAAACCTGGAATCTTACCCGACTTGGAGCTCCGTAGCCCTGGGTAGAAGGAGTGACTTTGCCCCCTTGGAGCTGAAACACTCATAATGTGTAAAATAGCAGCCTGGAAGGTTGCAAATGGGCCAGGGACATTGCAGGCTCACTGCTGGCACTGTGAGGGTGCTTGTGTACAGTTTAAAAGCACGTAAAGTGTTCTTTTTTCTCCACTTCCATCCAGGGGGAAAACCTGGAATCTTACCCTACTTGGAGCTCCGTAGCCCTGGGTAGAAGGAGTGACTTTGCCCCCTTGGAGCTGAAACACCCATAATGTGTAAAATAGCTGCCTGGAAGGTTGCAAATGGCCCAGGGACATTGCAGGCCCAGCGCTGACACTGTGAGGGTGCTTGTGTAACATTTTGAAGCACGTAAAGTGTTCTTTTTTTTTCCACTTCCATCCAGGGGGAAAACCTGGAATATTACCCTACTTGGAGCTCCGTAGCCCTGGGTAGAAGGAGTGACTTTGCCCCCTTGGAGCCTAATGTCGAAAACAGCTGCCTGGAGGTTGCAAATGGGCCAGGGACATTGCAGGCCCAGTGCTGACGCTGTGAGGGTGCTTGTGTACCGTTTTGAAGCACGTAAAGTGTTCTTTTTACTCCACTTCCATCCAGGGGGAAAACCTGGAATCTTACCCTACTTGGAGCTCCGCAGCCCTGGGTAGAAGGAGTGACTTTTCCCCCTTGGAGCTGAAACACCCATAATGTGTAAAATAGCTGCCTGGAAGGTTGCAAATGGCCCAGGGACATTGCAGGCCCAGTGCTGACACTGTGATGGTGCTTGTGTACAGTTTTGAAGCACGAAAAATGATCTTTTTTTCCACTTCCATCTAGGGGGAAAACCTGGAATCTTACCCTACTTGGAGCTCCGTAGCCCTGGGTAGAAGGAGTGACTTTTCCCCCTTGGAGCCTAATGTCGAAAACAGCTGCCTGGAGGTTGCAAATGGGCCAGGGACATTGCAGGCCCAGTGCTGACACTGTGAGGGTGCTTGTGTACCGTTTTGAAGCACGTAAAGTGTTCTTTTTTTTCCACTTCCATCCAGGGGGAAAAACTGGAATCTTACCCTACTTGGAGCTCCGTAGCCCTGGGTAGAAGGAGTGACTTTGCCCCCTTGGAGCTGAAACACTCATAATGTGTAAAATAGCTGCCTGGAAGGGTGCAAATGGCCCAGGGACATTGCAGGCCCAGTGATGACACTGTGAGGGTGCTTGTGTACAGTTTAAAAGCACGTAAAGTGTTCTTTTTTTTCCACTTCCATCCAGGGGGAAAAACTGGAATCTTACCCTACTTGGAGCTCCGTAGCCCTGGGTAGAAGGAGTGACTTTGTCCCCTTGGAGCTGAAACACTCATAATGTGTAAAATAGCAGCCTGGAAGGTTACAAATGGGCCAGGGACATTGCAGGCCCAGTGCTGACACTGTGAGGGTGCTTGTGTACAGTTTTGAAGCACGTAAAGTGTTATTTTTTTTCCACTTCCATCCAGGGGGAAAACCTGGAATCTTACCCTACTTGGAGCTCCGTAGCCCTGGGTAGAAGGAGTGACTTTGCCCCCTTGGAGCCTAATGTCGAAAACAGCTGCCTGGAGCTTGCAAATGGGCCAGGGACATTGCAGGCCCAGTGCTGACGCTGTGAGGGTGCTTGTGTACCGTTTTGAAGCACGTAAAGTGTTCTTTTTTTCCAACTTCCATCCAGGGGGAAATCCTGGAATCTTACCCTACTTGGAGCTCCGTAGCCCTGGGTAGAAGGAGTGACTTTGCCCCCTTGGAGCTGAAACACCCATAATGTGTAAAATAGCTGCCTGGAAGGTTGCAAATGGCCCAGGGACATTGCAGGCCCAGCGCTGACACTGTGAGGGTGCTTGTGTAACATTTTGAAGCATGTAAAGTGTTCTTTTTTTTTCCACTTCCATCCAGGGGGAAAACCTGGAATATTACCCTACTTGGAGCTCCGTAGCCCTGGGTAGAAGGAGTGACTTTGCCCCCTTGGAGCCTAATGTCGAAAACAGCTGCCTGGAGGTTGCAAATGGGCCAGGGACATTGCAGGCCCAGTGCTTGCACTGTGAGGGTGCTTGTGTGCGGTTTTAAAGCACGTAAAGTGTTCTTTTTTTTCCCCACTTCCATCCAGGGGGAAAACCTGGAATCTTACCCTACTTGGAGCTCCGTAGCCCTGGGTAGAAGGAGTGACTTTTCCCCCTTGGAGCCTAATGTCGAAAACAGCTGCCTGGAGCTTGCAAATGGGCCAGGGACATTGCAGGCCCAGTGCTGACACTGTGAGGGTGCTTGTGTACCGTTTTGAAGCACGTAAAGTGTTCTTTTTTTTCCACTTCCATCCAGGGGGAAAACCTGGAATCTTACCCTACTTGGAGCTCCGTAGCCCTGGGTAGAAGGAGTGACTTTTCCCTCTTGGAGCTGAAACACCCATAATGTGTAAAATAGCTGCCTGGAAGGTTGCAAATGGCCCAGGGACATTGCAGGCCCAGTGCTGACACTGTGATGGTGCTTGTGTACAGTTTTGAAGCACGAAAAATGATCTTTTTTTCCACTTCCATCTAGGGGGAAAACCTGGAATCTTACCCTACTTGGAGCTCCGTAGCCCTGGGTAGAAGGAGTGACTTTTCCCCCTTGGAGCCTAATGTCGAAAACAGCTGCCTGGAGGTTGCAAATGGGCCAGGGACATTGCAGGCCCAGTGCTGACACTGTGAGGGTGCTTGTGTACAGTTTTGAAGCACGTAAAGTGTTCTTTTTTCTCCACTTCCATCCAGGGGGAAAACCTGGAATCTTACCCTACTTGGAGCTCCGTAGCCCTGGGTAGAAGGAGTGACTTTGCCCCCTGGGAGCTGAAACACCCATAATGTGTAAAATAGCTGCCTGGAAGGTTGCAAATGGGCCAGGGACATTGCAGGCTCACTGCTGGCACTGTGAGGGTGCTTGTGTGCGGTTTTAAAGCACTTAAGGCCCGTATTTATACTTTTTTTAGCGCCGCATTTGCGTCGTTTTTTGACGCAAAAACGGCGCAAACTTGCAAAATACCATAAGGAGTGACTTTGCCCCCTTGGAGCTGAAACACCCATAATGTGTAAAATAGCAGCCTGGAAGGTTGCAAAAGGGCCAGGGACATTGCAGGCCCAGTGCTGGCACTGTGAGGGTGCTTGTGTGCGGTTTTAAAGCACGTAAAGTGTTCTTTTTTATCCCACTTCCATCCAGGGGGAAAACCTGGAATCTTACCCTACTTGGAGCTCCGTAGCCCTGGGTAGAAGGAGTGACTTTGCCCCCTTGGAGCTGAAACACCCATAATGTGTAAAATAGCTGCCTGGAAGGTTGCAAATGGCCCAGGGACATTGCAGGCCCAGCGCTGACACTGTGAGGGTGCTTGTGTACAGTTTTGAAGCACGTAACATGTTCTTTTTTTTCCACTTCCATCAAGGGGAAAAACCTGGAATCTTACCCTACTTGGAGCTCCGCAGCCCTGGGTAGAAGGAGTGACTTTTCCCCCTTGGAGCTGAAACACCCATAATGTGTAAAATAGCTGCCTGGAAGGTTGCAAATGGCCCAGGGACACTGCAGGCCCAGTGCTGACACTGTGATGGTGCTTGTGTACAGTTTTGAAGCACGAAAAATGATCTTTTTTTCCACTTCCATCTAGGGGGAAAACCTGGAATCTTACCCTACTTGGAGCTCCGTAGCCCTGGGTAGAAGGAGTGACTTTGCCCCCTTGGAGCCTAATGTCGAAAACAGCTGCCTGGAGGTTGCAAATGGGCCAGGGACATTGCAGGCCCAGTGCTGACACTGTGAGGGTGCTTGTGTACAGTTTTGAAGCACGTAAAGTGTTCTTTTTTTTCCACTTCCATCCAGGGGGAAAACCTGGAATCTTACCCTACTTGGAGCTCCGTATCCCTGTGTAGAAGGAGTGACTTTGCCCCCTTGGAGCTGAAACACTCATAATGTGTAAAATAGCTGCCTGGAAGGTTACAAATGGGCCCAGGGACACTGCAGGCCCAGTGCTGACACTGTGAGGGTGCTTGTGTACCTCTTTGAAGCACGTAAAGTGTTCTTTTTTTCCCACTTCCATCCAGGGGGAAAACCTGGAATCTTACCCTGCTTGGAGCTCCGTAGCCCTGGGTAGAAGGAGTGACTTTGCCCCCTTGGAGCTGAAACACCCATAATGTGTAAAATAGCAGCCTGGAAGGTTGCAAAAGGGCCAGGGACATTGCAGGCCCAGTGCTGGCACTGTGAGGGTGCTTGTGTGCGGTTTTAAAGCACGTAAAGTGTTCTTTTTTATCCCACTTCCATCCAGGGGGAAAACCTGGAATCTTACCCTACTTGGAGCTCCGTAGCCCTGGGTAGAAGGAGTGACTTTGCCCCCTTGGAGCTGAAACACCCATAATGTGTAAAATAGCTGCCTGGAAGGTTGCAAATGGCCCAGGGACATTGCAGGCCCAGCGCTGACACTGTGAGGGTGCTTGTGTAACATTTTGAAGCACGTAAAGTGTTCTTTTTTTTTCCACTTCCATCCAGGGGGAAAACCTGGAATATTACCCTACTTGGAGCTCCGTAGCCCTGGGTAGAAGGAGTGACTTTGCCCCCTTGGAGCCTAATGTCGAAAACAGCTGCCTGGAGGTTGCAAATGGGCCAGGGACATTGCAGGCCCAGTGCTGACGCTGTGAGGGTGCTTGTGTACCGTTTTGAAGCACGTAAAGTGTTCTTTTTACTCCACTTCCATCCAGGGGGAAAACCTGGAATCTTACCCTACTTGGAGCTCCGCAGCCCTGGGTAGAAGGAGTGACTTTTCCCCCTTGGAGCTGAAACACCCATAATGTGTAAAATAGCTGCCTGGAAGGTTGCAAATGGGCCAGGGACATTGCAGGCCCAGTGCTGGCACTGTGAGGGTGCTTGTGTGCTGTTTTAAAGCACGTAAAGTGTTCTTTTTTTTCCCCACTTCCATCCAGGGGGAAAACCTGGAATCTTACCCGACTTGGAGCTCCGTAGCCCTGGGTAGAAGGAGTGACTTTGCCCCCTTGGAGCTGAAACACTCATAATGTGTAAAATAGCAGCCTGGAAGGTTGCAAATGGGCCAGGGACATTGCAGGCTCACTGCTGGCACTGTGAGGGTGCTTGTGTACAGTTTAAAAGCACGTAAAGTGTTCTTTTTTCTCCACTTCCATCCAGGGGGAAAACCTGGAATCTTACCCTACTTGGAGCTCCGTAGCCCTGGGTAGAAGGAGTGACTTTGCCCCCTTGGAGCTGAAACACCCATAATGTGTAAAATAGCTGCCTGGAAGGTTGCAAATGGCCCAGGGACATTGCAGGCCCAGCGCTGACACTGTGAGGGTGCTTGTGTAACATTTTGAAGCACGTAAAGTGTTCTTTTTTTTTCCACTTCCATCCAGGGGGAAAACCTGGAATATTACCCTACTTGGAGCTCCGTAGCCCTGGGTAGAAGGAGTGACTTTGCCCCCTTGGAGCCTAATGTCGAAAACAGCTGCCTGGAGGTTGCAAATGGGCCAGGGACATTGCAGGCCCAGTGCTGACGCTGTGAGGGTGCTTGTGTACCGTTTTGAAGCACGTAAAGTGTTCTTTTTACTCCACTTCCATCCAGGGGGAAAACCTGGAATCTTACCCTACTTGGAGCTCCGCAGCCCTGGGTAGAAGGAGTGACTTTTCCCCCTTGGAGCTGAAACACCCATAATGTGTAAAATAGCTGCCTGGAAGGTTGCAAATGGCCCAGGGACATTGCAGGCCCAGTGCTGACACTGTGATGGTGCTTGTGTACAGTTTTGAAGCACGAAAAATGATCTTTTTTTCCACTTCCATCTAGGGGGAAAACCTGGAATCTTACCCTACTTGGAGCTCCGTAGCCCTGGGTAGAAGGAGTGACTTTTCCCCCTTGGAGCCTAATGTCGAAAACAGCTGCCTGGAGGTTGCAAATGGGCCAGGGACATTGCAGGCCCAGTGCTGACACTGTGAGGGTGCTTGTGTACCGTTTTGAAGCACGTAAAGTGTTCTTTTTTTTCCACTTCCATCCAGGGGGAAAAACTGGAATCTTACCCTACTTGGAGCTCCGTAGCCCTGGGTAGAAGGAGTGACTTTGCCCCCTTGGAGCTGAAACACTCATAATGTGTAAAATAGCTGCCTGGAAGGGTGCAAATGGCCCAGGGACATTGCAGGCCCAGTGATGACACTGTGAGGGTGCTTGTGTACAGTTTAAAAGCACGTAAAGTGTTCTTTTTTTTCCACTTCCATCCAGGGGGAAAAACTGGAATCTTACCCTACTTGGAGCTCCGTAGCCCTGGGTAGAAGGAGTGACTTTGTCCCCTTGGAGCTGAAACACTCATAATGTGTAAAATAGCAGCCTGGAAGGTTACAAATGGGCCAGGGACATTGCAGGCCCAGTGCTGACACTGTGAGGGTGCTTGTGTACAGTTTTGAAGCACGTAAAGTGTTATTTTTTTTCCACTTCCATCCAGGGGGAAAACCTGGAATCTTACCCTACTTGGAGCTCCGTAGCCCTGGGTAGAAGGAGTGACTTTGCCCCCTTGGAGCCTAATGTCGAAAACAGCTGCCTGGAGCTTGCAAATGGGCCAGGGACATTGCAGGCCCAGTGCTGACGCTGTGAGGGTGCTTGTGTACCGTTTTGAAGCACGTAAAGTGTTCTTTTTTTCCAACTTCCATCCAGGGGGAAATCCTGGAATCTTACCCTACTTGGAGCTCCGTAGCCCTGGGTAGAAGGAGTGACTTTGCCCCCTTGGAGCTGAAACACCCATAATGTGTAAAATAGCTGCCTGGAAGGTTGCAAATGGCCCAGGGACATTGCAGGCCCAGCGCTGACACTGTGAGGGTGCTTGTGTAACATTTTGAAGCACGTAAAGTGTTCTTTTTTTTTCCACTTCCATCCAGGGGGAAAACCTGGAATATTACCCTACTTGGAGCTCCGTAGCCCTGGGTAGAAGGAGTGACTTTGCCCCCTTGGAGCCTAATGTCGAAAACAGCTGCCTGGAGGTTGCAAATGGGCCAGGGACATTGCAGGCCCAGTGCTTGCACTGTGAGGGTGCTTGTGTGCGGTTTTAAAGCACGTAAAGTGTTCTTTTTTTTCCCCACTTCCATCCAGGGGGAAAACCTGGAATCTTACCCTACTTGGAGCTCCGTAGCCCTGGGTAGAAGGAGTGACTTTTCCCCCTTGGAGCCTAATGTCGAAAACAGCTGCCTGGAGCTTGCAAATGGGCCAGGGACATTGCAGGCCCAGTGCTGACACTGTGAGGGTGCTTGTGTACCGTTTTGAAGCACGTAAAGTGTTCTTTTTTTTCCACTTCCATCCAGGGGGAAAACCTGGAATCTTACCCTACTTGGAGCTCCGTAGCCCTGGGTAGAAGGAGTGACTTTTCCCTCTTGGAGCTGAAACACCCATAATGTGTAAAATAGCTGCCTGGAAGGTTGCAAATGGCCCAGGGACATTGCAGGCCCAGTGCTGACACTGTGATGGTGCTTGTGTACAGTTTTGAAGCACGAAAAATGATCTTTTTTTCCACTTCCATCTAGGGGGAAAACCTGGAATCTTACCCTACTTGGAGCTCCGTAGCCCTGGGTAGAAGGAGTGACTTTTCCCCCTTGGAGCCTAATGTCGAAAACAGCTGCCTGGAGGTTGCAAATGGGCCAGGGACATTGCAGGCCCAGTGCTGACACTGTGAGGGTGCTTGTGTACAGTTTTGAAGCACGTAAAGTGTTCTTTTTTCTCCACTTCCATCCAGGGGGAAAACCTGGAATCTTACCCTACTTGGAGCTCCGTAGCCCTGGGTAGAAGGAGTGACTTTGCCCCCTGGGAGCTGAAACACCCATAATGTGTAAAATAGCTGCCTGGAAGGTTGCAAATGGGCCAGGGACATTGCAGGCTCACTGCTGGCACTGTGAGGGTGCTTGTGTGCGGTTTTAAAGCACTTAAGGCCCGTATTTATACTTTTTTTAGCGCCGCATTTGCGTCGTTTTTTGACGCAAAAACGGCGCAAACTTGCAAAATACCATTGTATTTTGTAGGTTTGCGCCGTTAGCCGTCAAAAAGCGGCGCAAATGCGGCGCTAAAAAAAGTATAAATACGGGCCTTAAAGTGTTCTTTTTTTTCCACTTCCATCCAGGGGCAAAACCTGGAATCTTACCCTACTTGGAGCTCCGTAGCCCTGGGTAGAAGGAGTGACTTTGCCCCCTTGGAGCTGAAACACCCATAATGTGTAAAATAGCTGCCTGGAAGGTAGCAAATGGCCCAGGGACATTGCAGGCCCAGTGCTGACACTGTGAGGGTGCTTGTGTACAGTTTTGAAGCACGTAACATGTTCTTTTTTTTCCACTTCCATCAAGGGGGAAAACCTGGAATCTTACCCTACTTGGAGCTCCGCAGCCCTGGGTAGAAGGAGTGACTTTTCCCCCTTGGAGCTGAAACACCCATAATGTGTAAAATAGCTGCCTGGAAGATTGCAAATGGCCCAGGGACACTGCAGGCCCAGTGCTGACACTGTGATGGTGCTTGTGTACAGTTTTGAAGCACGAAAAATGATCTTTTTTTCCACTTCCATCTAGGGGGAAAACCTGGAATCTTACCCTACTTGGAGCTCCGTAGCCCTGGGTAGAAGGAGTGACTTTGCCCCCTTGGAGCCTAATGTCGAAAACAGCTGCCTGGAGGTTGCAAATGGGCCAGGGACATTGCAGGCCCAGTGCTGACACTGTGAGGGTGCTTGTGTACAGTTTTGAAGCACGTAAAGTGTTCTTTTTTTTCCACTTCCATCCAGGGGGAAAACCTGGAATCTAACCCTACTTGGAGCTCCGTAGCCCTGGGTAGAAGGAGTGACTTTGCCCCCTTGGAGCTGAAACACCCATAATGTGTAAAATAGCTGCCTGGAAGGTTGCAAATGGCCCAGGGACATTGCAGGCCCAGTGCTGACACTGTGATGGTGCTTGTGTACAGTTTTGAAGCACGAAAAATGATCTTTTTTTCCACTTCCATCTAGGGGGAAAACCTGGAATCTTACCCTACTTGGAGCTCCGTAGCCCTGGGTAGAAGGAGTGACTTTTCCCCCTTGGAGCCTAATGTCGAAAACAGCTGCCTGGAGGTTGCAAATGGGCCAGGGACATTGCAGGCCCAGTGCTGACACTGTGAGGGTGCTTGTGTACCGTTTTGAAGCACGTAAAGTGTTCTTTTTTTTCCACTTCCATCCAGGGGGAAAAACTGGAATCTTACCCTACTTGGAGCTCCGTAGCCCTGGGTAGAAGGAGTGACTTTGCCCCCTTGGAGCTGAAACACTCATAATGTGTAAAATAGCTGCCTGGAAGGGTGCAAATGGCCCAGGGACATTGCAGGCCCAGTGATGACACTGTGAGGGTGCTTGTGTACAGTTTAAAAGCACGTAAAGTGTTCTTTTTTTTCCACTTCCATCCAGGGGGAAAAACTGGAATCTTACCCTACTTGGAGCTCCGTAGCCCTGGGTAGAAGGAGTGACTTTGTCCCCTTGGAGCTGAAACACTCATAATGTGTAAAATAGCAGCCTGGAAGGTTACAAATGGGCCAGGGACATTGCAGGCCCAGTGCTGACACTGTGAGGGTGCTTGTGTACAGTTTTGAAGCACGTAAAGTGTTATTTTTTTTCCACTTCCATCCAGGGGGAAAACCTGGAATCTTACCCTACTTGGAGCTCCGTAGCCCTGGGTAGAAGGAGTGACTTTGCCCCCTTGGAGCCTAATGTCGAAAACAGCTGCCTGGAGCTTGCAAATGGGCCAGGGACATTGCAGGCCCAGTGCTGACGCTGTGAGGGTGCTTGTGTACCGTTTTGAAGCACGTAAAGTGTTCTTTTTTTCCAACTTCCATCCAGGGGGAAATCCTGGAATCTTACCCTACTTGGAGCTCCGTAGCCCTGGGTAGAAGGAGTGACTTTGCCCCCTTGGAGCTGAAACACTATAATGTGTAAAATAGCTGCCTGGAAGGTTGCAAATGGCCCAGGGACATTGCAGGCCCAGCGCTGACACTGTGAGGGTGCTTGTGTAACATTTTGAAGCACGTAAAGTGTTCTTTTTTTTTCCACTTCCATCCAGGGGGAAAACCTGGAATATTACCCTACTTGGAGCTCCGTAGCCCTGGGTAGAAGGAGTGACTTTGCCCCCTTGGAGCCTAATGTCGAAAACAGCTGCCTGGAGGTTGCAAATGGGCCAGGGACATTGCAGGCCCAGTGCTTGCACTGTGAGGGTGCTTGTGTGCGGTTTTAAAGCACGTAAAGTGTTCTTTTTTTTCCCCACTTCCATCCAGGGGGAAAACCTGGAATCTTACCCTACTTGGAGCTCCGTAGCCCTGGGTAGAAGGAGTGACTTTTCCCCCTTGGAGCCTAATGTCGAAAACAGCTGCCTGGAGCTTGCAAATGGGCCAGGGACATTGCAGGCCCAGTGCTGACACTGTGAGGGTGCTTGTGTACCGTTTTGAAGCACGTAAAGTGTTCTTTTTTTTCCACTTCCATCCAGGGGGAAAACCTGGAATCTTACCCTACTTGGAGCTCCGTAGCCCTGGGTAGAAGGAGTGACTTTTCCCTCTTGGAGCTGAAACACCCATAATGTGTAAAATAGCTGCCTGGAAGGTTGCAAATGGCCCAGGGACATTGCAGGCCCAGTGCTGACACTGTGATGGTGCTTGTGTACAGTTTTGAAGCACGAAAAATGATCTTTTTTTCCACTTCCATCTAGGGGGAAAACCTGGAATCTTACCCTACTTGGAGCTCCGTAGCCCTGGGTAGAAGGAGTGACTTTTCCCCCTTGGAGCCTAATGTCGAAAACAGCTGCCTGGAGGTTGCAAATGGGCCAGGGACATTGCAGGCCCAGTGCTGACACTGTGAGGGTGCTTGTGTACAGTTTTGAAGCACGTAAAGTGTTCTTTTTTCTCCACTTCCATCCAGGGGGAAAACCTGGAATCTTACCCTACTTGGAGCTCCGTAGCCCTGGGTAGAAGGAGTGACTTTGCCCCCTGGGAGCTGAAACACCCATAATGTGTAAAATAGCTGCCTGGAAGGTTGCAAATGGGCCAGGGACATTGCAGGCTCACTGCTGGCACTGTGAGGGTGCTTGTGTGCGGTTTTAAAGCACTTAGGCCCGTATTTATACTTTTTTTAGCGCCGCATTTGCGTCGTTTTTTGACGCAAAAACGGCGCAAACTTGCAAAATACCATTGTATTTTGAAGGTTTGCGCCGTTAGCCGTCAAAAAGCGGCGCAAATGCGGCGCTAAAAAAAGTATAAATACGGGCCTTAAAGTGTTCTTTTTTTTCCACTTCCATCCAGGGGCAAAACCTGGAATCTTACCCTACTTGGAGCTCCGTAGCCCTGGGTAGAAGGAGTGACTTTTCCCCCTTGGAGCTGAAACACCCATAATGTGTAAAATAGCTGCCTGGAAGGTTGCAAATGGGCCAGGGACATTGCAGGCCCAGTGCTGGCACTGTGAGGGTGCTTGTGTGCTGTTTTAAAGCACGTAAAGTGTTCTTTTTTTTCCCCACTTCCATCCAGGGGGAAAACCTGGAATCTTACCCGACTTGGAGCTCCGTAGCCCTGGGTAGAAGGAGTGACTTTGCCCCCTTGGAGCTGAAACACTCATAATGTGTAAAATAGCAGCCTGGAAGGTTGCAAATGGGCCAGGGACATTGCAGGCTCACTGCTGGCACTGTGAGGGTGCTTGTGTACAGTTTAAAAGCACGTAAAGTGTTCTTTTTTCTCCACTTCCATCCAGGGGGAAAACCTGGAATCTTACCCTACTTGGAGCTCCGTAGCCCTGGGTAGAAGGAGTGACTTTGCCCCCTTGGAGCTGAAACACTCATAATGTGTAAAATAGCAGCCTGGAAGGTTGCAAATGGGCCAGGGACATTGCAGGCTCACTGCTGGCACTGTGAGGGTGCTTGTGTACAGTTTAAAAGCACGTAAAGTGTTCTTTTTTCTCCACTTCCATCCAGGGGGAAAACCTGGAATCTTACCCTGCTTGGAGCTCCGTAGCCCTGGGTAGAAGGAGTGACTTTGCCCCCTTGGAGCTGAAACACCCATAATGTGTAAAATAGCAGCCTGGAAGGTTGCAAAAGGGCCAGGGACATTGCAGGCCCAGTGCTGGCACTGTGAGGGTGCTTGTGTGCGGTTTTAAAGCACGTAAAGTGTTCTTTTTTATCCCACTTCCATCCAGGGGGAAAACCTGGAATCTTACCCTACTTGGAGCTCCGTAGCCCTGGGTAGAAGGAGTGACTTTGCCCCCTTGGAGCTGAAACACCCATAATGTGTAAAATAGCTGCCTGGAAGGTTGCAAATGGCCCAGGGACATTGCAGGCCCAGCGCTGACACTGTGAGGGTGCTTGTGTAACATTTTGAAGCACGTAAAGTGTTCTTTTTTTTTCCACTTCCATCCAGGGGGAAAACCTGGAATATTACCCTACTTGGAGCTCCGTAGCCCTGGGTAGAAGGAGTGACTTTGCCCCCTTGGAGCCTAATGTCGAAAACAGCTGCCTGGAGGTTGCAAATGGGCCAGGGACATTGCAGGCCCAGTGCTGACGCTGTGAGGGTGCTTGTGTACCGTTTTGAAGCACGTAAAGTGTTCTTTTTACTCCACTTCCATCCAGGGGGAAAACCTGGAATCTTACCCTACTTGGAGCTCCGCAGCCCTGGGTAGAAGGAGTGACTTTTCCCCCTTGGAGCTGAAACACCCATAATGTGTAAAATAGCTGCCTGGAAGGTTGCAAATGGGCCAGGGACATTGCAGGCCCAGTGCTGGCACTGTGAGGGTGCTTGTGTGCTGTTTTAAAGCACGTAAAGTGTTCTTTTTTTTCCCCACTTCCATCCAGGGGGAAAACCTGGAATCTTACCCGACTTGGAGCTCCGTAGCCCTGGGTAGAAGGAGTGACTTTGCCCCCTTGGAGCTGAAACACTCATAATGTGTAAAATAGCAGCCTGGAAGGTTGCAAATGGGCCAGGGACATTGCAGGCTCACTGCTGGCACTGTGAGGGTGCTTGTGTACAGTTTAAAAGCACGTAAAGTGTTCTTTTTTCTCCACTTCCATCCAGGGGGAAAACCTGGAATCTTACCCTACTTGGAGCTCCGTAGCCCTGGGTAGAAGGAGTGACTTTGCCCCCTTGGAGCTGAAACACCCATAATGTGTAAAATAGCTGCCTGGAAGGTTGCAAATGGCCCAGGGACATTGCAGGCCCAGCGCTGACACTGTGAGGGTGCTTGTGTAACATTTTGAAGCACGTAAAGTGTTCTTTTTTTTTCCACTTCCATCCAGGGGGAAAACCTGGAATATTACCCTACTTGGAGCTCCGTAGCCCTGGGTAGAAGGAGTGACTTTGCCCCCTTGGAGCCTAATGTCGAAAACAGCTGCCTGGAGGTTGCAAATGGGCCAGGGACATTGCAGGCCCAGTGCTGACGCTGTGAGGGTGCTTGTGTACCGTTTTGAAGCACGTAAAGTGTTCTTTTTACTCCACTTCCATCCAGGGGGAAAACCTGGAATCTTACCCTACTTGGAGCTCCGCAGCCCTGGGTAGAAGGAGTGACTTTTCCCCCTTGGAGCTGAAACACCCATAATGTGTAAAATAGCTGCCTGGAAGGTTGCAAATGGCCCAGGGACATTGCAGGCCCAGTGCTGACACTGTGATGGTGCTTGTGTACAGTTTTGAAGCACGAAAAATGATCTTTTTTTCCACTTCCATCTAGGGGGAAAACCTGGAATCTTACCCTACTTGGAGCTCCGTAGCCCTGGGTAGAAGGAGTGACTTTGCCCCCTTGGAGCCTAATGTCGAAAACAGCTGCCTGGAGGTTGCAAATGGGCCAGGGACATTGCAGGCCCAGTGCTGACACTGTGAGGGTGCTTGTGTACCGTTTTGAAGCACGTAAAGTGTTCTTTTTTTTCCACTTCCATCCAGGGGGAAAAACTGGAATCTTACCCTACTTGGAGCTCCGTAGCCCTGGGTAGAAGGAGTGACTTTGCCCCCTTGGAGCTGAAACACTCATAATGTGTAAAATAGCTGCCTGGAAGGGTGCAAATGGCCCAGGGACATTGCAGGCCCAGTGATGACACTGTGAGGGTGCTTGTGTACAGTTTAAAAGCACGTAAAGTGTTCTTTTTTTTCCACTTCCATCCAGGGGGAAAAACTGGAATCTTACCCTACTTGGAGCTCCGTAGCCCTGGGTAGAAGGAGTGACTTTGTCCCCTTGGAGCTGAAACACTCATAATGTGTAAAATAGCAGCCTGGAAGGTTACAAATGGGCCAGGGACATTGCAGGCCCAGTGCTGACACTGTGAGGGTGCTTGTGTACAGTTTTGAAGCACGTAAAGTGTTATTTTTTTTCCACTTCCATCCAGGGGGAAAACCTGGAATCTTACCCTACTTGGAGCTCCGTAGCCCTGGGTAGAAGGAGTGACTTTGCCCCCTTGGAGCCTAATGTCGAAAACAGCTGCCTGGAGCTTGCAAATGGGCCAGGGACATTGCAGGCCCAGTGCTGACGCTGTGAGGGTGCTTGTGTACCGTTTTGAAGCACGTAAAGTGTTCTTTTTTTCCAACTTCCATCCAGGGGGAAATCCTGGAATCTTACCCTACTTGGAGCTCCGTAGCCCTGGGTAGAAGGAGTGACTTTGCCCCCTTGGAGCTGAAACACCCATAATGTGTAAAATAGCTGCCTGGAAGGTTGCAAATGGCCCAGGGACATTGCAGGCCCAGCGCTGACACTGTGAGGGTGCTTGTGTAACATTTTGAAGCACGTAAAGTGTTCTTTTTTTTTCCACTTCCATCCAGGGGGAAAACCTGGAATATTACCCTACTTGGAGCTCCGTAGCCCTGGGTAGAAGGAGTGACTTTGCCCCCTTGGAGCCTAATGTCGAAAACAGCTGCCTGGAGGTTGCAAATGGGCCAGGGACATTGCAGGCCCAGTGCTTGCACTGTGAGGGTGCTTGTGTGCGGTTTTAAAGCACGTAAAGTGTTCTTTTTTTTCCCCACTTCCATCCAGGGGGAAAACCTGGAATCTTACCCTACTTGGAGCTCCGTAGCCCTGGGTAGAAGGAGTGACTTTTCCCCCTTGGAGCCTAATGTCGAAAACAGCTGCCTGGAGCTTGCAAATGGGCCAGGGACATTGCAGGCCCAGTGCTGACACTGTGAGGGTGCTTGTGTACCGTTTTGAAGCACGTAAAGTGTTCTTTTTTTTCCACTTCCATCCAGGGGGAAAACCTGGAATCTTACCCTACTTGGAGCTCCGTAGCCCTGGGTAGAAGGAGTGACTTTTCCCTCTTGGAGCTGAAACACCCATAATGTGTAAAATAGCTGCCTGGAAGGTTGCAAATGGCCCAGGGACATTGCAGGCCCAGTGCTGACACTGTGATGGTGCTTGTGTACAGTTTTGAAGCACGAAAAATGATCTTTTTTTCCACTTCCATCTAGGGGGAAAACCTGGAATCTTACCCTACTTGGAGCTCCGTAGCCCTGGGTAGAAGGAGTGACTTTTCCCCCTTGGAGCCTAATGTCGAAAACAGCTGCCTGGAGGTTGCAAATGGGCCAGGGACATTGCAGGCCCAGTGCTGACACTGTGAGGGTGCTTGTGTACAGTTTTGAAGCACGTAAAGTGTTCTTTTTTCTCCACTTCCATCCAGGGGGAAAACCTGGAATCTTACCCTACTTGGAGCTCCGTAGCCCTGGGTAGAAGGAGTGACTTTGCCCCCTGGGAGCTGAAACACCCATAATGTGTAAAATAGCTGCCTGGAAGGTTGCAAATGGGCCAGGGACATTGCAGGCTCACTGCTGGCACTGTGAGGGTGCTTGTGTGCGGTTTTAAAGCACTTAGGCCCGTATTTATACTTTTTTTAGCGCCGCATTTGCGTCGTTTTTTGACGCAAAAACGGCGCAAACTTGCAAAATACCATTGTATTTTGTAGGTTTGCGCCGTTAGCCGTCAAAAAGCGGCGCAAATGCGGCGCTAAAAAAAGTATAAATACGGGCCTTAAAGTGTTCTTTTTTTTCCACTTCCATCCAGGGGCAAAACCTGGAATCTTACCCTACTTGGAGCTCCGTAGCCCTGGGTAGAAGGAGTGACTTTGCCCCCTTGGAGCTGAAACACCCATAATGTGTAAAATAGCTGCCTGGAAGGTAGCAAATGGCCCAGGGACATTGCAGGCCCAGTGCTGACACTGTGAGGGTGCTTGTGTACAGTTTTGAAGCACGTAACATGTTCTTTTTTTTCCACTTCCATCAAGGGGGAAAACCTGGAATCTTACCCTACTTGGAGCTCCGCAGCCCTGGGTAGAAGGAGTGACTTTTCCCCCTTGGAGCTGAAACACCCATAATGTGTAAAATAGCTGCCTGGAAGGTTGCAAATGGCCCAGGGACACTGCAGGCCCAGTGCTGACACTGTGATGGTGCTTGTGTACAGTTTTGAAGCACGAAAAATGATCTTTTTTTCCACTTCCATCTAGGGGGAAAACCTGGAATCTTACCCTACTTGGAGCTCCGTAGCCCTGGGTAGAAGGAGTGACTTTGCCCCCTTGGAGCCTAATGTCGAAAACAGCTGCCTGGAGGTTGCAAATGGGCCAGGGACATTGCAGGCCCAGTGCTGACACTGTGAGGGTGCTTGTGTACAGTTTTGAAGCACGTAAAGTGTTCTTTTTTTTCCACTTCCATCCAGGGGGAAAACCTGGAATCTAACCCTACTTGGAGCTCCGTAGCCCTGGGTAGAAGGAGTGACTTTGCCCCCTTGGAGCTGAAACACCCATAATGTGTAAAATAGCTGCCTGGAAGGTTGCAAATGGCCCAGGGACATTGCAGGCCCAGTGCTGACACTGTGATGGTGCTTGTGTACAGTTTTGAAGCACGAAAAATGATCTTTTTTTCCACTTCCATCTAGGGGGAAAACCTGGAATCTTACCCTACTTGGAGCTCCGTAGCCCTGGGTAGAAGGAGTGACTTTTCCCCCTTGGAGCCTAATGTCGAAAACAGCTGCCTGGAGGTTGCAAATGGGCCAGGGACATTGCAGGCCCAGTGCTGACACTGTGAGGGTGCTTGTGTACCGTTTTGAAGCTCGTAAAGTGTTCTTTTTTTTCCACTTCCATCCAGGGGGAAAAACTGGAATCTTACCCTACTTGGAGCTCCGTAGCCCTGGGTAGAAGGAGTGACTTTGCCCCCTTGGAGCTGAAACACTCATAATGTGTAAAATAGCTGCCTGGAAGGGTGCAAATGGCCCAGGGACATTGCAGGCCCAGTGATGACACTGTGAGGGTGCTTGTGTACAGTTTAAAAGCACGTAAAGTGTTCTTTTTTTTCCACTTCCATCCAGGGGGAAAAACTGGAATCTTACCCTACTTGGAGCTCCGTAGCCCTGGGTAGAAGGAGTGACTTTGTCCCCTTGGAGCTGAAACACTCATAATGTGTAAAATAGCAGCCTGGAAGGTTACAAATGGGCCAGGGACATTGCAGGCCCAGTGCTGACACTGTGAGGGTGCTTGTGTACAGTTTTGAAGCACGTAAAGTGTTATTTTTTTTCCACTTCCATCCAGGGGGAAAACCTGGAATCTTACCCTACTTGGAGCTCCGTAGCCCTGGGTAGAAGGAGTGACTTTGCCCCCTTGGAGCCTAATGTCGAAAACAGCTGCCTGGAGCTTGCAAATGGGCCAGGGACATTGCAGGCCCAGTGCTGACGCTGTGAGGGTGCTTGTGTACCGTTTTGAAGCACGTAAAGTGTTCTTTTTTTCCAACTTCCATCCAGGGGGAAATCCTGGAATCTTACCCTACTTGGAGCTCCGTAGCCCTGGGTAGAAGGAGTGACTTTGCCCCCTTGGAGCTGAAACACCCATAATGTGTAAAATAGCTGCCTGGAAGGTTGCAAATGGCCCAGGGACATTGCAGGCCCAGCGCTGACACTGTGAGGGTGCTTGTGTAACATTTTGAAGCACGTAAAGTGTTCTTTTTTTTTCCACTTCCATCCAGGGGGAAAACCTGGAATCTTACCCTACTTGGAGCTCCGTAGCCCTGGGTAGAAGGAGTGACTTTGCCCCCTTGGAACTGAAACACCCATAATGTGTAAAATAGCTTCCTGGAAGGTTGCAAATGGGCCAGGGACATTGCAGGCCCAGTGCTGACACTGTGAGGGTGCTTGTGCACAGTTTTGAAGCACGTAAAGTGTTCTTTTTTCTCCACTTCCATCCAGGGGGAAAACCTGGAATCTTACCCTACTTGGTGCTCCGTAGCCCTGGGTAGAAGGAGTGACTTTGCCCCCTTGGAGCTGAAACACCCATAATGTGTAAAATAGCTGCCTGGAAGGTTGCAAATGGCCGAGGGACATTGCAGGCCCAGTGCTGACACTGTGAGGGTGCTTGTGTACAGTTTTGAAGCACGTAAAGTGTTCTTTTTTCTCCACTTCCATCCAGGGGGAAAACCTGGAATCTTACCCAACTTGGAGCTCCGTAGCCCTGGGTAGAAGGAGTGACTTTGCCCCCTTGGAGCCTAATGTCGAAAACAGCTGCCTGGAGGTTGCAAATGGCCAGGGACATTGCAGGCCCAGTGCTGACACTGTGAGGGTGCTTGTGTACAGTTTTGAAGCACGTAAAGTGTTCTTTTTTTTCCACTTCCATCCAGGGGGAAAACCTGGAATCTAACCCTACTTGGAGCTCCGTAGCCCTGTGTAGAAGGAGTGACTTTGCCCCCTTGAAGCTGAAACACTCATAATGTGTAAAATAGCTGCCTGGAAGGTTGCAAATGGCCCAGGGACATTGCAGGCCCAGTGCTGACACGGTGGGGGTGCTTGTGTACAGTTTTGAAGCACGTAAAGTGTTCTTTTTTCTCCACTTCCATCCAGGGGGAAAACCTGGAATCTTACCATACTTGGAGCTCCGTAGCCCTGGGTAGAAGGAGTGACTTTGCCCCCTTGGAGCTGAAACACTCATAATGAGTAAAATAGCAGCCTGGAAGGTTGCAAATGGGCCAGGGACATTGCAGGCTCACTGCTGGCACTGTGAGGGTGCTTGTGTACAGTTTAAAAGCACGTAAAGTGTTCTTTTTTCTCCACTTCCATCCAGGGGGAAAACCTGGAATCTTACCTTACTTGGAGCTCCGTAGCCCTGGGTAGAAGTAGTGACTTTGCCCCCTTGGAGCCTAATGTCGAAAACAGCTGCCTGGAGGTTGCAAATGGGCCAGGGACATTGCAGGCCCAGTGCTTGCACTGTGAGGGTGCTTATGTGCGGTTTTAAAGCACGTAAAGTGTTCTTTTTTTTCCCCACTTCCATCCAGGGGAAAAACCTGGAATCTTACCCTACTTGGAGCTCCGTAGCCCTGGGTAGAAGGAGTGACTTTTCCCCCTTGGAGCCTAATGTCGAAAACAGCTGCCTGGAGCTTGCAAATGGGCCAGGGACATTGCAGGCCCAGTGCTGACACTGTGAGGGTGCTTGTGTACCGTTTTGAAGCACGTAAAGTGTTCTTTTTTTTCCACTTCCATCCAGGGGGAAAACCTGGAATCTTACACTACTTGGAGCTCCGTAGCCCTGGGTAGAAGGAGTGACTTTGCCCCCTTGGAGCTGAAACACCCATAATGTGTAAAATAGCTGCCTGGAAGGTAGCAAATGGCCCAGGGACATTGCAGGCCCAGTGCTGACACTGTGAGGGTGCTTGTGTACAGTTTTGAAGCACGTAAAGAGTTCTTTTTTCTCCACTTCCATCCAGGGGGAAAACCTGGAATCTTACCCTACTTGGAGCTCCGTAGCCCTGGGTAGAAGGAGTGACTTTGCCCCCTTGGAGCTGAAACACCCATAATGTGAAATATAGCTGCCTGGAAGGTTGCAAATGGGCCAGGGACATTGCAGGCCCAGTGCTGACGCTGTGAGGGTGCTTGTGTACCGTTTTAAAGCACGTAAAGTGTTCTTTTTTTTCCCACTTCCATCCAGGGGGAAAACCTGGAATCTTACCCTACTTGGAGCTCCGTAGCCCTGGGTAGAAGGAGTGACTTTGCCCCCTTGGAGCCTAATGTCGAAAACCGCTGCCTGGAGGTTGCAAATGGGCCAGGGACATTGCAGGCCCAGTGCTGACACTGTGAGGGTGCTTGTGTACCGTTTTGAATCATGTAAAGTGTTCTTTTATTTTTCACTTCCATCCCGGGGTTAAACCTGGAATCTTACCCTACTTGGAGCTCCGTAGCCCCGGGTAGAAGGAGTGACTTTGCCCCCTTGGAGCTGAAACACTCATAATGTGTAAAATAGCTGCCTGGAAGGTTGCAAATGGCCCAGGGACATTGCAGGCCCAGTGCTGACACTGTGAGGGTGCTTGTGTACAGTTTTGAAGCACGTAAAGTGTTCTTTTTTCTCCACTTCCATCCAGGGGGAAAACCTGGAATCTTACCCTACTTGGAGCTCCGTAGCCCTGGGTAGAAGGAGTGACTTTGCCCCCTTGGAGCTGAAACACTCATAATGTGTAAAATAGCAGCCTGGAAGGTCGCAAATGGGACAGGGACATTGCAGGCTCAGTGCTGGCACTGTGAAGGTGCTTGTGTGCGGTTTTAAAGCACGTAAAGTGTTCTTTTTTTTCCCACTTCCATCCAGGGGGAAAACCTGGAATCTTACCCTACTTGGAGCTCCGTAGCCCTGGGTAGAAGGAGTGACTTTGCCCCCTTGGAACTGAAACACCCATAATGTGTAAAATAGCTTCCTGGAAGGTTGCAAATGGGCCAGGGACATTGCAGGCCCAGTGCTGACACTGTGAGGGTGCTTGTGCACAGTTTTGAAGCACGTAAAGTGTTCTTTTTTCTCCACTTCCATCCAGGGGGAAAACCTGGAATCTTACCCTACTTGGTGCTCCGTAGCCCTGGGTAGAAGGAGTGACTTTGCCCCCTTGGAGCTGAAACACCCATAATGTGTAAAATAACAGCCTGGAAGGTTGCAAATGGGCCAGGGACATTGCAGGCTCACTGCTGGCACTGTGAGGGTGCTTGTGTGCGGTTTTAAAGCACGTAAAGTGTTCTTTTTTTCCCCACTTCCATCCAGTGGGAAAACCTGGAATCTTACCCTACTTGGAGCTCCGTAGCCCTGGGTAGAAGGAGTGACTTTGCCCCCTTGAAGCTGAAACACCCATAATGTGTAAAATAGCTCCCTGGAAGGTAGCAAATGGCCCAGGGACATTGCAGGCCCAGTGCTGACACTGTGTGGGTGCTTGTGTACAGTTTTGAAGCACGTAAAGTGTTCTTTTTTCTCCACTTCCATCCAGGGGGAAAACCTGGAATCTTACCCTACTTGGAGCTCCGTAGCCCTGGGTAGAAGGAGTGACTTTGCCCCCTTGGAGCCTAATGTCGAAAACAGCTGCCTGGAGGTTGCAAATGGGCCAGGGACATTGCAGGCCCAGTGCTGACACTGTGAGGGTGCTTGTGTACCGTTTTGAATCATGTAAAGTGTTCTTTTATTTTTCACTTCCATCCCGGGGTTAAACCTGGAATCTTACCCTACTTGGAGCTCCGTAGCCCTGGGTAGAAGGAGTGACTTTGCCCCCTTGGAGCTGAAACACTCATAATGTGTAAAATAGCTGCCTGGAAGGTTACAAATGGGCCCAGGGACACTGCAGGCCCAGTGCTGACACTGTGAGGGTGCTTGTGTACCTCTTTGAAGCACGTAAAGTGTTCTTTTTTTCCCACTTCCATCCAGGGGGAAAACCTGGAATCTTACCCGACTTGGAGCTCCGTAGCCCTGGGTAGAAGGAGTGACTTTACCCCCGTGGAGCTGAAACACTCATAATGTGTAAAACGAGGTTAAAAAAGGGCCAGGGACATTGTAGGCCCAGCGCTGACACTGTGAGGGTGCTTGTGTACCTCTTTGAAGCACGTAAAGTGTTCTCTTTTTTTCCACTTCCATCCAGGGGTAAAACCTGGAATCTTACCCTACTTGGAGCTCCGTAGCCCTGGGTAGAAGGAGTGACTTTGCCCCCTTGGAGCCTAATGTCGAAAACAGCTGCCTGGAGCTTGCAAATGGGCCAGGGACATTGCAGGCCCAGTGCTTGCACTGTGAGGGTGCTTGTGTGCGGTTTTAAAGCACGTAAAGTGTTCTTTTTTTTCCCACTTCCATCCAGGGGGAAAACCTGGAATCTTACCCTACTTGGAGCTCCGTAGCCCTGGGTAGAAGGAGTGACTTTGCCCCCTTGGAGCTGAAACACCCATAATGTGTAAAATAACAGCCTGGAAGGTTGCAAATGGGCCAGGGACATTGCAGGCTCACTGCTGGCACTGTGAGGGTGCTTGTGTACAGTTTAAAAGCACGTAAAGTGTTCTTTTTTCTCCACTTCCATCCAGGGGGAAAACCTGGAATCTTACCCTGCTTGGAGCTCCGTAGCCCTGGGTAGAAGGAGTGACTTTGCCCCCTTGGAGCTGAAACACCCATAATGTGTAAAATAGCAGCCTGGAAGGTTGCAAAAGGGCCAGGGACATTGCAGGCCCAGTGCTGGCACTGTGAGGGTGCTTGTGTGCGGTTTTAAAGCACGTAAAGTGTTCTTTTTTATCCCACTTCCATCCAGGGGGAAAACCTGGAATCTTACCCTACTTGGAGCTCCGTAGCCCTGGGTAGAAGGAGTGACTTTGCCCCCTTGGAGCTGAAACACCCATAATGTGTAAAATAGCTGCCTGGAAGGTTGCAAATGGCCCAGGGACATTGCAGGCCCAGCGCTGACACTGTGAGGGTGCTTGTGTAACATTTTGAAGCACGTAAAGTGTTCTTTTTTTTTCCACTTCCATCCAGGGGGAAAACCTGGAATATTACCCTACTTGGAGCTCCGTAGCCCTGGGTAGAAGGAGTGACTTTGCCCCCTTGGAGCCTAATGTCGAAAACAGCTGCCTGGAGGTTGCAAATGGGCCAGGGACATTGCAGGCCCAGTGCTGACGCTGTGAGGGTGCTTGTGTACCGTTTTGAAGCACGTAAAGTGTTCTTTTTACTCCACTTCCATCCAGGGGGAAAACCTGGAATCTTACCCTACTTGGAGCTCCGCAGCCCTGGGTAGAAGGAGTGACTTTTCCCCCTTGGAGCTGAAACACCCATAATGTGTAAAATAGCTGCCTGGAAGGTTGCAAATGGGCCAGGGACATTGCAGGCCCAGTGCTGGCACTGTGAGGGTGCTTGTGTGCTGTTTTAAAGCACGTAAAGTGTTCTTTTTTTTCCCCACTTCCATCCAGGGGGAAAACCTGGAATCTTACCCGACTTGGAGCTCCGTAGCCCTGGGTAGAAGGAGTGACTTTGCCCCCTTGGAGCTGAAACACTCATAATGTGTAAAATAGCAGCCTGGAAGGTTGCAAATGGGCCAGGGACATTGCAGGCTCACTGCTGGCACTGTGAGGGTGCTTGTGTACAGTTTAAAAGCACGTAAAGTGTTCTTTTTTCTCCACTTCCATCCAGGGGGAAAACCTGGAATCTTACCCTACTTGGAGCTCCGTAGCCCTGGGTAGAAGGAGTGACTTTGCCCCCTTGGAGCTGAAACACCCATAATGTGTAAAATAGCTGCCTGGAAGGTTGCAAATGGCCCAGGGACATTGCAGGCCCAGCGCTGACACTGTGAGGGTGCTTGTGTAACATTTTGAAGCACGTAAAGTGTTCTTTTTTTTTCCACTTCCATCCAGGGGGAAAACCTGGAATATTACCCTACTTGGAGCTCCGTAGCCCTGGGTAGAAGGAGTGACTTTGCCCCCTTGGAGCCTAATGTCGAAAACAGCTGCCTGGAGGTTGCAAATGGGCCAGGGACATTGCAGGCCCAGTGCTGACGCTGTGAGGGTGCTTGTGTACCGTTTTGAAGCACGTAAAGTGTTCTTTTTACTCCACTTCCATCCAGGGGGAAAACCTGGAATCTTACCCTACTTGGAGCTCCGCAGCCCTGGGTAGAAGGAGTGACTTTTCCCCCTTGGAGCTGAAACACCCATAATGTGTAAAATAGCTGCCTGGAAGGTTGCAAATGGCCCAGGGACATTGCAGGCCCAGTGCTGACACTGTGATGGTGCTTGTGTACAGTTTTGAAGCACGAAAAATGATCTTTTTTTCCACTTCCATCTAGGGGGAAAACCTGGAATCTTACCCTACTTGGAGCTCCGTAGCCCTGGGTAGAAGGAGTGACTTTTCCCCCTTGGAGCCTAATGTCGAAAACAGCTGCCTGGAGGTTGCAAATGGGCCAGGGACATTGCAGGCCCAGTGCTGACACTGTGAGGGTGCTTGTGTACCGTTTTGAAGCACGTAAAGTGTTCTTTTTTTTCCACTTCCATCCAGGGGGAAAAACTGGAATCTTACCCTACTTGGAGCTCCGTAGCCCTGGGTAGAAGGAGTGACTTTGCCCCCTTGGAGCTGAAACACTCATAATGTGTAAAATAGCTGCCTGGAAGGGTGCAAATGGCCCAGGGACATTGCAGGCCCAGTGATGACACTGTGAGGGTGCTTGTGTACAGTTTAAAAGCACGTAAAGTGTTCTTTTTTTTCCACTTCCATCCAGGGGGAAAAACTGGAATCTTACCCTACTTGGAGCTCCGTAGCCCTGGGTAGAAGGAGTGACTTTGTCCCCTTGGAGCTGAAACACTCATAATGTGTAAAATAGCAGCCTGGAAGGTTACAAATGGGCCAGGGACATTGCAGGCCCAGTGCTGACACTGTGAGGGTGCTTGTGTACAGTTTTGAAGCACGTAAAGTGTTATTTTTTTTCCACTTCCATCCAGGGGGAAAACCTGGAATCTTACCCTACTTGGAGCTCCGTAGCCCTGGGTAGAAGGAGTGACTTTGCCCCCTTGGAGCCTAATGTCGAAAACAGCTGCCTGGAGCTTGCAAATGGGCCAGGGACATTGCAGGCCCAGTGCTGACGCTGTGAGGGTGCTTGTGTACCGTTTTGAAGCACGTAAAGTGTTCTTTTTTTCCAACTTCCATCCAGGGGGAAATCCTGGAATCTTACCCTACTTGGAGCTCCGTAGCCCTGGGTAGAAGGAGTGACTTTGCCCCCTTGGAGCTGAAACACCCATAATGTGTAAAATAGCTGCCTGGAAGGTTGCAAATGGCCCAGGGACATTGCAGGCCCAGCGCTGACACTGTGAGGGTGCTTGTGTAACATTTTGAAGCATGTAAAGTGTTCTTTTTTTTTCCACTTCCATCCAGGGGGAAAACCTGGAATATTACCCTACTTGGAGCTCCGTAGCCCTGGGTAGAAGGAGTGACTTTGCCCCCTTGGAGCCTAATGTCGAAAACAGCTGCCTGGAGGTTGCAAATGGGCCAGGGACATTGCAGGCCCAGTGCTTGCACTGTGAGGGTGCTTGTGTGCGGTTTTAAAGCACGTAAAGTGTTCTTTTTTTTCCCCACTTCCATCCAGGGGGAAAACCTGGAATCTTACCCTACTTGGAGCTCCGTAGCCCTGGGTAGAAGGAGTGACTTTTCCCCCTTGGAGCCTAATGTCGAAAACAGCTGCCTGGAGCTTGCAAATGGGCCAGGGACATTGCAGGCCCAGTGCTGACACTGTGAGGGTGCTTGTGTACCGTTTTGAAGCACGTAAAGTGTTCTTTTTTTTCCACTTCCATCCAGGGGGAAAACCTGGAATCTTACCCTACTTGGAGCTCCGTAGCCCTGGGTAGAAGGAGTGACTTTTCCCTCTTGGAGCTGAAACACCCATAATGTGTAAAATAGCTGCCTGGAAGGTTGCAAATGGCCCAGGGACATTGCAGGCCCAGTGCTGACACTGTGATGGTGCTTGTGTACAGTTTTGAAGCACGAAAAATGATCTTTTTTTCCACTTCCATCTAGGGGGAAAACCTGGAATCTTACCCTACTTGGAGCTCCGTAGCCCTGGGTAGAAGGAGTGACTTTTCCCCCTTGGAGCCTAATGTCGAAAACAGCTGCCTGGAGGTTGCAAATGGGCCAGGGACATTGCAGGCCCAGTGCTGACACTGTGAGGGTGCTTGTGTACAGTTTTGAAGCACGTAAAGTGTTCTTTTTTCTCCACTTCCATCCAGGGGGAAAACCTGGAATCTTACCCTACTTGGAGCTCCGTAGCCCTGGGTAGAAGGAGTGACTTTGCCCCCTGGGAGCTGAAACACCCATAATGTGTAAAATAGCTGCCTGGAAGGTTGCAAATGGGCCAGGGACATTGCAGGCTCACTGCTGGCACTGTGAGGGTGCTTGTGTGCGGTTTTAAAGCACTTAAGGCCCGTATTTATACTTTTTTTAGCGCCGCATTTGCGTCGTTTTTTGACGCAAAAACGGCGCAAACTTGCAAAATACCATTGTATTTTGTAGGTTTGCGCCGTTAGCCGTCAAAAAGCGGCGCAAATGCGGCGCTAAAAAAAGTATAAATACGGGCCTTAAAGTGTTCTTTTTTTTCCACTTCCATCCAGGGGCAAAACCTGGAATCTTACCCTACTTGGAGCTCCGTAGCCCTGGGTAGAAGGAGTGACTTTTCCCCCTTGGAGCTGAAACACCCATAATGTGTAAAATAGCTGCCTGGAAGGTTGCAAATGGGCCAGGGACATTGCAGGCCCAGTGCTGGCACTGTGAGGGTGCTTGTGTGCTGTTTTAAAGCACGTAAAGTGTTCTTTTTTTTCCCCACTTCCATCCAGGGGGAAAACCTGGAATCTTACCCGACTTGGAGCTCCGTAGCCCTGGGTAGAAGGAGTGACTTTGCCCCCTTGGAGCTGAAACACTCATAATGTGTAAAATAGCAGCCTGGAAGGTTGCAAATGGGCCAGGGACATTGCAGGCTCACTGCTGGCACTGTGAGGGTGCTTGTGTACAGTTTAAAAGCACGTAAAGTGTTCTTTTTTCTCCACTTCCATCCAGGGGGAAAACCTGGAATCTTACCCTACTTGGAGCTCCGTAGCCCTGGGTAGAAGGAGTGACTTTGCCCCCTTGGAGCTGAAACACTCATAATGTGTAAAATAGCAGCCTGGAAGGTTGCAAATGGGCCAGGGACATTGCAGGCTCACTGCTGGCACTGTGAGGGTGCTTGTGTACAGTTTAAAAGCACGTAAAGTGTTCTTTTTTCTCCACTTCCATCCAGGGGGAAAACCTGGAATCTTACCCTGCTTGGAGCTCCGTAGCCCTGGGTAGAAGGAGTGACTTTGCCCCCTTGGAGCTGAAACACCCATAATGTGTAAAATAGCAGCCTGGAAGGTTGCAAAAGGGCCAGGGACATTGCAGGCCCAGTGCTGGCACTGTGAGGGTGCTTGTGTGCGGTTTTAAAGCACGTAAAGTGTTCTTTTTTATCCCACTTCCATCCAGGGGGAAAACCTGGAATCTTACCCTACTTGGAGCTCCGTAGCCCTGGGTAGAAGGAGTGACTTTGCCCCCTTGGAGCTGAAACACCCATAATGTGTAAAATAGCTGCCTGGAAGGTTGCAAATGGCCCAGGGACATTGCAGGCCCAGCGCTGACACTGTGAGGGTGCTTGTGTAACATTTTGAAGCACGTAAAGTGTTCTTTTTTTTTCCACTTCCATCCAGGGGGAAAACCTGGAATATTACCCTACTTGGAGCTCCGTAGCCCTGGGTAGAAGGAGTGACTTTGCCCCCTTGGAGCCTAATGTCGAAAACAGCTGCCTGGAGGTTGCAAATGGGCCAGGGACATTGCAGGCCCAGTGCTGACGCTGTGAGGGTGCTTGTGTACCGTTTTGAAGCACGTAAAGTGTTCTTTTTACTCCACTTCCATCCAGGGGGAAAACCTGGAATCTTACCCTACTTGGAGCTCCGCAGCCCTGGGTAGAAGGAGTGACTTTTCCCCCTTGGAGCTGAAACACCCATAATGTGTAAAATAGCTGCCTGGAAGGTTGCAAATGGGCCAGGGACATTGCAGGCCCAGTGCTGGCACTGTGAGGGTGCTTGTGTGCTGTTTTAAAGCACGTAAAGTGTTCTTTTTTTTCCCCACTTCCATCCAGGGGGAAAACCTGGAATCTTACCCGACTTGGAGCTCCGTAGCCCTGGGTAGAAGGAGTGACTTTGCCCCCTTGGAGCTGAAACACTCATAATGTGTAAAATAGCAGCCTGGAAGGTTGCAAATGGGCCAGGGACATTGCAGGCTCACTGCTGGCACTGTGAGGGTGCTTGTGTACAGTTTAAAAGCACGTAAAGTGTTCTTTTTTCTCCACTTCCATCCAGGGGGAAAACCTGGAATCTTACCCTACTTGGAGCTCCGTAGCCCTGGGTAGAAGGAGTGACTTTGCCCCCTTGGAGCTGAAACACCCATAATGTGTAAAATAGCTGCCTGGAAGGTTGCAAATGGCCCAGGGACATTGCAGGCCCAGCGCTGACACTGTGAGGGTGCTTGTGTAACATTTTGAAGCACGTAAAGTGTTCTTTTTTTTTCCACTTCCATCCAGGGGGAAAACCTGGAATATTACCCTACTTGGAGCTCCGTAGCCCTGGGTAGAAGGAGTGACTTTGCCCCCTTGGAGCCTAATGTCGAAAACAGCTGCCTGGAGGTTGCAAATGGGCCAGGGACATTGCAGGCCCAGTGCTGACGCTGTGAGGGTGCTTGTGTACCGTTTTGAAGCACGTAAAGTGTTCTTTTTACTCCACTTCCATCCAGGGGGAAAACCTGGAATCTTACCCTACTTGGAGCTCCGCAGCCCTGGGTAGAAGGAGTGACTTTTCCCCCTTGGAGCTGAAACACCCATAATGTGTAAAATAGCTGCCTGGAAGGTTGCAAATGGCCCAGGGACATTGCAGGCCCAGTGCTGACACTGTGATGGTGCTTGTGTACAGTTTTGAAGCACGAAAAATGATCTTTTTTTCCACTTCCATCTAGGGGGAAAACCTGGAATCTTACCCTACTTGGAGCTCCGTAGCCCTGGGTAGAAGGAGTGACTTTTCCCCCTTGGAGCCTAATGTCGAAAACAGCTGCCTGGAGGTTGCAAATGGGCCAGGGACATTGCAGGCCCAGTGCTGACACTGTGAGGGTGCTTGTGTACCGTTTTGAAGCACGTAAAGTGTTCTTTTTTTTCCACTTCCATCCAGGGGGAAAAACTGGAATCTTACCCTACTTGGAGCTCCGTAGCCCTGGGTAGAAGGAGTGACTTTGCCCCCTTGGAGCTGAAACACTCATAATGTGTAAAATAGCTGCCTGGAAGGGTGCAAATGGCCCAGGGACATTGCAGGCCCAGTGATGACACTGTGAGGGTGCTTGTGTACAGTTTAAAAGCACGTAAAGTGTTCTTTTTTTTCCACTTCCATCCAGGGGGAAAAACTGGAATCTTACCCTACTTGGAGCTCCGTAGCCCTGGGTAGAAGGAGTGACTTTGTCCCCTTGGAGCTGAAACACTCATAATGTGTAAAATAGCAGCCTGGAAGGTTACAAATGGGCCAGGGACATTGCAGGCCCAGTGCTGACACTGTGAGGGTGCTTGTGTACAGTTTTGAAGCACGTAAAGTGTTATTTTTTTTCCACTTCCATCCAGGGGGAAAACCTGGAATCTTACCCTACTTGGAGCTCCGTAGCCCTGGGTAGAAGGAGTGACTTTGCCCCCTTGGAGCCTAATGTCGAAAACAGCTGCCTGGAGCTTGCAAATGGGCCAGGGACATTGCAGGCCCAGTGCTGACGCTGTGAGGGTGCTTGTGTACCGTTTTGAAGCACGTAAAGTGTTCTTTTTTTCCAACTTCCATCCAGGGGGAAATCCTGGAATCTTACCCTACTTGGAGCTCCGTAGCCCTGGGTAGAAGGAGTGACTTTGCCCCCTTGGAGCTGAAACACCCATAATGTGTAAAATAGCTGCCTGGAAGGTTGCAAATGGCCCAGGGACATTGCAGGCCCAGCGCTGACACTGTGAGGGTGCTTGTGTAACATTTTGAAGCACGTAAAGTGTTCTTTTTTTTTCCACTTCCATCCAGGGGGAAAACCTGGAATATTACCCTACTTGGAGCTCCGTAGCCCTGGGTAGAAGGAGTGACTTTGCCCCCTTGGAGCCTAATGTCGAAAACAGCTGCCTGGAGGTTGCAAATGGGCCAGGGACATTGCAGGCCCAGTGCTTGCACTGTGAGGGTGCTTGTGTGCGGTTTTAAAGCACGTAAAGTGTTCTTTTTTTTCCCCACTTCCATCCAGGGGGAAAACCTGGAATCTTACCCTACTTGGAGCTCCGTAGCCCTGGGTAGAAGGAGTGACTTTTCCCCCTTGGAGCCTAATGTCGAAAACAGCTGCCTGGAGCTTGCAAATGGGCCAGGGACATTGCAGGCCCAGTGCTGACACTGTGAGGGTGCTTGTGTACCGTTTTGAAGCACGTAAAGTGTTCTTTTTTTTCCACTTCCATCCAGGGGGAAAACCTGGAATCTTACCCTACTTGGAGCTCCGTAGCCCTGGGTAGAAGGAGTGACTTTTCCCTCTTGGAGCTGAAACACCCATAATGTGTAAAATAGCTGCCTGGAAGGTTGCAAATGGCCCAGGGACATTGCAGGCCCAGTGCTGACACTGTGATGGTGCTTGTGTACAGTTTTGAAGCACGAAAAATGATCTTTTTTTCCACTTCCATCTAGGGGGAAAACCTGGAATCTTACCCTACTTGGAGCTCCGTAGCCCTGGGTAGAAGGAGTGACTTTTCCCCCTTGGAGCCTAATGTCGAAAACAGCTGCCTGGAGGTTGCAAATGGGCCAGGGACATTGCAGGCCCAGTGCTGACACTGTGAGGGTGCTTGTGTACAGTTTTGAAGCACGTAAAGTGTTCTTTTTTCTCCACTTCCATCCAGGGGGAAAACCTGGAATCTTACCCTACTTGGAGCTCCGTAGCCCTGGGTAGAAGGAGTGACTTTGCCCCCTGGGAGCTGAAACACCCATAATGTGTAAAATAGCTGCCTGGAAGGTTGCAAATGGGCCAGGGACATTGCAGGCTCACTGCTGGCACTGTGAGGGTGCTTGTGTGCGGTTTTAAAGCACTTAGGCCCGTATTTATACTTTTTTTAGCGCCGCATTTGCGTCGTTTTTTGACGCAAAAACGGCGCAAACTTGCAAAATACCATTGTATTTTGTAGGTTTGCGCCGTTAGCCGTCAAAAAGCGGCGCAAATGCGGCGCTAAAAAAAGTATAAATACGGGCCTTAAAGTGTTCTTTTTTTTCCACTTCCATCCAGGGGCAAAACCTGGAATCTTACCCTACTTGGAGCTCCGTAGCCCTGGGTAGAAGGAGTGACTTTGCCCCCTTGGAGCTGAAACACCCATAATGTGTAAAATAGCTGCCTGGAAGGTAGCAAATGGCCCAGGGACATTGCAGGCCCAGTGCTGACACTGTGAGGGTGCTTGTGTACAGTTTTGAAGCACGTAACATGTTCTTTTTTTTCCACTTCCATCAAGGGGGAAAACCTGGAATCTTACCCTACTTGGAGCTCCGCAGCCCTGGGTAGAAGGAGTGACTTTTCCCCCTTGGAGCTGAAACACCCATAATGTGTAAAATAGCTGCCTGGAAGGTTGCAAATGGCCCAGGGACACTGCAGGCCCAGTGCTGACACTGTGATGGTGCTTGTGTACAGTTTTGAAGCACGAAAAATGATCTTTTTTTCCACTTCCATCTAGGGGGAAAACCTGGAATCTTACCCTACTTGGAGCTCCGTAGCCCTGGGTAGAAGGAGTGACTTTGCCCCCTTGGAGCCTAATGTCGAAAACAGCTGCCTGGAGGTTGCAAATGGGCCAGGGACATTGCAGGCCCAGTGCTGACACTGTGAGGGTGCTTGTGTACAGTTTTGAAGCACGTAAAGTGTTCTTTTTTTTCCACTTCCATCCAGGGGGAAAACCTGGAATCTAACCCTACTTGGAGCTCCGTAGCCCTGGGTAGAAGGAGTGACTTTGCCCCCTTGGAGCTGAAACACCCATAATGTGTAAAATAGCTGCCTGGAAGGTTGCAAATGGCCCAGGGACATTGCAGGCCCAGTGCTGACACTGTGATGGTGCTTGTGTACAGTTTTGAAGCACGAAAAATGATCTTTTTTTCCACTTCCATCTAGGGGGAAAACCTGGAATCTTACCCTACTTGGAGCTCCGTAGCCCTGGGTAGAAGGAGTGACTTTTCCCCCTTGGAGCCTAATGTCGAAAACAGCTGCCTGGAGGTTGCAAATGGGCCAGGGACATTGCAGGCCCAGTGCTGACACTGTGAGGGTGCTTGTGTACCGTTTTGAAGCTCGTAAAGTGTTCTTTTTTTTCCACTTCCATCCAGGGGGAAAAACTGGAATCTTACCCTACTTGGAGCTCCGTAGCCCTGGGTAGAAGGAGTGACTTTGCCCCCTTGGAGCTGAAACACTCATAATGTGTAAAATAGCTGCCTGGAAGGGTGCAAATGGCCCAGGGACATTGCAGGCCCAGTGATGACACTGTGAGGGTGCTTGTGTACAGTTTAAAAGCACGTAAAGTGTTCTTTTTTTTCCACTTCCATCCAGGGGGAAAAACTGGAATCTTACCCTACTTGGAGCTCCGTAGCCCTGGGTAGAAGGAGTGACTTTGTCCCCTTGGAGCTGAAACACTCATAATGTGTAAAATAGCAGCCTGGAAGGTTACAAATGGGCCAGGGACATTGCAGGCCCAGTGCTGACACTGTGAGGGTGCTTGTGTACAGTTTTGAAGCACGTAAAGTGTTATTTTTTTTCCACTTCCATCCAGGGGGAAAACCTGGAATCTTACCCTACTTGGAGCTCCGTAGCCCTGGGTAGAAGGAGTGACTTTGCCCCCTTGGAGCCTAATGTCGAAAACAGCTGCCTGGAGCTTGCAAATGGGCCAGGGACATTGCAGGCCCAGTGCTGACGCTGTGAGGGTGCTTGTGTACCGTTTTGAAGCACGTAAAGTGTTCTTTTTTTCCAACTTCCATCCAGGGGGAAATCCTGGAATCTTACCCTACTTGGAGCTCCGTAGCCCTGGGTAGAAGGAGTGACTTTGCCCCCTTGGAGCTGAAACACCCATAATGTGTAAAATAGCTGCCTGGAAGGTTGCAAATGGCCCAGGGACATTGCAGGCCCAGCGCTGACACTGTGAGGGTGCTTGTGTAACATTTTGAAGCACGTAAAGTGTTCTTTTTTTTTCCACTTCCATCCAGGGGGAAAACCTGGAATCTTACCCTACTTGGAGCTCCGTAGCCCTGGGTAGAAGGAGTGACTTTGCCCCCTTGGAACTGAAACACCCATAATGTGTAAAATAGCTTCCTGGAAGGTTGCAAATGGGCCAGGGACATTGCAGGCCCAGTGCTGACACTGTGAGGGTGCTTGTGCACAGTTTTGAAGCACGTAAAGTGTTCTTTTTTCTCCACTTCCATCCAGGGGGAAAACCTGGAATCTTACCCTACTTGGTGCTCCGTAGCCCTGGGTAGAAGGAGTGACTTTGCCCCCTTGGAGCTGAAACACCCATAATGTGTAAAATAGCTGCCTGGAAGGTTGCAAATGGCCGAGGGACATTGCAGGCCCAGTGCTGACACTGTGAGGGTGCTTGTGTACAGTTTTGAAGCACGTAAAGTGTTCTTTTTTCTCCACTTCCATCCAGGGGGAAAACCTGGAATCTTACCCAACTTGGAGCTCCGTAGCCCTGGGTAGAAGGAGTGACTTTGCCCCCTTGGAGCCTAATGTCGAAAACAGCTGCCTGGAGGTTGCAAATGGCCAGGGACATTGCAGGCCCAGTGCTGACACTGTGAGGGTGCTTGTGTACAGTTTTGAAGCACGTAAAGTGTTCTTTTTTTTCCACTTCCATCCAGGGGGAAAACCTGGAATCTAACCCTACTTGGAGCTCCGTAGCCCTGTGTAGAAGGAGTGACTTTGCCCCCTTGAAGCTGAAACACTCATAATGTGTAAAATAGCTGCCTGGAAGGTTGCAAATGGCCCAGGGACATTGCAGGCCCAGTGCTGACACGGTGGGGGTGCTTGTGTACAGTTTTGAAGCACGTAAAGTGTTCTTTTTTCTCCACTTCCATCCAGGGGGAAAACCTGGAATCTTACCATACTTGGAGCTCCGTAGCCCTGGGTAGAAGGAGTGACTTTGCCCCCTTGGAGCTGAAACACTCATAATGAGTAAAATAGCAGCCTGGAAGGTTGCAAATGGGCCAGGGACATTGCAGGCTCACTGCTGGCACTGTGAGGGTGCTTGTGTACAGTTTAAAAGCACGTAAAGTGTTCTTTTTTCTCCACTTCCATCCAGGGGGAAAACCTGGAATCTTACCTTACTTGGAGCTCCGTAGCCCTGGGTAGAAGTAGTGACTTTGCCCCCTTGGAGCCTAATGTCGAAAACAGCTGCCTGGAGGTTGCAAATGGGCCAGGGACATTGCAGGCCCAGTGCTTGCACTGTGAGGGTGCTTATGTGCGGTTTTAAAGCACGTAAAGTGTTCTTTTTTTTCCCCACTTCCATCCAGGGGAAAAACCTGGAATCTTACCCTACTTGGAGCTCCGTAGCCCTGGGTAGAAGGAGTGACTTTTCCCCCTTGGAGCCTAATGTCGAAAACAGCTGCCTGGAGCTTGCAAATGGGCCAGGGACATTGCAGGCCCAGTGCTGACACTGTGAGGGTGCTTGTGTACCGTTTTGAAGCACGTAAAGTGTTCTTTTTTTTCCACTTCCATCCAGGGGGAAAACCTGGAATCTTACACTACTTGGAGCTCCGTAGCCCTGGGTAGAAGGAGTGACTTTGCCCCCTTGGAGCTGAAACACCCATAATGTGTAAAATAGCTGCCTGGAAGGTAGCAAATGGCCCAGGGACATTGCAGGCCCAGTGCTGACACTGTGAGGGTGCTTGTGTACAGTTTTGAAGCACGTAAAGAGTTCTTTTTTCTCCACTTCCATCCAGGGGGAAAACCTGGAATCTTACCCTACTTGGAGCTCCGTAGCCCTGGGTAGAAGGAGTGACTTTGCCCCCTTGGAGCTGAAACACCCATAATGTGAAATATAGCTGCCTGGAAGGTTGCAAATGGGCCAGGGACATTGCAGGCCCAGTGCTGACGCTGTGAGGGTGCTTGTGTACCGTTTTAAAGCACGTAAAGTGTTCTTTTTTTTCCCACTTCCATCCAGGGGGAAAACCTGGAATCTTACCCTACTTGGAGCTCCGTAGCCCTGGGTAGAAGGAGTGACTTTGCCCCCTTGGAGCCTAATGTCGAAAACCGCTGCCTGGAGGTTGCAAATGGGCCAGGGACATTGCAGGCCCAGTGCTGACACTGTGAGGGTGCTTGTGTACCGTTTTGAATCATGTAAAGTGTTCTTTTATTTTTCACTTCCATCCCGGGGTTAAACCTGGAATCTTACCCTACTTGGAGCTCCGTAGCCCCGGGTAGAAGGAGTGACTTTGCCCCCTTGGAGCTGAAACACTCATAATGTGTAAAATAGCTGCCTGGAAGGTTGCAAATGGCCCAGGGACATTGCAGGCCCAGTGCTGACACTGTGAGGGTGCTTGTGTACAGTTTTGAAGCACGTAAAGTGTTCTTTTTTCTCCACTTCCATCCAGGGGGAAAACCTGGAATCTTACCCTACTTGGAGCTCCGTAGCCCTGGGTAGAAGGAGTGACTTTGCCCCCTTGGAGCTGAAACACTCATAATGTGTAAAATAGCAGCCTGGAAGGTCGCAAATGGGACAGGGACATTGCAGGCTCAGTGCTGGCACTGTGAAGGTGCTTGTGTGCGGTTTTAAAGCACGTAAAGTGTTCTTTTTTTTCCCACTTCCATCCAGGGGGAAAACCTGGAATCTTACCCTACTTGGAGCTCCGTAGCCCTGGGTAGAAGGAGTGACTTTGCCCCCTTGGAACTGAAACACCCATAATGTGTAAAATAGCTTCCTGGAAGGTTGCAAATGGGCCAGGGACATTGCAGGCCCAGTGCTGACACTGTGAGGGTGCTTGTGCACAGTTTTGAAGCACGTAAAGTGTTCTTTTTTCTCCACTTCCATCCAGGGGGAAAACCTGGAATCTTACCCTACTTGGTGCTCCGTAGCCCTGGGTAGAAGGAGTGACTTTGCCCCCTTGGAGCTGAAACACCCATAATGTGTAAAATAACAGCCTGGAAGGTTGCAAATGGGCCAGGGACATTGCAGGCTCACTGCTGGCACTGTGAGGGTGCTTGTGTGCGGTTTTAAAGCACGTAAAGTGTTCTTTTTTTCCCCACTTCCATCCAGTGGGAAAACCTGGAATCTTACCCTACTTGGAGCTCCGTAGCCCTGGGTAGAAGGAGTGACTTTGCCCCCTTGAAGCTGAAACACCCATAATGTGTAAAATAGCTCCCTGGAAGGTAGCAAATGGCCCAGGGACATTGCAGGCCCAGTGCTGACACTGTGTGGGTGCTTGTGTACAGTTTTGAAGCACGTAAAGTGTTCTTTTTTCTCCACTTCCATCCAGGGGGAAAACCTGGAATCTTACCCTACTTGGAGCTCCGTAGCCCTGGGTAGAAGGAGTGACTTTGCCCCCTTGGAGCCTAATGTCGAAAACAGCTGCCTGGAGGTTGCAAATGGGCCAGGGACATTGCAGGCCCAGTGCTGACACTGTGAGGGTGCTTGTGTACCGTTTTGAATCATGTAAAGTGTTCTTTTATTTTTCACTTCCATCCCGGGGTTAAACCTGGAATCTTACCCTACTTGGAGCTCCGTAGCCCTGGGTAGAAGGAGTGACTTTGCCCCCTTGGAGCTGAAACACTCATAATGTGTAAAATAGCTGCCTGGAAGGTTACAAATGGGCCCAGGGACACTGCAGGCCCAGTGCTGACACTGTGAGGGTGCTTGTGTACCTCTTTGAAGCACGTAAAGTGTTCTTTTTTTCCCACTTCCATCCAGGGGGAAAACCTGGAATCTTACCCGACTTGGAGCTCCGTAGCCCTGGGTAGAAGGAGTGACTTTACCCCCGTGGAGCTGAAACACTCATAATGTGTAAAACGAGGTTAAAAAAGGGCCAGGGACATTGTAGGCCCAGCGCTGACACTGTGAGGGTGCTTGTGTACCTCTTTGAAGCACGTAAAGTGTTCTCTTTTTTTCCACTTCCATCCAGGGGTAAAACCTGGAATCTTACCCTACTTGGAGCTCCGTAGCCCTGGGTAGAAGGAGTGACTTTGCCCCCTTGGAGCCTAATGTCGAAAACAGCTGCCTGGAGCTTGCAAATGGGCCAGGGACATTGCAGGCCCAGTGCTTGCACTGTGAGGGTGCTTGTGTGCGGTTTTAAAGCACGTAAAGTGTTCTTTTTTTTCCCACTTCCATCCAGGGGGAAAACCTGGAATCTTACCCTACTTGGAGCTCCGTAGCCCTGGGTAGAAGGAGTGACTTTGCCCCCTTGGAGCTGAAACACCCATAATGTGTAAAATAACAGCCTGGAAGGTTGCAAATGGGCCAGGGACATTGCAGGCTCACTGCTGGCACTGTGAGGGTGCTTGTGTACAGTTTAAAAGCACGTAAAGTGTTCTTTTTTCTCCACTTCCATCCAGGGGGAAAACCTGGAATCTTACCCTGCTTGGAGCTCCGTAGCCCTGGGTAGAAGGAGTGACTTTGCCCCCTTGGAGCTGAAACACCCATAATGTGTAAAATAGCAGCCTGGAAGGTTGCAAAAGGGCCAGGGACATTGCAGGCCCAGTGCTGGCACTGTGAGGGTGCTTGTGTGCGGTTTTAAAGCACGTAAAGTGTTCTTTTTTATCCCACTTCCATCCAGGGGGAAAACCTGGAATCTTACCCTACTTGGAGCTCCGTAGCCCTGGGTAGAAGGAGTGACTTTGCCCCCTTGGAGCTGAAACACCCATAATGTGTAAAATAGCTGCCTGGAAGGTTGCAAATGGCCCAGGGACATTGCAGGCCCAGCGCTGACACTGTGAGGGTGCTTGTGTAACATTTTGAAGCACGTAAAGTGTTCTTTTTTTTTCCACTTCCATCCAGGGGGAAAACCTGGAATATTACCCTACTTGGAGCTCCGTAGCCCTGGGTAGAAGGAGTGACTTTGCCCCCTTGGAGCCTAATGTCGAAAACAGCTGCCTGGAGGTTGCAAATGGGCCAGGGACATTGCAGGCCCAGTGCTGACGCTGTGAGGGTGCTTGTGTACCGTTTTGAAGCACGTAAAGTGTTCTTTTTACTCCACTTCCATCCAGGGGGAAAACCTGGAATCTTACCCTACTTGGAGCTCCGCAGCCCTGGGTAGAAGGAGTGACTTTTCCCCCTTGGAGCTGAAACACCCATAATGTGTAAAATAGCTGCCTGGAAGGTTGCAAATGGGCCAGGGACATTGCAGGCCCAGTGCTGGCACTGTGAGGGTGCTTGTGTGCTGTTTTAAAGCACGTAAAGTGTTCTTTTTTTTCCCCACTTCCATCCAGGGGGAAAACCTGGAATCTTACCCGACTTGGAGCTCCGTAGCCCTGGGTAGAAGGAGTGACTTTGCCCCCTTGGAGCTGAAACACTCATAATGTGTAAAATAGCAGCCTGGAAGGTTGCAAATGGGCCAGGGACATTGCAGGCTCACTGCTGGCACTGTGAGGGTGCTTGTGTACAGTTTAAAAGCACGTAAAGTGTTCTTTTTTCTCCACTTCCATCCAGGGGGAAAACCTGGAATCTTACCCTACTTGGAGCTCCGTAGCCCTGGGTAGAAGGAGTGACTTTGCCCCCTTGGAGCTGAAACACCCATAATGTGTAAAATAGCTGCCTGGAAGGTTGCAAATGGCCCAGGGACATTGCAGGCCCAGCGCTGACACTGTGAGGGTGCTTGTGTAACATTTTGAAGCACGTAAAGTGTTCTTTTTTTTTCCACTTCCATCCAGGGGGAAAACCTGGAATATTACCCTACTTGGAGCTCCGTAGCCCTGGGTAGAAGGAGTGACTTTGCCCCCTTGGAGCCTAATGTCGAAAACAGCTGCCTGGAGGTTGCAAATGGGCCAGGGACATTGCAGGCCCAGTGCTGACGCTGTGAGGGTGCTTGTGTACCGTTTTGAAGCACGTAAAGTGTTCTTTTTACTCCACTTCCATCCAGGGGGAAAACCTGGAATCTTACCCTACTTGGAGCTCCGCAGCCCTGGGTAGAAGGAGTGACTTTTCCCCCTTGGAGCTGAAACACCCATAATGTGTAAAATAGCTGCCTGGAAGGTTGCAAATGGCCCAGGGACATTGCAGGCCCAGTGCTGACACTGTGATGGTGCTTGTGTACAGTTTTGAAGCACGAAAAATGATCTTTTTTTCCACTTCCATCTAGGGGGAAAACCTGGAATCTTACCCTACTTGGAGCTCCGTAGCCCTGGGTAGAAGGAGTGACTTTTCCCCCTTGGAGCCTAATGTCGAAAACAGCTGCCTGGAGGTTGCAAATGGGCCAGGGACATTGCAGGCCCAGTGCTGACACTGTGAGGGTGCTTGTGTACCGTTTTGAAGCACGTAAAGTGTTCTTTTTTTTCCACTTCCATCCAGGGGGAAAAACTGGAATCTTACCCTACTTGGAGCTCCGTAGCCCTGGGTAGAAGGAGTGACTTTGCCCCCTTGGAGCTGAAACACTCATAATGTGTAAAATAGCTGCCTGGAAGGGTGCAAATGGCCCAGGGACATTGCAGGCCCAGTGATGACACTGTGAGGGTGCTTGTGTACAGTTTAAAAGCACGTAAAGTGTTCTTTTTTTTCCACTTCCATCCAGGGGGAAAAACTGGAATCTTACCCTACTTGGAGCTCCGTAGCCCTGGGTAGAAGGAGTGACTTTGTCCCCTTGGAGCTGAAACACTCATAATGTGTAAAATAGCAGCCTGGAAGGTTACAAATGGGCCAGGGACATTGCAGGCCCAGTGCTGACACTGTGAGGGTGCTTGTGTACAGTTTTGAAGCACGTAAAGTGTTATTTTTTTTCCACTTCCATCCAGGGGGAAAACCTGGAATCTTACCCTACTTGGAGCTCCGTAGCCCTGGGTAGAAGGAGTGACTTTGCCCCCTTGGAGCCTAATGTCGAAAACAGCTGCCTGGAGCTTGCAAATGGGCCAGGGACATTGCAGGCCCAGTGCTGACGCTGTGAGGGTGCTTGTGTACCGTTTTGAAGCACGTAAAGTGTTCTTTTTTTCCAACTTCCATCCAGGGGGAAATCCTGGAATCTTACCCTACTTGGAGCTCCGTAGCCCTGGGTAGAAGGAGTGACTTTGCCCCCTTGGAGCTGAAACACCCATAATGTGTAAAATAGCTGCCTGGAAGGTTGCAAATGGCCCAGGGACATTGCAGGCCCAGCGCTGACACTGTGAGGGTGCTTGTGTAACATTTTGAAGCATGTAAAGTGTTCTTTTTTTTTCCACTTCCATCCAGGGGGAAAACCTGGAATATTACCCTACTTGGAGCTCCGTAGCCCTGGGTAGAAGGAGTGACTTTGCCCCCTTGGAGCCTAATGTCGAAAACAGCTGCCTGGAGGTTGCAAATGGGCCAGGGACATTGCAGGCCCAGTGCTTGCACTGTGAGGGTGCTTGTGTGCGGTTTTAAAGCACGTAAAGTGTTCTTTTTTTTCCCCACTTCCATCCAGGGGGAAAACCTGGAATCTTACCCTACTTGGAGCTCCGTAGCCCTGGGTAGAAGGAGTGACTTTTCCCCCTTGGAGCCTAATGTCGAAAACAGCTGCCTGGAGCTTGCAAATGGGCCAGGGACATTGCAGGCCCAGTGCTGACACTGTGAGGGTGCTTGTGTACCGTTTTGAAGCACGTAAAGTGTTCTTTTTTTTCCACTTCCATCCAGGGGGAAAACCTGGAATCTTACCCTACTTGGAGCTCCGTAGCCCTGGGTAGAAGGAGTGACTTTTCCCTCTTGGAGCTGAAACACCCATAATGTGTAAAATAGCTGCCTGGAAGGTTGCAAATGGCCCAGGGACATTGCAGGCCCAGTGCTGACACTGTGATGGTGCTTGTGTACAGTTTTGAAGCACGAAAAATGATCTTTTTTTCCACTTCCATCTAGGGGGAAAACCTGGAATCTTACCCTACTTGGAGCTCCGTAGCCCTGGGTAGAAGGAGTGACTTTTCCCCCTTGGAGCCTAATGTCGAAAACAGCTGCCTGGAGGTTGCAAATGGGCCAGGGACATTGCAGGCCCAGTGCTGACACTGTGAGGGTGCTTGTGTACAGTTTTGAAGCACGTAAAGTGTTCTTTTTTCTCCACTTCCATCCAGGGGGAAAACCTGGAATCTTACCCTACTTGGAGCTCCGTAGCCCTGGGTAGAAGGAGTGACTTTGCCCCCTGGGAGCTGAAACACCCATAATGTGTAAAATAGCTGCCTGGAAGGTTGCAAATGGGCCAGGGACATTGCAGGCTCACTGCTGGCACTGTGAGGGTGCTTGTGTGCGGTTTTAAAGCACTTAAGGCCCGTATTTATACTTTTTTTAGCGCCGCATTTGCGTCGTTTTTTGACGCAAAAACGGCGCAAACTTGCAAAATACCATTGTATTTTGTAGGTTTGCGCCGTTAGCCGTCAAAAAGCGGCGCAAATGCGGCGCTAAAAAAAGTATAAATACGGGCCTTAAAGTGTTCTTTTTTTTCCACTTCCATCCAGGGGCAAAACCTGGAATCTTACCCTACTTGGAGCTCCGTAGCCCTGGGTAGAAGGAGTGACTTTTCCCCCTTGGAGCTGAAACACCCATAATGTGTAAAATAGCTGCCTGGAAGGTTGCAAATGGGCCAGGGACATTGCAGGCCCAGTGCTGGCACTGTGAGGGTGCTTGTGTGCTGTTTTAAAGCACGTAAAGTGTTCTTTTTTTTCCCCACTTCCATCCAGGGGGAAAACCTGGAATCTTACCCGACTTGGAGCTCCGTAGCCCTGGGTAGAAGGAGTGACTTTGCCCCCTTGGAGCTGAAACACTCATAATGTGTAAAATAGCAGCCTGGAAGGTTGCAAATGGGCCAGGGACATTGCAGGCTCACTGCTGGCACTGTGAGGGTGCTTGTGTACAGTTTAAAAGCACGTAAAGTGTTCTTTTTTCTCCACTTCCATCCAGGGGGAAAACCTGGAATCTTACCCTACTTGGAGCTCCGTAGCCCTGGGTAGAAGGAGTGACTTTGCCCCCTTGGAGCTGAAACACTCATAATGTGTAAAATAGCAGCCTGGAAGGTTGCAAATGGGCCAGGGACATTGCAGGCTCACTGCTGGCACTGTGAGGGTGCTTGTGTACAGTTTAAAAGCACGTAAAGTGTTCTTTTTTCTCCACTTCCATCCAGGGGGAAAACCTGGAATCTTACCCTGCTTGGAGCTCCGTAGCCCTGGGTAGAAGGAGTGACTTTGCCCCCTTGGAGCTGAAACACCCATAATGTGTAAAATAGCAGCCTGGAAGGTTGCAAAAGGGCCAGGGACATTGCAGGCCCAGTGCTGGCACTGTGAGGGTGCTTGTGTGCGGTTTTAAAGCACGTAAAGTGTTCTTTTTTATCCCACTTCCATCCAGGGGGAAAACCTGGAATCTTACCCTACTTGGAGCTCCGTAGCCCTGGGTAGAAGGAGTGACTTTGCCCCCTTGGAGCTGAAACACCCATAATGTGTAAAATAGCTGCCTGGAAGGTTGCAAATGGCCCAGGGACATTGCAGGCCCAGCGCTGACACTGTGAGGGTGCTTGTGTAACATTTTGAAGCACGTAAAGTGTTCTTTTTTTTTCCACTTCCATCCAGGGGGAAAACCTGGAATATTACCCTACTTGGAGCTCCGTAGCCCTGGGTAGAAGGAGTGACTTTGCCCCCTTGGAGCCTAATGTCGAAAACAGCTGCCTGGAGGTTGCAAATGGGCCAGGGACATTGCAGGCCCAGTGCTGACGCTGTGAGGGTGCTTGTGTACCGTTTTGAAGCACGTAAAGTGTTCTTTTTACTCCACTTCCATCCAGGGGGAAAACCTGGAATCTTACCCTACTTGGAGCTCCGCAGCCCTGGGTAGAAGGAGTGACTTTTCCCCCTTGGAGCTGAAACACCCATAATGTGTAAAATAGCTGCCTGGAAGGTTGCAAATGGGCCAGGGACATTGCAGGCCCAGTGCTGGCACTGTGAGGGTGCTTGTGTGCTGTTTTAAAGCACGTAAAGTGTTCTTTTTTTTCCCCACTTCCATCCAGGGGGAAAACCTGGAATCTTACCCGACTTGGAGCTCCGTAGCCCTGGGTAGAAGGAGTGACTTTGCCCCCTTGGAGCTGAAACACTCATAATGTGTAAAATAGCAGCCTGGAAGGTTGCAAATGGGCCAGGGACATTGCAGGCTCACTGCTGGCACTGTGAGGGTGCTTGTGTACAGTTTAAAAGCACGTAAAGTGTTCTTTTTTCTCCACTTCCATCCAGGGGGAAAACCTGGAATCTTACCCTACTTGGAGCTCCGTAGCCCTGGGTAGAAGGAGTGACTTTGCCCCCTTGGAGCTGAAACACCCATAATGTGTAAAATAGCTGCCTGGAAGGTTGCAAATGGCCCAGGGACATTGCAGGCCCAGCGCTGACACTGTGAGGGTGCTTGTGTAACATTTTGAAGCACGTAAAGTGTTCTTTTTTTTTCCACTTCCATCCAGGGGGAAAACCTGGAATATTACCCTACTTGGAGCTCCGTAGCCCTGGGTAGAAGGAGTGACTTTGCCCCCTTGGAGCCTAATGTCGAAAACAGCTGCCTGGAGGTTGCAAATGGGCCAGGGACATTGCAGGCCCAGTGCTGACGCTGTGAGGGTGCTTGTGTACCGTTTTGAAGCACGTAAAGTGTTCTTTTTACTCCACTTCCATCCAGGGGGAAAACCTGGAATCTTACCCTACTTGGAGCTCCGCAGCCCTGGGTAGAAGGAGTGACTTTTCCCCCTTGGAGCTGAAACACCCATAATGTGTAAAATAGCTGCCTGGAAGGTTGCAAATGGCCCAGGGACATTGCAGGCCCAGTGCTGACACTGTGATGGTGCTTGTGTACAGTTTTGAAGCACGAAAAATGATCTTTTTTTCCACTTCCATCTAGGGGGAAAACCTGGAATCTTACCCTACTTGGAGCTCCGTAGCCCTGGGTAGAAGGAGTGACTTTTCCCCCTTGGAGCCTAATGTCGAAAACAGCTGCCTGGAGGTTGCAAATGGGCCAGGGACATTGCAGGCCCAGTGCTGACACTGTGAGGGTGCTTGTGTACCGTTTTGAAGCACGTAAAGTGTTCTTTTTTTTCCACTTCCATCCAGGGGGAAAAACTGGAATCTTACCCTACTTGGAGCTCCGTAGCCCTGGGTAGAAGGAGTGACTTTGCCCCCTTGGAGCTGAAACACTCATAATGTGTAAAATAGCTGCCTGGAAGGGTGCAAATGGCCCAGGGACATTGCAGGCCCAGTGATGACACTGTGAGGGTGCTTGTGTACAGTTTAAAAGCACGTAAAGTGTTCTTTTTTTTCCACTTCCATCCAGGGGGAAAAACTGGAATCTTACCCTACTTGGAGCTCCGTAGCCCTGGGTAGAAGGAGTGACTTTGTCCCCTTGGAGCTGAAACACTCATAATGTGTAAAATAGCAGCCTGGAAGGTTACAAATGGGCCAGGGACATTGCAGGCCCAGTGCTGACACTGTGAGGGTGCTTGTGTACAGTTTTGAAGCACGTAAAGTGTTATTTTTTTTCCACTTCCATCCAGGGGGAAAACCTGGAATCTTACCCTACTTGGAGCTCCGTAGCCCTGGGTAGAAGGAGTGACTTTGCCCCCTTGGAGCCTAATGTCGAAAACAGCTGCCTGGAGCTTGCAAATGGGCCAGGGACATTGCAGGCCCAGTGCTGACGCTGTGAGGGTGCTTGTGTACCGTTTTGAAGCACGTAAAGTGTTCTTTTTTTCCAACTTCCATCCAGGGGGAAATCCTGGAATCTTACCCTACTTGGAGCTCCGTAGCCCTGGGTAGAAGGAGTGACTTTGCCCCCTTGGAGCTGAAACACCCATAATGTGTAAAATAGCTGCCTGGAAGGTTGCAAATGGCCCAGGGACATTGCAGGCCCAGCGCTGACACTGTGAGGGTGCTTGTGTAACATTTTGAAGCACGTAAAGTGTTCTTTTTTTTTCCACTTCCATCCAGGGGGAAAACCTGGAATATTACCCTACTTGGAGCTCCGTAGCCCTGGGTAGAAGGAGTGACTTTGCCCCCTTGGAGCCTAATGTCGAAAACAGCTGCCTGGAGGTTGCAAATGGGCCAGGGACATTGCAGGCCCAGTGCTTGCACTGTGAGGGTGCTTGTGTGCGGTTTTAAAGCACGTAAAGTGTTCTTTTTTTTCCCCACTTCCATCCAGGGGGAAAACCTGGAATCTTACCCTACTTGGAGCTCCGTAGCCCTGGGTAGAAGGAGTGACTTTTCCCCCTTGGAGCCTAATGTCGAAAACAGCTGCCTGGAGCTTGCAAATGGGCCAGGGACATTGCAGGCCCAGTGCTGACACTGTGAGGGTGCTTGTGTACCGTTTTGAAGCACGTAAAGTGTTCTTTTTTTTCCACTTCCATCCAGGGGGAAAACCTGGAATCTTACCCTACTTGGAGCTCCGTAGCCCTGGGTAGAAGGAGTGACTTTTCCCTCTTGGAGCTGAAACACCCATAATGTGTAAAATAGCTGCCTGGAAGGTTGCAAATGGCCCAGGGACATTGCAGGCCCAGTGCTGACACTGTGATGGTGCTTGTGTACAGTTTTGAAGCACGAAAAATGATCTTTTTTTCCACTTCCATCTAGGGGGAAAACCTGGAATCTTACCCTACTTGGAGCTCCGTAGCCCTGGGTAGAAGGAGTGACTTTTCCCCCTTGGAGCCTAATGTCGAAAACAGCTGCCTGGAGGTTGCAAATGGGCCAGGGACATTGCAGGCCCAGTGCTGACACTGTGAGGGTGCTTGTGTACAGTTTTGAAGCACGTAAAGTGTTCTTTTTTCTCCACTTCCATCCAGGGGGAAAACCTGGAATCTTACCCTACTTGGAGCTCCGTAGCCCTGGGTAGAAGGAGTGACTTTGCCCCCTGGGAGCTGAAACACCCATAATGTGTAAAATAGCTGCCTGGAAGGTTGCAAATGGGCCAGGGACATTGCAGGCTCACTGCTGGCACTGTGAGGGTGCTTGTGTGCGGTTTTAAAGCACTTAAGGCCCGTATTTATACTTTTTTTAGCGCCGCATTTGCGTCGTTTTTTGACGCAAAAACGGCGCAAACTTGCAAAATACCATTGTATTTTGTAGGTTTGCGCCGTTAGCCGTCAAAAAGCGGCGCAAATGCGGCGCTAAAAAAAGTATAAATACGGGCCTTAAAGTGTTCTTTTTTTTCCACTTCCATCCAGGGGCAAAACCTGGAATCTTACCCTACTTGGAGCTCCGTAGCCCTGGGTAGAAGGAGTGACTTTGCCCCCTTGGAGCTGAAACACCCATAATGTGTAAAATAGCTGCCTGGAAGGTAGCAAATGGCCCAGGGACATTGCAGGCCCAGTGCTGACACTGTGAGGGTGCTTGTGTACAGTTTTGAAGCACGTAACATGTTCTTTTTTTTCCACTTCCATCAAGGGGGAAAACCTGGAATCTTACCCTACTTGGAGCTCCGCAGCCCTGGGTAGAAGGAGTGACTTTTCCCCCTTGGAGCTGAAACACCCATAATGTGTAAAATAGCTGCCTGGAAGATTGCAAATGGCCCAGGGACACTGCAGGCCCAGTGCTGACACTGTGATGGTGCTTGTGTACAGTTTTGAAGCACGAAAAATGATCTTTTTTTCCACTTCCATCTAGGGGGAAAACCTGGAATCTTACCCTACTTGGAGCTCCGTAGCCCTGGGTAGAAGGAGTGACTTTGCCCCCTTGGAGCCTAATGTCGAAAACAGCTGCCTGGAGGTTGCAAATGGGCCAGGGACATTGCAGGCCCAGTGCTGACACTGTGAGGGTGCTTGTGTACAGTTTTGAAGCACGTAAAGTGTTCTTTTTTTTCCACTTCCATCCAGGGGGAAAACCTGGAATCTAACCCTACTTGGAGCTCCGTAGCCCTGGGTAGAAGGAGTGACTTTGCCCCCTTGGAGCTGAAACACCCATAATGTGTAAAATAGCTGCCTGGAAGGTTGCAAATGGCCCAGGGACATTGCAGGCCCAGTGCTGACACTGTGATGGTGCTTGTGTACAGTTTTGAAGCACGAAAAATGATCTTTTTTTCCACTTCCATCTAGGGGGAAAACCTGGAATCTTACCCTACTTGGAGCTCCGTAGCCCTGGGTAGAAGGAGTGACTTTTCCCCCTTGGAGCCTAATGTCGAAAACAGCTGCCTGGAGGTTGCAAATGGGCCAGGGACATTGCAGGCCCAGTGCTGACACTGTGAGGGTGCTTGTGTACCGTTTTGAAGCACGTAAAGTGTTCTTTTTTTTCCACTTCCATCCAGGGGGAAAAACTGGAATCTTACCCTACTTGGAGCTCCGTAGCCCTGGGTAGAAGGAGTGACTTTGCCCCCTTGGAGCTGAAACACTCATAATGTGTAAAATAGCTGCCTGGAAGGGTGCAAATGGCCCAGGGACATTGCAGGCCCAGTGATGACACTGTGAGGGTGCTTGTGTACAGTTTAAAAGCACGTAAAGTGTTCTTTTTTTTCCACTTCCATCCAGGGGGAAAAACTGGAATCTTACCCTACTTGGAGCTCCGTAGCCCTGGGTAGAAGGAGTGACTTTGTCCCCTTGGAGCTGAAACACTCATAATGTGTAAAATAGCAGCCTGGAAGGTTACAAATGGGCCAGGGACATTGCAGGCCCAGTGCTGACACTGTGAGGGTGCTTGTGTACAGTTTTGAAGCACGTAAAGTGTTATTTTTTTTCCACTTCCATCCAGGGGGAAAACCTGGAATCTTACCCTACTTGGAGCTCCGTAGCCCTGGGTAGAAGGAGTGACTTTGCCCCCTTGGAGCCTAATGTCGAAAACAGCTGCCTGGAGCTTGCAAATGGGCCAGGGACATTGCAGGCCCAGTGCTGACGCTGTGAGGGTGCTTGTGTACCGTTTTGAAGCACGTAAAGTGTTCTTTTTTTCCAACTTCCATCCAGGGGGAAATCCTGGAATCTTACCCTACTTGGAGCTCCGTAGCCCTGGGTAGAAGGAGTGACTTTGCCCCCTTGGAGCTGAAACACTATAATGTGTAAAATAGCTGCCTGGAAGGTTGCAAATGGCCCAGGGACATTGCAGGCCCAGCGCTGACACTGTGAGGGTGCTTGTGTAACATTTTGAAGCACGTAAAGTGTTCTTTTTTTTTCCACTTCCATCCAGGGGGAAAACCTGGAATATTACCCTACTTGGAGCTCCGTAGCCCTGGGTAGAAGGAGTGACTTTGCCCCCTTGGAGCCTAATGTCGAAAACAGCTGCCTGGAGGTTGCAAATGGGCCAGGGACATTGCAGGCCCAGTGCTTGCACTGTGAGGGTGCTTGTGTGCGGTTTTAAAGCACGTAAAGTGTTCTTTTTTTTCCCCACTTCCATCCAGGGGGAAAACCTGGAATCTTACCCTACTTGGAGCTCCGTAGCCCTGGGTAGAAGGAGTGACTTTTCCCCCTTGGAGCCTAATGTCGAAAACAGCTGCCTGGAGCTTGCAAATGGGCCAGGGACATTGCAGGCCCAGTGCTGACACTGTGAGGGTGCTTGTGTACCGTTTTGAAGCACGTAAAGTGTTCTTTTTTTTCCACTTCCATCCAGGGGGAAAACCTGGAATCTTACCCTACTTGGAGCTCCGTAGCCCTGGGTAGAAGGAGTGACTTTTCCCTCTTGGAGCTGAAACACCCATAATGTGTAAAATAGCTGCCTGGAAGGTTGCAAATGGCCCAGGGACATTGCAGGCCCAGTGCTGACACTGTGATGGTGCTTGTGTACAGTTTTGAAGCACGAAAAATGATCTTTTTTTCCACTTCCATCTAGGGGGAAAACCTGGAATCTTACCCTACTTGGAGCTCCGTAGCCCTGGGTAGAAGGAGTGACTTTTCCCCCTTGGAGCCTAATGTCGAAAACAGCTGCCTGGAGGTTGCAAATGGGCCAGGGACATTGCAGGCCCAGTGCTGACACTGTGAGGGTGCTTGTGTACAGTTTTGAAGCACGTAAAGTGTTCTTTTTTCTCCACTTCCATCCAGGGGGAAAACCTGGAATCTTACCCTACTTGGAGCTCCGTAGCCCTGGGTAGAAGGAGTGACTTTGCCCCCTGGGAGCTGAAACACCCATAATGTGTAAAATAGCTGCCTGGAAGGTTGCAAATGGGCCAGGGACATTGCAGGCTCACTGCTGGCACTGTGAGGGTGCTTGTGTGCGGTTTTAAAGCACTTAGGCCCGTATTTATACTTTTTTTAGCGCCGCATTTGCGTCGTTTTTTGACGCAAAAACGGCGCAAACTTGCAAAATACCATTGTATTTTGAAGGTTTGCGCCGTTAGCCGTCAAAAAGCGGCGCAAATGCGGCGCTAAAAAAAGTATAAATACGGGCCTTAAAGTGTTCTTTTTTTTCCACTTCCATCCAGGGGCAAAACCTGGAATCTTACCCTACTTGGAGCTCCGTAGCCCTGGGTAGAAGGAGTGACTTTGCCCCCTTGGAGCTGAAACACCCATAATGTGTAAAATAGCTGCCTGGAAGGTAGCAAATGGCCCAGGGACATTGCAGGCCCAGTGCTGACACTGTGAGGGTGCTTGTGTACAGTTTTGAAGCACGTAACATGTTCTTTTTTTTCCACTTCCATCAAGGGGAAAAACCTGGAATCTTACCCTACTTGGAGCTCCGCAGCCCTGGGTAGAAGGAGTGACTTTTCCCCCTTGGAGCTGAAACACCCATAATGTGTAAAATAGCTGCCTGGAAGGTTGCAAATGGCCCAGGGACACTGCAGGCCCAGTGCTGACACTGTGATGGTGCTTGTGTACAGTTTTGAAGCACGAAAAATGATCTTTTTTTCCACTTCCATCTAGGGGGAAAACCTGGAATCTTACCCTACTTGGAGCTCCGTAGCCCTGGGTAGAAGGAGTGACTTTGCCCCCTTGGAGCCTAATGTCGAAAACAGCTGCCTGGAGGTTGCAAATGGGCCAGGGACATTGCAGGCCCAGTGCTGACACTGTGAGGGTGCTTGTGTACAGTTTTGAAGCACGTAAAGTGTTCTTTTTTTTCCACTTCCATCCAGGGGGAAAACCTGGAATCTTACCCTACTTGGAGCTCCGTATCCCTGTGTAGAAGGAGTGACTTTGCCCCCTTGGAGCTGAAACACTCATAATGTGTAAAATAGCTGCCTGGAAGGTTACAAATGGGCCCAGGGACACTGCAGGCCCAGTGCTGACACTGTGAGGGTGCTTGTGTACCTCTTTGAAGCACGTAAAGTGTTCTTTTTTTCCCACTTCCATCCAGGGGGAAAACCTGGAATCTTACCCTGCTTGGAGCTCCGTAGCCCTGGGTAGAAGGAGTGACTTTGCCCCCTTGGAGCTGAAACACCCATAATGTGTAAAATAGCAGCCTGGAAGGTTGCAAAAGGGCCAGGGACATTGCAGGCCCAGTGCTGGCACTGTGAGGGTGCTTGTGTGCGGTTTTAAAGCACGTAAAGTGTTCTTTTTTATCCCACTTCCATCCAGGGGGAAAACCTGGAATCTTACCCTACTTGGAGCTCCGTAGCCCTGGGTAGAAGGAGTGACTTTGCCCCCTTGGAGCTGAAACACCCATAATGTGTAAAATAGCTGCCTGGAAGGTTGCAAATGGCCCAGGGACATTGCAGGCCCAGCGCTGACACTGTGAGGGTGCTTGTGTAACATTTTGAAGCACGTAAAGTGTTCTTTTTTTTTCCACTTCCATCCAGGGGGAAAACCTGGAATATTACCCTACTTGGAGCTCCGTAGCCCTGGGTAGAAGGAGTGACTTTGCCCCCTTGGAGCCTAATGTCGAAAACAGCTGCCTGGAGGTTGCAAATGGGCCAGGGACATTGCAGGCCCAGTGCTGACGCTGTGAGGGTGCTTGTGTACCGTTTTGAAGCACGTAAAGTGTTCTTTTTACTCCACTTCCATCCAGGGGGAAAACCTGGAATCTTACCCTACTTGGAGCTCCGCAGCCCTGGGTAGAAGGAGTGACTTTTCCCCCTTGGAGCTGAAACACCCATAATGTGTAAAATAGCTGCCTGGAAGGTTGCAAATGGGCCAGGGACATTGCAGGCCCAGTGCTGGCACTGTGAGGGTGCTTGTGTGCTGTTTTAAAGCACGTAAAGTGTTCTTTTTTTTCCCCACTTCCATCCAGGGGGAAAACCTGGAATCTTACCCGACTTGGAGCTCCGTAGCCCTGGGTAGAAGGAGTGACTTTGCCCCCTTGGAGCTGAAACACTCATAATGTGTAAAATAGCAGCCTGGAAGGTTGCAAATGGGCCAGGGACATTGCAGGCTCACTGCTGGCACTGTGAGGGTGCTTGTGTACAGTTTAAAAGCACGTAAAGTGTTCTTTTTTCTCCACTTCCATCCAGGGGGAAAACCTGGAATCTTACCCTACTTGGAGCTCCGTAGCCCTGGGTAGAAGGAGTGACTTTGCCCCCTTGGAGCTGAAACACCCATAATGTGTAAAATAGCTGCCTGGAAGGTTGCAAATGGCCCAGGGACATTGCAGGCCCAGCGCTGACACTGTGAGGGTGCTTGTGTAACATTTTGAAGCACGTAAAGTGTTCTTTTTTTTTCCACTTCCATCCAGGGGGAAAACCTGGAATATTACCCTACTTGGAGCTCCGTAGCCCTGGGTAGAAGGAGTGACTTTGCCCCCTTGGAGCCTAATGTCGAAAACAGCTGCCTGGAGGTTGCAAATGGGCCAGGGACATTGCAGGCCCAGTGCTGACGCTGTGAGGGTGCTTGTGTACCGTTTTGAAGCACGTAAAGTGTTCTTTTTACTCCACTTCCATCCAGGGGGAAAACCTGGAATCTTACCCTACTTGGAGCTCCGCAGCCCTGGGTAGAAGGAGTGACTTTTCCCCCTTGGAGCTGAAACACCCATAATGTGTAAAATAGCTGCCTGGAAGGTTGCAAATGGCCCAGGGACATTGCAGGCCCAGTGCTGACACTGTGATGGTGCTTGTGTACAGTTTTGAAGCACGAAAAATGATCTTTTTTTCCACTTCCATCTAGGGGGAAAACCTGGAATCTTACCCTACTTGGAGCTCCGTAGCCCTGGGTAGAAGGAGTGACTTTTCCCCCTTGGAGCCTAATGTCGAAAACAGCTGCCTGGAGGTTGCAAATGGGCCAGGGACATTGCAGGCCCAGTGCTGACACTGTGAGGGTGCTTGTGTACCGTTTTGAAGCACGTAAAGTGTTCTTTTTTTTCCACTTCCATCCAGGGGGAAAAACTGGAATCTTACCCTACTTGGAGCTCCGTAGCCCTGGGTAGAAGGAGTGACTTTGCCCCCTTGGAGCTGAAACACTCATAATGTGTAAAATAGCTGCCTGGAAGGGTGCAAATGGCCCAGGGACATTGCAGGCCCAGTGATGACACTGTGAGGGTGCTTGTGTACAGTTTAAAAGCACGTAAAGTGTTCTTTTTTTTCCACTTCCATCCAGGGGGAAAAACTGGAATCTTACCCTACTTGGAGCTCCGTAGCCCTGGGTAGAAGGAGTGACTTTGTCCCCTTGGAGCTGAAACACTCATAATGTGTAAAATAGCAGCCTGGAAGGTTACAAATGGGCCAGGGACATTGCATGCCCAGTGCTGACACTGTGAGGGTGCTTGTGTACAGTTTTGAAGCACGTAAAGTGTTATTTTTTTTCCACTTCCATCCAGGGGGAAAACCTGGAATCTTACCCTACTTGGAGCTCCGTAGCCCTGGGTAGAAGGAGTGACTTTGCCCCCTTGGAGCCTAATGTCGAAAACAGCTGCCTGGAGCTTGCAAATGGGCCAGGGACATTGCAGGCCCAGTGCTGACGCTGTGAGGGTGCTTGTGTACCGTTTTGAAGCACGTAAAGTGTTCTTTTTTTCCAACTTCCATCCAGGGGGAAATCCTGGAATCTTACCCTACTTGGAGCTCCGTAGCCCTGGGTAGAAGGAGTGACTTTGCCCCCTTGGAGCTGAAACACCCATAATGTGTAAAATAGCTGCCTGGAAGGTTGCAAATGGCCCAGGGACATTGCAGGCCCAGCGCTGACACTGTGAGGGTGCTTGTGTAACATTTTGAAGCACGTAAAGTGTTCTTTTTTTTTCCACTTCCATCCAGGGGGAAAACCTGGAATATTACCCTACTTGGAGCTCCGTAGCCCTGGGTAGAAGGAGTGACTTTGCCCCCTTGGAGCCTAATGTCGAAAACAGCTGCCTGGAGGTTGCAAATGGGCCAGGGACATTGCAGGCCCAGTGCTTGCACTGTGAGGGTGCTTGTGTGCGGTTTTAAAGCACGTAAAGTGTTCTTTTTTTTCCCCACTTCCATCCAGGGGGAAAACCTGGAATCTTACCCTACTTGGAGCTCCGTAGCCCTGGGTAGAAGGAGTGACTTTTCCCCCTTGGAGCCTAATGTCGAAAACAGCTGCCTGGAGCTTGCAAATGGGCCAGGGACATTGCAGGCCCAGTGCTGACACTGTGAGGGTGCTTGTGTACCGTTTTGAAGCACGTAAAGTGTTCTTTTTTTTCCACTTCCATCCAGGGGGAAAACCTGGAATCTTACCCTACTTGGAGCTCCGTAGCCCTGGGTAGAAGGAGTGACTTTTCCCTCTTGGAGCTGAAACACCCATAATGTGTAAAATAGCTGCCTGGAAGGTTGCAAATGGCCCAGGGACATTGCAGGCCCAGTGCTGACACTGTGATGGTGCTTGTGTACAGTTTTGAAGCACGAAAAATGATCTTTTTTTCCACTTCCATCTAGGGGGAAAACCTGGAATCTTACCCTACTTGGAGCTCCGTAGCCCTGGGTAGAAGGAGTGACTTTTCCCCCTTGGAGCCTAATGTCGAAAACAGCTGCCTGGAGGTTGCAAATGGGCCAGGGACATTGCAGGCCCAGTGCTGACACTGTGAGGGTGCTTGTGTACAGTTTTGAAGCACGTAAAGTGTTCTTTTTTCTCCACTTCCATCCAGGGGGAAAACCTGGAATCTTACCCTACTTGGAGCTCCGTAGCCCTGGGTAGAAGGAGTGACTTTGCCCCCTGGGAGCTGAAACACCCATAATGTGTAAAATAGCTGCCTGGAAGGTTGCAAATGGGCCAGGGACATTGCAGGCTCACTGCTGGCACTGTGAGGGTGCTTGTGTGCGGTTTTAAAGCACTTAGGCCCGTATTTATACTTTTTTTAGCGCCGCATTTGCGTCGTTTTTTGACGCAAAAACGGCGCAAACTTGCAAAATACCATTGTATTTTGTAGGTTTGCGCCGTTAGCCGTCAAAAAGCGGCGCAAATGCGGCGCTAAAAAAAGTATAAATACGGGCCTTAAAGTGTTCTTTTTTTTCCACTTCCATCCAGGGGCAAAACCTGGAATCTTACCCTACTTGGAGCTCCGTAGCCCTGGGTAGAAGGAGTGACTTTGCCCCCTTGGAGCTGAAACACCCATAATGTGTAAAATAGCTGCCTGGAAGGTAGCAAATGGCCCAGGGACATTGCAGGCCCAGTGCTGACACTGTGAGGGTGCTTGTGTACAGTTTTGAAGCACGTAACATGTTCTTTTTTTTCCACTTCCATCAAGGGGGAAAACCTGGAATCTTACCCTACTTGGAGCTCCGCAGCCCTGGGTAGAAGGAGTGACTTTTCCCCCTTGGAGCTGAAACACCCATAATGTGTAAAATAGCTGCCTGGAAGGTTGCAAATGGCCCAGGGACACTGCAGGCCCAGTGCTGACACTGTGATGGTGCTTGTGTACAGTTTTGAAGCACGAAAAATGATCTTTTTTTCCACTTCCATCTAGGGGGAAAACCTGGAATCTTACCCTACTTGGAGCTCCGTAGCCCTGGGTAGAAGGAGTGACTTTGCCCCCTTGGAGCCTAATGTCGAAAACAGCTGCCTGGAGGTTGCAAATGGGCCAGGGACATTGCAGGCCCAGTGCTGACACTGTGAGGGTGCTTGTGTACAGTTTTGAAGCACGTAAAGTGTTCTTTTTTTTCCACTTCCATCCAGGGGGAAAACCTGGAATCTAACCCTACTTGGAGCTCCGTAGCCCTGGGTAGAAGGAGTGACTTTGCCCCCTTGGAGCTGAAACACCCATAATGTGTAAAATAGCTGCCTGGAAGGTTGCAAATGGCCCAGGGACATTGCAGGCCCAGTGCTGACACTGTGATGGTGCTTGTGTACAGTTTTGAAGCACGAAAAATGATCTTTTTTTCCACTTCCATCTAGGGGGAAAACCTGGAATCTTACCCTACTTGGAGCTCCGTAGCCCTGGGTAGAAGGAGTGACTTTTCCCCCTTGGAGCCTAATGTCGAAAACAGCTGCCTGGAGGTTGCAAATGGGCCAGGGACATTGCAGGCCCAGTGCTGACACTGTGAGGGTGCTTGTGTACCGTTTTGAAGCACGTAAAGTGTTCTTTTTTTTCCACTTCCATCCAGGGGGAAAAACTGGAATCTTACCCTACTTGGAGCTCCGTAGCCCTGGGTAGAAGGAGTGACTTTGCCCCCTTGGAGCTGAAACACTCATAATGTGTAAAATAGCTGCCTGGAAGGGTGCAAATGGCCCAGGGACATTGCAGGCCCAGTGATGACACTGTGAGGGTGCTTGTGTACAGTTTAAAAGCACGTAAAGTGTTCTTTTTTTTCCACTTCCATCCAGGGGGAAAAACTGGAATCTTACCCTACTTGGAGCTCCGTAGCCCTGGGTAGAAGGAGTGACTTTGTCCCCTTGGAGCTGAAACACTCATAATGTGTAAAATAGCAGCCTGGAAGGTTACAAATGGGCCAGGGACATTGCAGGCCCAGTGCTGACACTGTGAGGGTGCTTGTGTACAGTTTTGAAGCACGTAAAGTGTTATTTTTTTTCCACTTCCATCCAGGGGGAAAACCTGGAATCTTACCCTACTTGGAGCTCCGTAGCCCTGGGTAGAAGGAGTGACTTTGCCCCCTTGGAGCCTAATGTCGAAAACAGCTGCCTGGAGCTTGCAAATGGGCCAGGGACATTGCAGGCCCAGTGCTGACGCTGTGAGGGTGCTTGTGTACCGTTTTGAAGCACGTAAAGTGTTCTTTTTTTCCAACTTCCATCCAGGGGGAAATCCTGGAATCTTACCCTACTTGGAGCTCCGTAGCCCTGGGTAGAAGGAGTGACTTTGCCCCCTTGGAGCTGAAACACCCATAATGTGTAAAATAGCTGCCTGGAAGGTTGCAAATGGCCCAGGGACATTGCAGGCCCAGCGCTGACACTGTGAGGGTGCTTGTGTAACATTTTGAAGCACGTAAAGTGTTCTTTTTTTTTCCACTTCCATCCAGGGGGAAAACCTGGAATCTTACCCTACTTGGAGCTCCGTAGCCCTGGGTAGAAGGAGTGACTTTGCCCCCTTGGAACTGAAACACCCATAATGTGTAAAATAGCTTCCTGGAAGGTTGCAAATGGGCCAGGGACATTGCAGGCCCAGTGCTGACACTGTGAGGGTGCTTGTGCACAGTTTTGAAGCACGTAAAGTGTTCTTTTTTCTCCACTTCCATCCAGGGGGAAAACCTGGAATCTTACCCTACTTGGTGCTCCGTAGCCCTGGGTAGAAGGAGTGACTTTGCCCCCTTGGAGCTGAAACACCCATAATGTGTAAAATAGCTGCCTGGAAGGTTGCAAATGGCCGAGGGACATTGCAGGCCCAGTGCTGACACTGTGAGGGTGCTTGTGTACAGTTTTGAAGCACGTAAAGTGTTCTTTTTTCTCCACTTCCATCCAGGGGGAAAACCTGGAATCTTACCCAACTTGGAGCTCCGTAGCCCTGGGTAGAAGGAGTGACTTTGCCCCCTTGGAGCCTAATGTCGAAAACAGCTGCCTGGAGGTTGCAAATGGCCAGGGACATTGCAGGCCCAGTGCTGACACTGTGAGGGTGCTTGTGTACAGTTTTGAAGCACGTAAAGTGTTCTTTTTTTTCCACTTCCATCCAGGGGGAAAACCTGGAATCTAACCCTACTTGGAGCTCCGTAGCCCTGTGTAGAAGGAGTGACTTTGCCCCCTTGAAGCTGAAACACTCATAATGTGTAAAATAGCTGCCTGGAAGGTTGCAAATGGCCCAGGGACATTGCAGGCCCAGTGCTGACACGGTGGGGGTGCTTGTGTACAGTTTTGAAGCACGTAAAGTGTTCTTTTTTCTCCACTTCCATCCAGGGGGAAAACCTGGAATCTTACCATACTTGGAGCTCCGTAGCCCTGGGTAGAAGGAGTGACTTTGCCCCCTTGGAGCTGAAACACTCATAATGAGTAAAATAGCAGCCTGGAAGGTTGCAAATGGGCCAGGGACATTGCAGGCTCACTGCTGGCACTGTGAGGGTGCTTGTGTACAGTTTAAAAGCACGTAAAGTGTTCTTTTTTCTCCACTTCCATCCAGGGGGAAAACCTGGAATCTTACCTTACTTGGAGCTCCGTAGCCCTGGGTAGAAGTAGTGACTTTGCCCCCTTGGAGCCTAATGTCGAAAACAGCTGCCTGGAGGTTGCAAATGGGCCAGGGACATTGCAGGCCCAGTGCTTGCACTGTGAGGGTGCTTATGTGCGGTTTTAAAGCACGTAAAGTGTTCTTTTTTTTCCCCACTTCCATCCAGGGGAAAAACCTGGAATCTTACCCTACTTGGAGCTCCGTAGCCCTGGGTAGAAGGAGTGACTTTTCCCCCTTGGAGCCTAATGTCGAAAACAGCTGCCTGGAGCTTGCAAATGGGCCAGGGACATTGCAGGCCCAGTGCTGACACTGTGAGGGTGCTTGTGTACCGTTTTGAAGCACGTAAAGTGTTCTTTTTTTTCCACTTCCATCCAGGGGGAAAACCTGGAATCTTACACTACTTGGAGCTCCGTAGCCCTGGGTAGAAGGAGTGACTTTGCCCCCTTGGAGCTGAAACACCCATAATGTGTAAAATAGCTGCCTGGAAGGTAGCAAATGGCCCAGGGACATTGCAGGCCCAGTGCTGACACTGTGAGGGTGCTTGTGTACAGTTTTGAAGCACGTAAAGAGTTCTTTTTTCTCCACTTCCATCCAGGGGGAAAACCTGGAATCTTACCCTACTTGGAGCTCCGTAGCCCTGGGTAGAAGGAGTGACTTTGCCCCCTTGGAGCTGAAACACCCATAATGTGAAATATAGCTGCCTGGAAGGTTGCAAATGGGCCAGGGACATTGCAGGCCCAGTGCTGACGCTGTGAGGGTGCTTGTGTACCGTTTTAAAGCACGTAAAGTGTTCTTTTTTTTCCCACTTCCATCCAGGGGGAAAACCTGGAATCTTACCCTACTTGGAGCTCCGTAGCCCTGGGTAGAAGGAGTGACTTTGCCCCCTTGGAGCCTAATGTCGAAAACCGCTGCCTGGAGGTTGCAAATGGGCCAGGGACATTGCAGGCCCAGTGCTGACACTGTGAGGGTGCTTGTGTACCGTTTTGAATCATGTAAAGTGTTCTTTTATTTTTCACTTCCATCCCGGGGTTAAACCTGGAATCTTACCCTACTTGGAGCTCCGTAGCCCCGGGTAGAAGGAGTGACTTTGCCCCCTTGGAGCTGAAACACTCATAATGTGTAAAATAGCTGCCTGGAAGGTTGCAAATGGCCCAGGGACATTGCAGGCCCAGTGCTGACACTGTGAGGGTGCTTGTGTACAGTTTTGAAGCACGTAAAGTGTTCTTTTTTCTCCACTTCCATCCAGGGGGAAAACCTGGAATCTTACCCTACTTGGAGCTCCGTAGCCCTGGGTAGAAGGAGTGACTTTGCCCCCTTGGAGCTGAAACACTCATAATGTGTAAAATAGCAGCCTGGAAGGTCGCAAATGGGACAGGGACATTGCAGGCTCAGTGCTGGCACTGTGAAGGTGCTTGTGTGCGGTTTTAAAGCACGTAAAGTGTTCTTTTTTTTCCCACTTCCATCCAGGGGGAAAACCTGGAATCTTACCCTACTTGGAGCTCCGTAGCCCTGGGTAGAAGGAGTGACTTTGCCCCCTTGGAACTGAAACACCCATAATGTGTAAAATAGCTTCCTGGAAGGTTGCAAATGGGCCAGGGACATTGCAGGCCCAGTGCTGACACTGTGAGGGTGCTTGTGCACAGTTTTGAAGCACGTAAAGTGTTCTTTTTTCTCCACTTCCATCCAGGGGGAAAACCTGGAATCTTACCCTACTTGGTGCTCCGTAGCCCTGGGTAGAAGGAGTGACTTTGCCCCCTTGGAGCTGAAACACCCATAATGTGTAAAATAACAGCCTGGAAGGTTGCAAATGGGCCAGGGACATTGCAGGCTCACTGCTGGCACTGTGAGGGTGCTTGTGTGCGGTTTTAAAGCACGTAAAGTGTTCTTTTTTTCCCCACTTCCATCCAGTGGGAAAACCTGGAATCTTACCCTACTTGGAGCTCCGTAGCCCTGGGTAGAAGGAGTGACTTTGCCCCCTTGAAGCTGAAACACCCATAATGTGTAAAATAGCTCCCTGGAAGGTAGCAAATGGCCCAGGGACATTGCAGGCCCAGTGCTGACACTGTGTGGGTGCTTGTGTACAGTTTTGAAGCACGTAAAGTGTTCTTTTTTCTCCACTTCCATCCAGGGGGAAAACCTGGAATCTTACCCTACTTGGAGCTCCGTAGCCCTGGGTAGAAGGAGTGACTTTGCCCCCTTGGAGCCTAATGTCGAAAACAGCTGCCTGGAGGTTGCAAATGGGCCAGGGACATTGCAGGCCCAGTGCTGACACTGTGAGGGTGCTTGTGTACCGTTTTGAATCATGTAAAGTGTTCTTTTATTTTTCACTTCCATCCCGGGGTTAAACCTGGAATCTTACCCTACTTGGAGCTCCGTAGCCCTGGGTAGAAGGAGTGACTTTGCCCCCTTGGAGCTGAAACACTCATAATGTGTAAAATAGCTGCCTGGAAGGTTACAAATGGGCCCAGGGACACTGCAGGCCCAGTGCTGACACTGTGAGGGTGCTTGTGTACCTCTTTGAAGCACGTAAAGTGTTCTTTTTTTCCCACTTCCATCCAGGGGGAAAACCTGGAATCTTACCCGACTTGGAGCTCCGTAGCCCTGGGTAGAAGGAGTGACTTTACCCCCGTGGAGCTGAAACACTCATAATGTGTAAAACGAGGTTAAAAAAGGGCCAGGGACATTGTAGGCCCAGCGCTGACACTGTGAGGGTGCTTGTGTACCTCTTTGAAGCACGTAAAGTGTTCTCTTTTTTTCCACTTCCATCCAGGGGTAAAACCTGGAATCTTACCCTACTTGGAGCTCCGTAGCCCTGGGTAGAAGGAGTGACTTTGCCCCCTTGGAGCCTAATGTCGAAAACAGCTGCCTGGAGCTTGCAAATGGGCCAGGGACATTGCAGGCCCAGTGCTTGCACTGTGAGGGTGCTTGTGTGCGGTTTTAAAGCACGTAAAGTGTTCTTTTTTTTCCCACTTCCATCCAGGGGGAAAACCTGGAATCTTACCCTACTTGGAGCTCCGTAGCCCTGGGTAGAAGGAGTGACTTTGCCCCCTTGGAGCTGAAACACCCATAATGTGTAAAATAACAGCCTGGAAGGTTGCAAATGGGCCAGGGACATTGCAGGCTCACTGCTGGCACTGTGAGGGTGCTTGTGTACAGTTTAAAAGCACGTAAAGTGTTCTTTTTTCTCCACTTCCATCCAGGGGGAAAACCTGGAATCTTACCCTGCTTGGAGCTCCGTAGCCCTGGGTAGAAGGAGTGACTTTGCCCCCTTGGAGCTGAAACACCCATAATGTGTAAAATAGCAGCCTGGAAGGTTGCAAAAGGGCCAGGGACATTGCAGGCCCAGTGCTGGCACTGTGAGGGTGCTTGTGTGCGGTTTTAAAGCACGTAAAGTGTTCTTTTTTATCCCACTTCCATCCAGGGGGAAAACCTGGAATCTTACCCTACTTGGAGCTCCGTAGCCCTGGGTAGAAGGAGTGACTTTGCCCCCTTGGAGCTGAAACACCCATAATGTGTAAAATAGCTGCCTGGAAGGTTGCAAATGGCCCAGGGACATTGCAGGCCCAGCGCTGACACTGTGAGGGTGCTTGTGTAACATTTTGAAGCACGTAAAGTGTTCTTTTTTTTTCCACTTCCATCCAGGGGGAAAACCTGGAATATTACCCTACTTGGAGCTCCGTAGCCCTGGGTAGAAGGAGTGACTTTGCCCCCTTGGAGCCTAATGTCGAAAACAGCTGCCTGGAGGTTGCAAATGGGCCAGGGACATTGCAGGCCCAGTGCTGACGCTGTGAGGGTGCTTGTGTACCGTTTTGAAGCACGTAAAGTGTTCTTTTTACTCCACTTCCATCCAGGGGGAAAACCTGGAATCTTACCCTACTTGGAGCTCCGCAGCCCTGGGTAGAAGGAGTGACTTTTCCCCCTTGGAGCTGAAACACCCATAATGTGTAAAATAGCTGCCTGGAAGGTTGCAAATGGGCCAGGGACATTGCAGGCCCAGTGCTGGCACTGTGAGGGTGCTTGTGTGCTGTTTTAAAGCACGTAAAGTGTTCTTTTTTTTCCCCACTTCCATCCAGGGGGAAAACCTGGAATCTTACCCGACTTGGAGCTCCGTAGCCCTGGGTAGAAGGAGTGACTTTGCCCCCTTGGAGCTGAAACACTCATAATGTGTAAAATAGCAGCCTGGAAGGTTGCAAATGGGCCAGGGACATTGCAGGCTCACTGCTGGCACTGTGAGGGTGCTTGTGTACAGTTTAAAAGCACGTAAAGTGTTCTTTTTTCTCCACTTCCATCCAGGGGGAAAACCTGGAATCTTACCCTACTTGGAGCTCCGTAGCCCTGGGTAGAAGGAGTGACTTTGCCCCCTTGGAGCTGAAACACCCATAATGTGTAAAATAGCTGCCTGGAAGGTTGCAAATGGCCCAGGGACATTGCAGGCCCAGCGCTGACACTGTGAGGGTGCTTGTGTAACATTTTGAAGCACGTAAAGTGTTCTTTTTTTTTCCACTTCCATCCAGGGGGAAAACCTGGAATATTACCCTACTTGGAGCTCCGTAGCCCTGGGTAGAAGGAGTGACTTTGCCCCCTTGGAGCCTAATGTCGAAAACAGCTGCCTGGAGGTTGCAAATGGGCCAGGGACATTGCAGGCCCAGTGCTGACGCTGTGAGGGTGCTTGTGTACCGTTTTGAAGCACGTAAAGTGTTCTTTTTACTCCACTTCCATCCAGGGGGAAAACCTGGAATCTTACCCTACTTGGAGCTCCGCAGCCCTGGGTAGAAGGAGTGACTTTTCCCCCTTGGAGCTGAAACACCCATAATGTGTAAAATAGCTGCCTGGAAGGTTGCAAATGGCCCAGGGACATTGCAGGCCCAGTGCTGACACTGTGATGGTGCTTGTGTACAGTTTTGAAGCACGAAAAATGATCTTTTTTTCCACTTCCATCTAGGGGGAAAACCTGGAATCTTACCCTACTTGGAGCTCCGTAGCCCTGGGTAGAAGGAGTGACTTTTCCCCCTTGGAGCCTAATGTCGAAAACAGCTGCCTGGAGGTTGCAAATGGGCCAGGGACATTGCAGGCCCAGTGCTGACACTGTGAGGGTGCTTGTGTACCGTTTTGAAGCACGTAAAGTGTTCTTTTTTTTCCACTTCCATCCAGGGGGAAAAACTGGAATCTTACCCTACTTGGAGCTCCGTAGCCCTGGGTAGAAGGAGTGACTTTGCCCCCTTGGAGCTGAAACACTCATAATGTGTAAAATAGCTGCCTGGAAGGGTGCAAATGGCCCAGGGACATTGCAGGCCCAGTGATGACACTGTGAGGGTGCTTGTGTACAGTTTAAAAGCACGTAAAGTGTTCTTTTTTTTCCACTTCCATCCAGGGGGAAAAACTGGAATCTTACCCTACTTGGAGCTCCGTAGCCCTGGGTAGAAGGAGTGACTTTGTCCCCTTGGAGCTGAAACACTCATAATGTGTAAAATAGCAGCCTGGAAGGTTACAAATGGGCCAGGGACATTGCAGGCCCAGTGCTGACACTGTGAGGGTGCTTGTGTACAGTTTTGAAGCACGTAAAGTGTTATTTTTTTTCCACTTCCATCCAGGGGGAAAACCTGGAATCTTACCCTACTTGGAGCTCCGTAGCCCTGGGTAGAAGGAGTGACTTTGCCCCCTTGGAGCCTAATGTCGAAAACAGCTGCCTGGAGCTTGCAAATGGGCCAGGGACATTGCAGGCCCAGTGCTGACGCTGTGAGGGTGCTTGTGTACCGTTTTGAAGCACGTAAAGTGTTCTTTTTTTCCAACTTCCATCCAGGGGGAAATCCTGGAATCTTACCCTACTTGGAGCTCCGTAGCCCTGGGTAGAAGGAGTGACTTTGCCCCCTTGGAGCTGAAACACCCATAATGTGTAAAATAGCTGCCTGGAAGGTTGCAAATGGCCCAGGGACATTGCAGGCCCAGCGCTGACACTGTGAGGGTGCTTGTGTAACATTTTGAAGCATGTAAAGTGTTCTTTTTTTTTCCACTTCCATCCAGGGGGAAAACCTGGAATATTACCCTACTTGGAGCTCCGTAGCCCTGGGTAGAAGGAGTGACTTTGCCCCCTTGGAGCCTAATGTCGAAAACAGCTGCCTGGAGGTTGCAAATGGGCCAGGGACATTGCAGGCCCAGTGCTTGCACTGTGAGGGTGCTTGTGTGCGGTTTTAAAGCACGTAAAGTGTTCTTTTTTTTCCCCACTTCCATCCAGGGGGAAAACCTGGAATCTTACCCTACTTGGAGCTCCGTAGCCCTGGGTAGAAGGAGTGACTTTTCCCCCTTGGAGCCTAATGTCGAAAACAGCTGCCTGGAGCTTGCAAATGGGCCAGGGACATTGCAGGCCCAGTGCTGACACTGTGAGGGTGCTTGTGTACCGTTTTGAAGCACGTAAAGTGTTCTTTTTTTTCCACTTCCATCCAGGGGGAAAACCTGGAATCTTACCCTACTTGGAGCTCCGTAGCCCTGGGTAGAAGGAGTGACTTTTCCCTCTTGGAGCTGAAACACCCATAATGTGTAAAATAGCTGCCTGGAAGGTTGCAAATGGCCCAGGGACATTGCAGGCCCAGTGCTGACACTGTGATGGTGCTTGTGTACAGTTTTGAAGCACGAAAAATGATCTTTTTTTCCACTTCCATCTAGGGGGAAAACCTGGAATCTTACCCTACTTGGAGCTCCGTAGCCCTGGGTAGAAGGAGTGACTTTTCCCCCTTGGAGCCTAATGTCGAAAACAGCTGCCTGGAGGTTGCAAATGGGCCAGGGACATTGCAGGCCCAGTGCTGACACTGTGAGGGTGCTTGTGTACAGTTTTGAAGCACGTAAAGTGTTCTTTTTTCTCCACTTCCATCCAGGGGGAAAACCTGGAATCTTACCCTACTTGGAGCTCCGTAGCCCTGGGTAGAAGGAGTGACTTTGCCCCCTGGGAGCTGAAACACCCATAATGTGTAAAATAGCTGCCTGGAAGGTTGCAAATGGGCCAGGGACATTGCAGGCTCACTGCTGGCACTGTGAGGGTGCTTGTGTGCGGTTTTAAAGCACTTAAGGCCCGTATTTATACTTTTTTTAGCGCCGCATTTGCGTCGTTTTTTGACGCAAAAACGGCGCAAACTTGCAAAATACCATTGTATTTTGTAGGTTTGCGCCGTTAGCCGTCAAAAAGCGGCGCAAATGCGGCGCTAAAAAAAGTATAAATACGGGCCTTAAAGTGTTCTTTTTTTTCCACTTCCATCCAGGGGCAAAACCTGGAATCTTACCCTACTTGGAGCTCCGTAGCCCTGGGTAGAAGGAGTGACTTTTCCCCCTTGGAGCTGAAACACCCATAATGTGTAAAATAGCTGCCTGGAAGGTTGCAAATGGGCCAGGGACATTGCAGGCCCAGTGCTGGCACTGTGAGGGTGCTTGTGTGCTGTTTTAAAGCACGTAAAGTGTTCTTTTTTTTCCCCACTTCCATCCAGGGGGAAAACCTGGAATCTTACCCGACTTGGAGCTCCGTAGCCCTGGGTAGAAGGAGTGACTTTGCCCCCTTGGAGCTGAAACACTCATAATGTGTAAAATAGCAGCCTGGAAGGTTGCAAATGGGCCAGGGACATTGCAGGCTCACTGCTGGCACTGTGAGGGTGCTTGTGTACAGTTTAAAAGCACGTAAAGTGTTCTTTTTTCTCCACTTCCATCCAGGGGGAAAACCTGGAATCTTACCCTACTTGGAGCTCCGTAGCCCTGGGTAGAAGGAGTGACTTTGCCCCCTTGGAGCTGAAACACTCATAATGTGTAAAATAGCAGCCTGGAAGGTTGCAAATGGGCCAGGGACATTGCAGGCTCACTGCTGGCACTGTGAGGGTGCTTGTGTACAGTTTAAAAGCACGTAAAGTGTTCTTTTTTCTCCACTTCCATCCAGGGGGAAAACCTGGAATCTTACCCTGCTTGGAGCTCCGTAGCCCTGGGTAGAAGGAGTGACTTTGCCCCCTTGGAGCTGAAACACCCATAATGTGTAAAATAGCAGCCTGGAAGGTTGCAAAAGGGCCAGGGACATTGCAGGCCCAGTGCTGGCACTGTGAGGGTGCTTGTGTGCGGTTTTAAAGCACGTAAAGTGTTCTTTTTTATCCCACTTCCATCCAGGGGGAAAACCTGGAATCTTACCCTACTTGGAGCTCCGTAGCCCTGGGTAGAAGGAGTGACTTTGCCCCCTTGGAGCTGAAACACCCATAATGTGTAAAATAGCTGCCTGGAAGGTTGCAAATGGCCCAGGGACATTGCAGGCCCAGCGCTGACACTGTGAGGGTGCTTGTGTAACATTTTGAAGCACGTAAAGTGTTCTTTTTTTTTCCACTTCCATCCAGGGGGAAAACCTGGAATATTACCCTACTTGGAGCTCCGTAGCCCTGGGTAGAAGGAGTGACTTTGCCCCCTTGGAGCCTAATGTCGAAAACAGCTGCCTGGAGGTTGCAAATGGGCCAGGGACATTGCAGGCCCAGTGCTGACGCTGTGAGGGTGCTTGTGTACCGTTTTGAAGCACGTAAAGTGTTCTTTTTACTCCACTTCCATCCAGGGGGAAAACCTGGAATCTTACCCTACTTGGAGCTCCGCAGCCCTGGGTAGAAGGAGTGACTTTTCCCCCTTGGAGCTGAAACACCCATAATGTGTAAAATAGCTGCCTGGAAGGTTGCAAATGGGCCAGGGACATTGCAGGCCCAGTGCTGGCACTGTGAGGGTGCTTGTGTGCTGTTTTAAAGCACGTAAAGTGTTCTTTTTTTTCCCCACTTCCATCCAGGGGGAAAACCTGGAATCTTACCCGACTTGGAGCTCCGTAGCCCTGGGTAGAAGGAGTGACTTTGCCCCCTTGGAGCTGAAACACTCATAATGTGTAAAATAGCAGCCTGGAAGGTTGCAAATGGGCCAGGGACATTGCAGGCTCACTGCTGGCACTGTGAGGGTGCTTGTGTACAGTTTAAAAGCACGTAAAGTGTTCTTTTTTCTCCACTTCCATCCAGGGGGAAAACCTGGAATCTTACCCTACTTGGAGCTCCGTAGCCCTGGGTAGAAGGAGTGACTTTGCCCCCTTGGAGCTGAAACACCCATAATGTGTAAAATAGCTGCCTGGAAGGTTGCAAATGGCCCAGGGACATTGCAGGCCCAGCGCTGACACTGTGAGGGTGCTTGTGTAACATTTTGAAGCACGTAAAGTGTTCTTTTTTTTTCCACTTCCATCCAGGGGGAAAACCTGGAATATTACCCTACTTGGAGCTCCGTAGCCCTGGGTAGAAGGAGTGACTTTGCCCCCTTGGAGCCTAATGTCGAAAACAGCTGCCTGGAGGTTGCAAATGGGCCAGGGACATTGCAGGCCCAGTGCTGACGCTGTGAGGGTGCTTGTGTACCGTTTTGAAGCACGTAAAGTGTTCTTTTTACTCCACTTCCATCCAGGGGGAAAACCTGGAATCTTACCCTACTTGGAGCTCCGCAGCCCTGGGTAGAAGGAGTGACTTTTCCCCCTTGGAGCTGAAACACCCATAATGTGTAAAATAGCTGCCTGGAAGGTTGCAAATGGCCCAGGGACATTGCAGGCCCAGTGCTGACACTGTGATGGTGCTTGTGTACAGTTTTGAAGCACGAAAAATGATCTTTTTTTCCACTTCCATCTAGGGGGAAAACCTGGAATCTTACCCTACTTGGAGCTCCGTAGCCCTGGGTAGAAGGAGTGACTTTTCCCCCTTGGAGCCTAATGTCGAAAACAGCTGCCTGGAGGTTGCAAATGGGCCAGGGACATTGCAGGCCCAGTGCTGACACTGTGAGGGTGCTTGTGTACCGTTTTGAAGCACGTAAAGTGTTCTTTTTTTTCCACTTCCATCCAGGGGGAAAAACTGGAATCTTACCCTACTTGGAGCTCCGTAGCCCTGGGTAGAAGGAGTGACTTTGCCCCCTTGGAGCTGAAACACTCATAATGTGTAAAATAGCTGCCTGGAAGGGTGCAAATGGCCCAGGGACATTGCAGGCCCAGTGATGACACTGTGAGGGTGCTTGTGTACAGTTTAAAAGCACGTAAAGTGTTCTTTTTTTTCCACTTCCATCCAGGGGGAAAAACTGGAATCTTACCCTACTTGGAGCTCCGTAGCCCTGGGTAGAAGGAGTGACTTTGTCCCCTTGGAGCTGAAACACTCATAATGTGTAAAATAGCAGCCTGGAAGGTTACAAATGGGCCAGGGACATTGCAGGCCCAGTGCTGACACTGTGAGGGTGCTTGTGTACAGTTTTGAAGCACGTAAAGTGTTATTTTTTTTCCACTTCCATCCAGGGGGAAAACCTGGAATCTTACCCTACTTGGAGCTCCGTAGCCCTGGGTAGAAGGAGTGACTTTGCCCCCTTGGAGCCTAATGTCGAAAACAGCTGCCTGGAGCTTGCAAATGGGCCAGGGACATTGCAGGCCCAGTGCTGACGCTGTGAGGGTGCTTGTGTACCGTTTTGAAGCACGTAAAGTGTTCTTTTTTTCCAACTTCCATCCAGGGGGAAATCCTGGAATCTTACCCTACTTGGAGCTCCGTAGCCCTGGGTAGAAGGAGTGACTTTGCCCCCTTGGAGCTGAAACACCCATAATGTGTAAAATAGCTGCCTGGAAGGTTGCAAATGGCCCAGGGACATTGCAGGCCCAGCGCTGACACTGTGAGGGTGCTTGTGTAACATTTTGAAGCACGTAAAGTGTTCTTTTTTTTTCCACTTCCATCCAGGGGGAAAACCTGGAATATTACCCTACTTGGAGCTCCGTAGCCCTGGGTAGAAGGAGTGACTTTGCCCCCTTGGAGCCTAATGTCGAAAACAGCTGCCTGGAGGTTGCAAATGGGCCAGGGACATTGCAGGCCCAGTGCTTGCACTGTGAGGGTGCTTGTGTGCGGTTTTAAAGCACGTAAAGTGTTCTTTTTTTTCCCCACTTCCATCCAGGGGGAAAACCTGGAATCTTACCCTACTTGGAGCTCCGTAGCCCTGGGTAGAAGGAGTGACTTTTCCCCCTTGGAGCCTAATGTCGAAAACAGCTGCCTGGAGCTTGCAAATGGGCCAGGGACATTGCAGGCCCAGTGCTGACACTGTGAGGGTGCTTGTGTACCGTTTTGAAGCACGTAAAGTGTTCTTTTTTTTCCACTTCCATCCAGGGGGAAAACCTGGAATCTTACCCTACTTGGAGCTCCGTAGCCCTGGGTAGAAGGAGTGACTTTTCCCTCTTGGAGCTGAAACACCCATAATGTGTAAAATAGCTGCCTGGAAGGTTGCAAATGGCCCAGGGACATTGCAGGCCCAGTGCTGACACTGTGATGGTGCTTGTGTACAGTTTTGAAGCACGAAAAATGATCTTTTTTTCCACTTCCATCTAGGGGGAAAACCTGGAATCTTACCCTACTTGGAGCTCCGTAGCCCTGGGTAGAAGGAGTGACTTTTCCCCCTTGGAGCCTAATGTCGAAAACAGCTGCCTGGAGGTTGCAAATGGGCCAGGGACATTGCAGGCCCAGTGCTGACACTGTGAGGGTGCTTGTGTACAGTTTTGAAGCACGTAAAGTGTTCTTTTTTCTCCACTTCCATCCAGGGGGAAAACCTGGAATCTTACCCTACTTGGAGCTCCGTAGCCCTGGGTAGAAGGAGTGACTTTGCCCCCTGGGAGCTGAAACACCCATAATGTGTAAAATAGCTGCCTGGAAGGTTGCAAATGGGCCAGGGACATTGCAGGCTCACTGCTGGCACTGTGAGGGTGCTTGTGTGCGGTTTTAAAGCACTTAGGCCCGTATTTATACTTTTTTTAGCGCCGCATTTGCGTCGTTTTTTGACGCAAAAACGGCGCAAACTTGCAAAATACCATTGTATTTTGTAGGTTTGCGCCGTTAGCCGTCAAAAAGCGGCGCAAATGCGGCGCTAAAAAAAGTATAAATACGGGCCTTAAAGTGTTCTTTTTTTTCCACTTCCATCCAGGGGCAAAACCTGGAATCTTACCCTACTTGGAGCTCCGTAGCCCTGGGTAGAAGGAGTGACTTTGCCCCCTTGGAGCTGAAACACCCATAATGTGTAAAATAGCTGCCTGGAAGGTAGCAAATGGCCCAGGGACATTGCAGGCCCAGTGCTGACACTGTGAGGGTGCTTGTGTACAGTTTTGAAGCACGTAACATGTTCTTTTTTTTCCACTTCCATCAAGGGGGAAAACCTGGAATCTTACCCTACTTGGAGCTCCGCAGCCCTGGGTAGAAGGAGTGACTTTTCCCCCTTGGAGCTGAAACACCCATAATGTGTAAAATAGCTGCCTGGAAGGTTGCAAATGGCCCAGGGACACTGCAGGCCCAGTGCTGACACTGTGATGGTGCTTGTGTACAGTTTTGAAGCACGAAAAATGATCTTTTTTTCCACTTCCATCTAGGGGGAAAACCTGGAATCTTACCCTACTTGGAGCTCCGTAGCCCTGGGTAGAAGGAGTGACTTTGCCCCCTTGGAGCCTAATGTCGAAAACAGCTGCCTGGAGGTTGCAAATGGGCCAGGGACATTGCAGGCCCAGTGCTGACACTGTGAGGGTGCTTGTGTACAGTTTTGAAGCACGTAAAGTGTTCTTTTTTTTCCACTTCCATCCAGGGGGAAAACCTGGAATCTAACCCTACTTGGAGCTCCGTAGCCCTGGGTAGAAGGAGTGACTTTGCCCCCTTGGAGCTGAAACACCCATAATGTGTAAAATAGCTGCCTGGAAGGTTGCAAATGGCCCAGGGACATTGCAGGCCCAGTGCTGACACTGTGATGGTGCTTGTGTACAGTTTTGAAGCACGAAAAATGATCTTTTTTTCCACTTCCATCTAGGGGGAAAACCTGGAATCTTACCCTACTTGGAGCTCCGTAGCCCTGGGTAGAAGGAGTGACTTTTCCCCCTTGGAGCCTAATGTCGAAAACAGCTGCCTGGAGGTTGCAAATGGGCCAGGGACATTGCAGGCCCAGTGCTGACACTGTGAGGGTGCTTGTGTACCGTTTTGAAGCTCGTAAAGTGTTCTTTTTTTTCCACTTCCATCCAGGGGGAAAAACTGGAATCTTACCCTACTTGGAGCTCCGTAGCCCTGGGTAGAAGGAGTGACTTTGCCCCCTTGGAGCTGAAACACTCATAATGTGTAAAATAGCTGCCTGGAAGGGTGCAAATGGCCCAGGGACATTGCAGGCCCAGTGATGACACTGTGAGGGTGCTTGTGTACAGTTTAAAAGCACGTAAAGTGTTCTTTTTTTTCCACTTCCATCCAGGGGGAAAAACTGGAATCTTACCCTACTTGGAGCTCCGTAGCCCTGGGTAGAAGGAGTGACTTTGTCCCCTTGGAGCTGAAACACTCATAATGTGTAAAATAGCAGCCTGGAAGGTTACAAATGGGCCAGGGACATTGCAGGCCCAGTGCTGACACTGTGAGGGTGCTTGTGTACAGTTTTGAAGCACGTAAAGTGTTATTTTTTTTCCACTTCCATCCAGGGGGAAAACCTGGAATCTTACCCTACTTGGAGCTCCGTAGCCCTGGGTAGAAGGAGTGACTTTGCCCCCTTGGAGCCTAATGTCGAAAACAGCTGCCTGGAGCTTGCAAATGGGCCAGGGACATTGCAGGCCCAGTGCTGACGCTGTGAGGGTGCTTGTGTACCGTTTTGAAGCACGTAAAGTGTTCTTTTTTTCCAACTTCCATCCAGGGGGAAATCCTGGAATCTTACCCTACTTGGAGCTCCGTAGCCCTGGGTAGAAGGAGTGACTTTGCCCCCTTGGAGCTGAAACACCCATAATGTGTAAAATAGCTGCCTGGAAGGTTGCAAATGGCCCAGGGACATTGCAGGCCCAGCGCTGACACTGTGAGGGTGCTTGTGTAACATTTTGAAGCACGTAAAGTGTTCTTTTTTTTTCCACTTCCATCCAGGGGGAAAACCTGGAATCTTACCCTACTTGGAGCTCCGTAGCCCTGGGTAGAAGGAGTGACTTTGCCCCCTTGGAACTGAAACACCCATAATGTGTAAAATAGCTTCCTGGAAGGTTGCAAATGGGCCAGGGACATTGCAGGCCCAGTGCTGACACTGTGAGGGTGCTTGTGCACAGTTTTGAAGCACGTAAAGTGTTCTTTTTTCTCCACTTCCATCCAGGGGGAAAACCTGGAATCTTACCCTACTTGGTGCTCCGTAGCCCTGGGTAGAAGGAGTGACTTTGCCCCCTTGGAGCTGAAACACCCATAATGTGTAAAATAGCTGCCTGGAAGGTTGCAAATGGCCGAGGGACATTGCAGGCCCAGTGCTGACACTGTGAGGGTGCTTGTGTACAGTTTTGAAGCACGTAAAGTGTTCTTTTTTCTCCACTTCCATCCAGGGGGAAAACCTGGAATCTTACCCAACTTGGAGCTCCGTAGCCCTGGGTAGAAGGAGTGACTTTGCCCCCTTGGAGCCTAATGTCGAAAACAGCTGCCTGGAGGTTGCAAATGGCCAGGGACATTGCAGGCCCAGTGCTGACACTGTGAGGGTGCTTGTGTACAGTTTTGAAGCACGTAAAGTGTTCTTTTTTTTCCACTTCCATCCAGGGGGAAAACCTGGAATCTAACCCTACTTGGAGCTCCGTAGCCCTGTGTAGAAGGAGTGACTTTGCCCCCTTGAAGCTGAAACACTCATAATGTGTAAAATAGCTGCCTGGAAGGTTGCAAATGGCCCAGGGACATTGCAGGCCCAGTGCTGACACGGTGGGGGTGCTTGTGTACAGTTTTGAAGCACGTAAAGTGTTCTTTTTTCTCCACTTCCATCCAGGGGGAAAACCTGGAATCTTACCATACTTGGAGCTCCGTAGCCCTGGGTAGAAGGAGTGACTTTGCCCCCTTGGAGCTGAAACACTCATAATGAGTAAAATAGCAGCCTGGAAGGTTGCAAATGGGCCAGGGACATTGCAGGCTCACTGCTGGCACTGTGAGGGTGCTTGTGTACAGTTTAAAAGCACGTAAAGTGTTCTTTTTTCTCCACTTCCATCCAGGGGGAAAACCTGGAATCTTACCTTACTTGGAGCTCCGTAGCCCTGGGTAGAAGTAGTGACTTTGCCCCCTTGGAGCCTAATGTCGAAAACAGCTGCCTGGAGGTTGCAAATGGGCCAGGGACATTGCAGGCCCAGTGCTTGCACTGTGAGGGTGCTTATGTGCGGTTTTAAAGCACGTAAAGTGTTCTTTTTTTTCCCCACTTCCATCCAGGGGAAAAACCTGGAATCTTACCCTACTTGGAGCTCCGTAGCCCTGTGTAGAAGGAGTGACTTTTCCCCCTTGGAGCCTAATGTCGAAAACAGCTGCCTGGAGCTTGCAAATGGGCCAGGGACATTGCAGGCCCAGTGCTGACACTGTGAGGGTGCTTGTGTACCGTTTTGAAGCACGTAAAGTGTTCTTTTTTTTCCACTTCCATCCAGGGGGAAAACCTGGAATCTTACACTACTTGGAGCTCCGTAGCCCTGGGTAGAAGGAGTGACTTTGCCCCCTTGGAGCTGAAACACCCATAATGTGTAAAATAGCTGCCTGGAAGGTAGCAAATGGCCCAGGGACATTGCAGGCCCAGTGCTGACACTGTGAGGGTGCTTGTGTACAGTTTTGAAGCACGTAAAGAGTTCTTTTTTCTCCACTTCCATCCAGGGGGAAAACCTGGAATCTTACCCTACTTGGAGCTCCGTAGCCCTGGGTAGAAGGAGTGACTTTGCCCCCTTGGAGCTGAAACACCCATAATGTGAAATATAGCTGCCTGGAAGGTTGCAAATGGGCCAGGGACATTGCAGGCCCAGTGCTGACGCTGTGAGGGTGCTTGTGTACCGTTTTAAAGCACGTAAAGTGTTCTTTTTTTTCCCACTTCCATCCAGGGGGAAAACCTGGAATCTTACCCTACTTGGAGCTCCGTAGCCCTGGGTAGAAGGAGTGACTTTGCCCCCTTGGAGCCTAATGTCGAAAACCGCTGCCTGGAGGTTGCAAATGGGCCAGGGACATTGCAGGCCCAGTGCTGACACTGTGAGGGTGCTTGTGTACCGTTTTGAATCATGTAAAGTGTTCTTTTATTTTTCACTTCCATCCCGGGGTTAAACCTGGAATCTTACCCTACTTGGAGCTCCGTAGCCCCGTGTAGAAGGAGTGACTTTGCCCCCTTGGAGCTGAAACACTCATAATGTGTAAAATAGCTGCCTGGAAGGTTGCAAATGGCCCAGGGACATTGCAGGCCCAGTGCTGACACTGTGAGGGTGCTTGTGTACAGTTTTGAAGCACGTAAAGTGTTCTTTTTTCTCCACTTCCATCCAGGGGGAAAACCTGGAATCTTACCCTACTTGGAGCTCCGTAGCCCTGGGTAGAAGGAGTGACTTTGCCCCCTTGGAGCTGAAACACTCATAATGTGTAAAATAGCAGCCTGGAAGGTCGCAAATGGGACAGGGACATTGCAGGCTCAGTGCTGGCACTGTGAAGGTGCTTGTGTGCGGTTTTAAAGCACGTAAAGTGTTCTTTTTTTTCCCACTTCCATCCAGGGGGAAAACCTGGAATCTTACCCTACTTGGAGCTCCGTAGCCCTGGGTAGAAGGAGTGACTTTGCCCCCTTGGAACTGAAACACCCATAATGTGTAAAATAGCTTCCTGGAAGGTTGCAAATGGGCCAGGGACATTGCAGGCCCAGTGCTGACACTGTGAGGGTGCTTGTGCACAGTTTTGAAGCACGTAAAGTGTTCTTTTTTCTCCACTTCCATCCAGGGGGAAAACCTGGAATCTTACCCTACTTGGTGCTCCGTAGCCCTGGGTAGAAGGAGTGACTTTGCCCCCTTGGAGCTGAAACACCCATAATGTGTAAAATAACAGCCTGGAAGGTTGCAAATGGGCCAGGGACATTGCAGGCTCACTGCTGGCACTGTGAGGGTGCTTGTGTGCGGTTTTAAAGCACGTAAAGTGTTCTTTTTTTCCCCACTTCCATCCAGTGGGAAAACCTGGAATCTTACCCTACTTGGAGCTCCGTAGCCCTGGGTAGAAGGAGTGACTTTGCCCCCTTGAAGCTGAAACACCCATAATGTGTAAAATAGCTCCCTGGAAGGTAGCAAATGGCCCAGGGACATTGCAGGCCCAGTGCTGACACTGTGTGGGTGCTTGTGTACAGTTTTGAAGCACGTAAAGTGTTCTTTTTTCTCCACTTCCATCCAGGGGGAAAACCTGGAATCTTACCCTACTTGGAGCTCCGTAGCCCTGGGTAGAAGGAGTGACTTTGCCCCCTTGGAGCCTAATGTCGAAAACAGCTGCCTGGAGGTTGCAAATGGGCCAGGGACATTGCAGGCCCAGTGCTGACACTGTGAGGGTGCTTGTGTACCGTTTTGAATCATGTAAAGTGTTCTTTTATTTTTCACTTCCATCCCGGGGTTAAACCTGGAATCTTACCCTACTTGGAGCTCCGTAGCCCTGGGTAGAAGGAGTGACTTTGCCCCCTTGGAGCTGAAACACTCATAATGTGTAAAATAGCTGCCTGGAAGGTTACAAATGGGCCCAGGGACACTGCAGGCCCAGTGCTGACACTGTGAGGGTGCTTGTGTACCTCTTTGAAGCACGTAAAGTGTTCTTTTTTTCCCACTTCCATCCAGGGGGAAAACCTGGAATCTTACCCGACTTGGAGCTCCGTAGCCCTGGGTAGAAGGAGTGACTTTACCCCCGTGGAGCTGAAACACTCATAATGTGTAAAACGAGGTTAAAAAAGGGCCAGGGACATTGTAGGCCCAGCGCTGACACTGTGAGGGTGCTTGTGTACCTCTTTGAAGCACGTAAAGTGTTCTCTTTTTTTCCACTTCCATCCAGGGGTAAAACCTGGAATCTTACCCTACTTGGAGCTCCGTAGCCCTGGGTAGAAGGAGTGACTTTGCCCCCTTGGAGCCTAATGTCGAAAACAGCTGCCTGGAGCTTGCAAATGGGCCAGGGACATTGCAGGCCCAGTGCTTGCACTGTGAGGGTGCTTGTGTGCGGTTTTAAAGCACGTAAAGTGTTCTTTTTTTTCCCACTTCCATCCAGGGGGAAAACCTGGAATCTTACCCTACTTGGAGCTCCGTAGCCCTGGGTAGAAGGAGTGACTTTGCCCCCTTGGAGCTGAAACACCCATAATGTGTAAAATAACAGCCTGGAAGGTTGCAAATGGGCCAGGGACATTGCAGGCTCACTGCTGGCACTGTGAGGGTGCTTGTGTACAGTTTAAAAGCACGTAAAGTGTTCTTTTTTCTCCACTTCCATCCAGGGGGAAAACCTGGAATCTTACCCTGCTTGGAGCTCCGTAGCCCTGGGTAGAAGGAGTGACTTTGCCCCCTTGGAGCTGAAACACCCATAATGTGTAAAATAGCAGCCTGGAAGGTTGCAAAAGGGCCAGGGACATTGCAGGCCCAGTGCTGGCACTGTGAGGGTGCTTGTGTGCGGTTTTAAAGCACGTAAAGTGTTCTTTTTTATCCCACTTCCATCCAGGGGGAAAACCTGGAATCTTACCCTACTTGGAGCTCCGTAGCCCTGGGTAGAAGGAGTGACTTTGCCCCCTTGGAGCTGAAACACCCATAATGTGTAAAATAGCTGCCTGGAAGGTTGCAAATGGCCCAGGGACATTGCAGGCCCAGCGCTGACACTGTGAGGGTGCTTGTGTAACATTTTGAAGCACGTAAAGTGTTCTTTTTTTTTCCACTTCCATCCAGGGGGAAAACCTGGAATATTACCCTACTTGGAGCTCCGTAGCCCTGGGTAGAAGGAGTGACTTTGCCCCCTTGGAGCCTAATGTCGAAAACAGCTGCCTGGAGGTTGCAAATGGGCCAGGGACATTGCAGGCCCAGTGCTGACGCTGTGAGGGTGCTTGTGTACCGTTTTGAAGCACGTAAAGTGTTCTTTTTACTCCACTTCCATCCAGGGGGAAAACCTGGAATCTTACCCTACTTGGAGCTCCGCAGCCCTGGGTAGAAGGAGTGACTTTTCCCCCTTGGAGCTGAAACACCCATAATGTGTAAAATAGCTGCCTGGAAGGTTGCAAATGGGCCAGGGACATTGCAGGCCCAGTGCTGGCACTGTGAGGGTGCTTGTGTGCTGTTTTAAAGCACGTAAAGTGTTCTTTTTTTTCCCCACTTCCATCCAGGGGGAAAACCTGGAATCTTACCCGACTTGGAGCTCCGTAGCCCTGGGTAGAAGGAGTGACTTTGCCCCCTTGGAGCTGAAACACTCATAATGTGTAAAATAGCAGCCTGGAAGGTTGCAAATGGGCCAGGGACATTGCAGGCTCACTGCTGGCACTGTGAGGGTGCTTGTGTACAGTTTAAAAGCACGTAAAGTGTTCTTTTTTCTCCACTTCCATCCAGGGGGAAAACCTGGAATCTTACCCTACTTGGAGCTCCGTAGCCCTGGGTAGAAGGAGTGACTTTGCCCCCTTGGAGCTGAAACACCCATAATGTGTAAAATAGCTGCCTGGAAGGTTGCAAATGGCCCAGGGACATTGCAGGCCCAGCGCTGACACTGTGAGGGTGCTTGTGTAACATTTTGAAGCACGTAAAGTGTTCTTTTTTTTTCCACTTCCATCCAGGGGGAAAACCTGGAATATTACCCTACTTGGAGCTCCGTAGCCCTGGGTAGAAGGAGTGACTTTGCCCCCTTGGAGCCTAATGTCGAAAACAGCTGCCTGGAGGTTGCAAATGGGCCAGGGACATTGCAGGCCCAGTGCTGACGCTGTGAGGGTGCTTGTGTACCGTTTTGAAGCACGTAAAGTGTTCTTTTTACTCCACTTCCATCCAGGGGGAAAACCTGGAATCTTACCCTACTTGGAGCTCCGCAGCCCTGGGTAGAAGGAGTGACTTTTCCCCCTTGGAGCTGAAACACCCATAATGTGTAAAATAGCTGCCTGGAAGGTTGCAAATGGCCCAGGGACATTGCAGGCCCAGTGCTGACACTGTGATGGTGCTTGTGTACAGTTTTGAAGCACGAAAAATGATCTTTTTTTCCACTTCCATCTAGGGGGAAAACCTGGAATCTTACCCTACTTGGAGCTCCGTAGCCCTGGGTAGAAGGAGTGACTTTTCCCCCTTGGAGCCTAATGTCGAAAACAGCTGCCTGGAGGTTGCAAATGGGCCAGGGACATTGCAGGCCCAGTGCTGACACTGTGAGGGTGCTTGTGTACCGTTTTGAAGCACGTAAAGTGTTCTTTTTTTTCCACTTCCATCCAGGGGGAAAAACTGGAATCTTACCCTACTTGGAGCTCCGTAGCCCTGGGTAGAAGGAGTGACTTTGCCCCCTTGGAGCTGAAACACTCATAATGTGTAAAATAGCTGCCTGGAAGGGTGCAAATGGCCCAGGGACATTGCAGGCCCAGTGATGACACTGTGAGGGTGCTTGTGTACAGTTTAAAAGCACGTAAAGTGTTCTTTTTTTTCCACTTCCATCCAGGGGGAAAAACTGGAATCTTACCCTACTTGGAGCTCCGTAGCCCTGGGTAGAAGGAGTGACTTTGTCCCCTTGGAGCTGAAACACTCATAATGTGTAAAATAGCAGCCTGGAAGGTTACAAATGGGCCAGGGACATTGCAGGCCCAGTGCTGACACTGTGAGGGTGCTTGTGTACAGTTTTGAAGCACGTAAAGTGTTATTTTTTTTCCACTTCCATCCAGGGGGAAAACCTGGAATCTTACCCTACTTGGAGCTCCGTAGCCCTGGGTAGAAGGAGTGACTTTGCCCCCTTGGAGCCTAATGTCGAAAACAGCTGCCTGGAGCTTGCAAATGGGCCAGGGACATTGCAGGCCCAGTGCTGACGCTGTGAGGGTGCTTGTGTACCGTTTTGAAGCACGTAAAGTGTTCTTTTTTTCCAACTTCCATCCAGGGGGAAATCCTGGAATCTTACCCTACTTGGAGCTCCGTAGCCCTGGGTAGAAGGAGTGACTTTGCCCCCTTGGAGCTGAAACACCCATAATGTGTAAAATAGCTGCCTGGAAGGTTGCAAATGGCCCAGGGACATTGCAGGCCCAGCGCTGACACTGTGAGGGTGCTTGTGTAACATTTTGAAGCACGTAAAGTGTTCTTTTTTTTTCCACTTCCATCCAGGGGGAAAACCTGGAATATTACCCTACTTGGAGCTCCGTAGCCCTGGGTAGAAGGAGTGACTTTGCCCCCTTGGAGCCTAATGTCGAAAACAGCTGCCTGGAGGTTGCAAATGGGCCAGGGACATTGCAGGCCCAGTGCTTGCACTGTGAGGGTGCTTGTGTGCGGTTTTAAAGCACGTAAAGTGTTCTTTTTTTTCCCCACTTCCATCCAGGGGGAAAACCTGGAATCTTACCCTACTTGGAGCTCCGTAGCCCTGGGTAGAAGGAGTGACTTTTCCCCCTTGGAGCCTAATGTCGAAAACAGCTGCCTGGAGCTTGCAAATGGGCCAGGGACATTGCAGGCCCAGTGCTGACACTGTGAGGGTGCTTGTGTACCGTTTTGAAGCACGTAAAGTGTTCTTTTTTTTCCACTTCCATCCAGGGGGAAAACCTGGAATCTTACCCTACTTGGAGCTCCGTAGCCCTGGGTAGAAGGAGTGACTTTTCCCTCTTGGAGCTGAAACACCCATAATGTGTAAAATAGCTGCCTGGAAGGTTGCAAATGGCCCAGGGACATTGCAGGCCCAGTGCTGACACTGTGATGGTGCTTGTGTACAGTTTTGAAGCACGAAAAATGATCTTTTTTTCCACTTCCATCTAGGGGGAAAACCTGGAATCTTACCCTACTTGGAGCTCCGTAGCCCTGGGTAGAAGGAGTGACTTTTCCCCCTTGGAGCCTAATGTCGAAAACAGCTGCCTGGAGGTTGCAAATGGGCCAGGGACATTGCAGGCCCAGTGCTGACACTGTGAGGGTGCTTGTGTACAGTTTTGAAGCACGTAAAGTGTTCTTTTTTCTCCACTTCCATCCAGGGGGAAAACCTGGAATCTTACCCTACTTGGAGCTCCGTAGCCCTGGGTAGAAGGAGTGACTTTGCCCCCTGGGAGCTGAAACACCCATAATGTGTAAAATAGCTGCCTGGAAGGTTGCAAATGGGCCAGGGACATTGCAGGCTCACTGCTGGCACTGTGAGGGTGCTTGTGTGCGGTTTTAAAGCACTTAAGGCCCGTATTTATACTTTTTTTAGCGCCGCATTTGCGTCGTTTTTTGACGCAAAAACGGCGCAAACTTGCAAAATACCATTGTATTTTGTAGGTTTGCGCCGTTAGCCGTCAAAAAGCGGCGCAAATGCGGCGCTAAAAAAAGTATAAATACGGGCCTTAAAGTGTTCTTTTTTTTCCACTTCCATCCAGGGGCAAAACCTGGAATCTTACCCTACTTGGAGCTCCGTAGCCCTGGGTAGAAGGAGTGACTTTTCCCCCTTGGAGCTGAAACACCCATAATGTGTAAAATAGCTGCCTGGAAGGTTGCAAATGGGCCAGGGACATTGCAGGCCCAGTGCTGGCACTGTGAGGGTGCTTGTGTGCTGTTTTAAAGCACGTAAAGTGTTCTTTTTTTTCCCCACTTCCATCCAGGGGGAAAACCTGGAATCTTACCCGACTTGGAGCTCCGTAGCCCTGGGTAGAAGGAGTGACTTTGCCCCCTTGGAGCTGAAACACTCATAATGTGTAAAATAGCAGCCTGGAAGGTTGCAAATGGGCCAGGGACATTGCAGGCTCACTGCTGGCACTGTGAGGGTGCTTGTGTACAGTTTAAAAGCACGTAAAGTGTTCTTTTTTCTCCACTTCCATCCAGGGGGAAAACCTGGAATCTTACCCTACTTGGAGCTCCGTAGCCCTGGGTAGAAGGAGTGACTTTGCCCCCTTGGAGCTGAAACACTCATAATGTGTAAAATAGCAGCCTGGAAGGTTGCAAATGGGCCAGGGACATTGCAGGCTCACTGCTGGCACTGTGAGGGTGCTTGTGTACAGTTTAAAAGCACGTAAAGTGTTCTTTTTTCTCCACTTCCATCCAGGGGGAAAACCTGGAATCTTACCCTGCTTGGAGCTCCGTAGCCCTGGGTAGAAGGAGTGACTTTGCCCCCTTGGAGCTGAAACACCCATAATGTGTAAAATAGCAGCCTGGAAGGTTGCAAAAGGGCCAGGGACATTGCAGGCCCAGTGCTGGCACTGTGAGGGTGCTTGTGTGCGGTTTTAAAGCACGTAAAGTGTTCTTTTTTATCCCACTTCCATCCAGGGGGAAAACCTGGAATCTTACCCTACTTGGAGCTCCGTAGCCCTGGGTAGAAGGAGTGACTTTGCCCCCTTGGAGCTGAAACACCCATAATGTGTAAAATAGCTGCCTGGAAGGTTGCAAATGGCCCAGGGACATTGCAGGCCCAGCGCTGACACTGTGAGGGTGCTTGTGTAACATTTTGAAGCACGTAAAGTGTTCTTTTTTTTTCCACTTCCATCCAGGGGGAAAACCTGGAATATTACCCTACTTGGAGCTCCGTAGCCCTGGGTAGAAGGAGTGACTTTGCCCCCTTGGAGCCTAATGTCGAAAACAGCTGCCTGGAGGTTGCAAATGGGCCAGGGACATTGCAGGCCCAGTGCTGACGCTGTGAGGGTGCTTGTGTACCGTTTTGAAGCACGTAAAGTGTTCTTTTTACTCCACTTCCATCCAGGGGGAAAACCTGGAATCTTACCCTACTTGGAGCTCCGCAGCCCTGGGTAGAAGGAGTGACTTTTCCCCCTTGGAGCTGAAACACCCATAATGTGTAAAATAGCTGCCTGGAAGGTTGCAAATGGGCCAGGGACATTGCAGGCCCAGTGCTGGCACTGTGAGGGTGCTTGTGTGCTGTTTTAAAGCACGTAAAGTGTTCTTTTTTTTCCCCACTTCCATCCAGGGGGAAAACCTGGAATCTTACCCGACTTGGAGCTCCGTAGCCCTGGGTAGAAGGAGTGACTTTGCCCCCTTGGAGCTGAAACACTCATAATGTGTAAAATAGCAGCCTGGAAGGTTGCAAATGGGCCAGGGACATTGCAGGCTCACTGCTGGCACTGTGAGGGTGCTTGTGTACAGTTTAAAAGCACGTAAAGTGTTCTTTTTTCTCCACTTCCATCCAGGGGGAAAACCTGGAATCTTACCCTACTTGGAGCTCCGTAGCCCTGGGTAGAAGGAGTGACTTTGCCCCCTTGGAGCTGAAACACCCATAATGTGTAAAATAGCTGCCTGGAAGGTTGCAAATGGCCCAGGGACATTGCAGGCCCAGCGCTGACACTGTGAGGGTGCTTGTGTAACATTTTGAAGCACGTAAAGTGTTCTTTTTTTTTCCACTTCCATCCAGGGGGAAAACCTGGAATATTACCCTACTTGGAGCTCCGTAGCCCTGGGTAGAAGGAGTGACTTTGCCCCCTTGGAGCCTAATGTCGAAAACAGCTGCCTGGAGGTTGCAAATGGGCCAGGGACATTGCAGGCCCAGTGCTGACGCTGTGAGGGTGCTTGTGTACCGTTTTGAAGCACGTAAAGTGTTCTTTTTACTCCACTTCCATCCAGGGGGAAAACCTGGAATCTTACCCTACTTGGAGCTCCGCAGCCCTGGGTAGAAGGAGTGACTTTTCCCCCTTGGAGCTGAAACACCCATAATGTGTAAAATAGCTGCCTGGAAGGTTGCAAATGGCCCAGGGACATTGCAGGCCCAGTGCTGACACTGTGATGGTGCTTGTGTACAGTTTTGAAGCACGAAAAATGATCTTTTTTTCCACTTCCATCTAGGGGGAAAACCTGGAATCTTACCCTACTTGGAGCTCCGTAGCCCTGGGTAGAAGGAGTGACTTTTCCCCCTTGGAGCCTAATGTCGAAAACAGCTGCCTGGAGGTTGCAAATGGGCCAGGGACATTGCAGGCCCAGTGCTGACACTGTGAGGGTGCTTGTGTACCGTTTTGAAGCACGTAAAGTGTTCTTTTTTTTCCACTTCCATCCAGGGGGAAAAACTGGAATCTTACCCTACTTGGAGCTCCGTAGCCCTGGGTAGAAGGAGTGACTTTGCCCCCTTGGAGCTGAAACACTCATAATGTGTAAAATAGCTGCCTGGAAGGGTGCAAATGGCCCAGGGACATTGCAGGCCCAGTGATGACACTGTGAGGGTGCTTGTGTACAGTTTAAAAGCACGTAAAGTGTTCTTTTTTTTCCACTTCCATCCAGGGGGAAAAACTGGAATCTTACCCTACTTGGAGCTCCGTAGCCCTGGGTAGAAGGAGTGACTTTGTCCCCTTGGAGCTGAAACACTCATAATGTGTAAAATAGCAGCCTGGAAGGTTACAAATGGGCCAGGGACATTGCAGGCCCAGTGCTGACACTGTGAGGGTGCTTGTGTACAGTTTTGAAGCACGTAAAGTGTTATTTTTTTTCCACTTCCATCCAGGGGGAAAACCTGGAATCTTACCCTACTTGGAGCTCCGTAGCCCTGGGTAGAAGGAGTGACTTTGCCCCCTTGGAGCCTAATGTCGAAAACAGCTGCCTGGAGCTTGCAAATGGGCCAGGGACATTGCAGGCCCAGTGCTGACGCTGTGAGGGTGCTTGTGTACCGTTTTGAAGCACGTAAAGTGTTCTTTTTTTCCAACTTCCATCCAGGGGGAAATCCTGGAATCTTACCCTACTTGGAGCTCCGTAGCCCTGGGTAGAAGGAGTGACTTTGCCCCCTTGGAGCTGAAACACCCATAATGTGTAAAATAGCTGCCTGGAAGGTTGCAAATGGCCCAGGGACATTGCAGGCCCAGCGCTGACACTGTGAGGGTGCTTGTGTAACATTTTGAAGCACGTAAAGTGTTCTTTTTTTTTCCACTTCCATCCAGGGGGAAAACCTGGAATATTACCCTACTTGGAGCTCCGTAGCCCTGGGTAGAAGGAGTGACTTTGCCCCCTTGGAGCCTAATGTCGAAAACAGCTGCCTGGAGGTTGCAAATGGGCCAGGGACATTGCAGGCCCAGTGCTTGCACTGTGAGGGTGCTTGTGTGCGGTTTTAAAGCACGTAAAGTGTTCTTTTTTTTCCCCACTTCCATCCAGGGGGAAAACCTGGAATCTTACCCTACTTGGAGCTCCGTAGCCCTGTGTAGAAGGAGTGACTTTTCCCCCTTGGAGCCTAATGTCGAAAACAGCTGCCTGGAGCTTGCAAATGGGCCAGGGACATTGCAGGCCCAGTGCTGACACTGTGAGGGTGCTTGTGTACCGTTTTGAAGCACGTAAAGTGTTCTTTTTTTTCCACTTCCATCCAGGGGGAAAACCTGGAATCTTACCCTACTTGGAGCTCCGTAGCCCTGGGTAGAAGGAGTGACTTTTCCCTCTTGGAGCTGAAACACCCATAATGTGTAAAATAGCTGCCTGGAAGGTTGCAAATGGCCCAGGGACATTGCAGGCCCAGTGCTGACACTGTGATGGTGCTTGTGTACAGTTTTGAAGCACGAAAAATGATCTTTTTTTCCACTTCCATCTAGGGGGAAAACCTGGAATCTTACCCTACTTGGAGCTCCGTAGCCCTGGGTAGAAGGAGTGACTTTTCCCCCTTGGAGCCTAATGTCGAAAACAGCTGCCTGGAGGTTGCAAATGGGCCAGGGACATTGCAGGCCCAGTGCTGACACTGTGAGGGTGCTTGTGTACAGTTTTGAAGCACGTAAAGTGTTCTTTTTTCTCCACTTCCATCCAGGGGGAAAACCTGGAATCTTACCCTACTTGGAGCTCCGTAGCCCTGGGTAGAAGGAGTGACTTTGCCCCCTGGGAGCTGAAACACCCATAATGTGTAAAATAGCTGCCTGGAAGGTTGCAAATGGGCCAGGGACATTGCAGGCTCACTGCTGGCACTGTGAGGGTGCTTGTGTGCGGTTTTAAAGCACTTACCCGTATTTATACTTTTTTTAGCGCCGCATTTGCGTCGTTTTTTGACGCAAAAACGGCGCAAACTTGCAAAATACCATTGTATTTTGTAGGTTTGCGCCGTTAGCCGTCAAAAAGCGGCGCAAATGCGGCGCTAAAAAAAGTATAAATACGGGCCTTAAAGTGTTCTTTTTTTTCCACTTCCATCCAGGGGCAAAACCTGGAATCTTACCCTACTTGGAGCTCCGTAGCCCTGGGTAGAAGGAGTGACTTTTCCCCCTTGGAGCTGAAACACCCATAATGTGTAAAATAGCTGCCTGGAAGGTTGCAAATGGGCCAGGGACATTGCAGGCCCAGTGCTGGCACTGTGAGGGTGCTTGTGTGCTGTTTTAAAGCACGTAAAGTGTTCTTTTTTTTCCCCACTTCCATCCAGGGGGAAAACCTGGAATCTTACCCGACTTGGAGCTCCGTAGCCCTGGGTAGAAGGAGTGACTTTGCCCCCTTGGAGCTGAAACACTCATAATGTGTAAAATAGCAGCCTGGAAGGTTGCAAATGGGCCAGGGACATTGCAGGCTCACTGCTGGCACTGTGAGGGTGCTTGTGTACAGTTTAAAAGCACGTAAAGTGTTCTTTTTTCTCCACTTCCATCCAGGGGGAAAACCTGGAATCTTACCCTACTTGGAGCTCCGTAGCCCTGGGTAGAAGGAGTGACTTTGCCCCCTTGGAGCTGAAACACTCATAATGTGTAAAATAGCAGCCTGGAAGGTTGCAAATGGGCCAGGGACATTGCAGGCTCACTGCTGGCACTGTGAGGGTGCTTGTGTACAGTTTAAAAGCACGTAAAGTGTTCTTTTTTCTCCACTTCCATCCAGGGGGAAAACCTGGAATCTTACCCTGCTTGGAGCTCCGTAGCCCTGGGTAGAAGGAGTGACTTTGCCCCCTTGGAGCTGAAACACCCATAATGTGTAAAATAGCAGCCTGGAAGGTTGCAAAAGGGCCAGGGACATTGCAGGCCCAGTGCTGGCACTGTGAGGGTGCTTGTGTGCGGTTTTAAAGCACGTAAAGTGTTCTTTTTTATCCCACTTCCATCCAGGGGGAAAACCTGGAATCTTACCCTACTTGGAGCTCCGTAGCCCTGGGTAGAAGGAGTGACTTTGCCCCCTTGGAGCTGAAACACCCATAATGTGTAAAATAGCTGCCTGGAAGGTTGCAAATGGCCCAGGGACATTGCAGGCCCAGCGCTGACACTGTGAGGGTGCTTGTGTAACATTTTGAAGCACGTAAAGTGTTCTTTTTTTTTCCACTTCCATCCAGGGGGAAAACCTGGAATATTACCCTACTTGGAGCTCCGTAGCCCTGGGTAGAAGGAGTGACTTTGCCCCCTTGGAGCCTAATGTCGAAAACAGCTGCCTGGAGGTTGCAAATGGGCCAGGGACATTGCAGGCCCAGTGCTGACGCTGTGAGGGTGCTTGTGTACCGTTTTGAAGCACGTAAAGTGTTCTTTTTACTCCACTTCCATCCAGGGGGAAAACCTGGAATCTTACCCTACTTGGAGCTCCGCAGCCCTGGGTAGAAGGAGTGACTTTTCCCCCTTGGAGCTGAAACACCCATAATGTGTAAAATAGCTGCCTGGAAGGTTGCAAATGGGCCAGGGACATTGCAGGCCCAGTGCTGGCACTGTGAGGGTGCTTGTGTGCTGTTTTAAAGCACGTAAAGTGTTCTTTTTTTTCCCCACTTCCATCCAGGGGGAAAACCTGGAATCTTACCCGACTTGGAGCTCCGTAGCCCTGGGTAGAAGGAGTGACTTTGCCCCCTTGGAGCTGAAACACTCATAATGTGTAAAATAGCAGCCTGGAAGGTTGCAAATGGGCCAGGGACATTGCAGGCTCACTGCTGGCACTGTGAGGGTGCTTGTGTACAGTTTAAAAGCACGTAAAGTGTTCTTTTTTCTCCACTTCCATCCAGGGGGAAAACCTGGAATCTTACCCTACTTGGAGCTCCGTAGCCCTGGGTAGAAGGAGTGACTTTGCCCCCTTGGAGCTGAAACACCCATAATGTGTAAAATAGCTGCCTGGAAGGTTGCAAATGGCCCAGGGACATTGCAGGCCCAGCGCTGACACTGTGAGGGTGCTTGTGTAACATTTTGAAGCACGTAAAGTGTTCTTTTTTTTTCCACTTCCATCCAGGGGGAAAACCTGGAATATTACCCTACTTGGAGCTCCGTAGCCCTGGGTAGAAGGAGTGACTTTGCCCCCTTGGAGCCTAATGTCGAAAACAGCTGCCTGGAGGTTGCAAATGGGCCAGGGACATTGCAGGCCCAGTGCTGACGCTGTGAGGGTGCTTGTGTACCGTTTTGAAGCACGTAAAGTGTTCTTTTTACTCCACTTCCATCCAGGGGGAAAACCTGGAATCTTACCCTACTTGGAGCTCCGCAGCCCTGGGTAGAAGGAGTGACTTTTCCCCCTTGGAGCTGAAACACCCATAATGTGTAAAATAGCTGCCTGGAAGGTTGCAAATGGCCCAGGGACATTGCAGGCCCAGTGCTGACACTGTGATGGTGCTTGTGTACAGTTTTGAAGCACGAAAAATGATCTTTTTTTCCACTTCCATCTAGGGGGAAAACCTGGAATCTTACCCTACTTGGAGCTCCGTAGCCCTGGGTAGAAGGAGTGACTTTTCCCCCTTGGAGCCTAATGTCGAAAACAGCTGCCTGGAGGTTGCAAATGGGCCAGGGACATTGCAGGCCCAGTGCTGACACTGTGAGGGTGCTTGTGTACCGTTTTGAAGCACGTAAAGTGTTCTTTTTTTTCCACTTCCATCCAGGGGGAAAAACTGGAATCTTACCCTACTTGGAGCTCCGTAGCCCTGGGTAGAAGGAGTGACTTTGCCCCCTTGGAGCTGAAACACTCATAATGTGTAAAATAGCTGCCTGGAAGGGTGCAAATGGCCCAGGGACATTGCAGGCCCAGTGATGACACTGTGAGGGTGCTTGTGTACAGTTTAAAAGCACGTAAAGTGTTCTTTTTTTTCCACTTCCATCCAGGGGGAAAAACTGGAATCTTACCCTACTTGGAGCTCCGTAGCCCTGGGTAGAAGGAGTGACTTTGTCCCCTTGGAGCTGAAACACTCATAATGTGTAAAATAGCAGCCTGGAAGGTTACAAATGGGCCAGGGACATTGCAGGCCCAGTGCTGACACTGTGAGGGTGCTTGTGTACAGTTTTGAAGCACGTAAAGTGTTATTTTTTTTCCACTTCCATCCAGGGGGAAAACCTGGAATCTTACCCTACTTGGAGCTCCGTAGCCCTGGGTAGAAGGAGTGACTTTGCCCCCTTGGAGCCTAATGTCGAAAACAGCTGCCTGGAGCTTGCAAATGGGCCAGGGACATTGCAGGCCCAGTGCTGACGCTGTGAGGGTGCTTGTGTACCGTTTTGAAGCACGTAAAGTGTTCTTTTTTTCCAACTTCCATCCAGGGGGAAATCCTGGAATCTTACCCTACTTGGAGCTCCGTAGCCCTGGGTAGAAGGAGTGACTTTGCCCCCTTGGAGCTGAAACACCCATAATGTGTAAAATAGCTGCCTGGAAGGTTGCAAATGGCCCAGGGACATTGCAGGCCCAGCGCTGACACTGTGAGGGTGCTTGTGTAACATTTTGAAGCACGTAAAGTGTTCTTTTTTTTTCCACTTCCATCCAGGGGGAAAACCTGGAATATTACCCTACTTGGAGCTCCGTAGCCCTGGGTAGAAGGAGTGACTTTGCCCCCTTGGAGCCTAATGTCGAAAACAGCTGCCTGGAGGTTGCAAATGGGCCAGGGACATTGCAGGCCCAGTGCTTGCACTGTGAGGGTGCTTGTGTGCGGTTTTAAAGCACGTAAAGTGTTCTTTTTTTTCCCCACTTCCATCCAGGGGGAAAACCTGGAATCTTACCCTACTTGGAGCTCCGTAGCCCTGGGTAGAAGGAGTGACTTTTCCCCCTTGGAGCCTAATGTCGAAAACAGCTGCCTGGAGCTTGCAAATGGGCCAGGGACATTGCAGGCCCAGTGCTGACACTGTGAGGGTGCTTGTGTACCGTTTTGAAGCACGTAAAGTGTTCTTTTTTTTCCACTTCCATCCAGGGGGAAAACCTGGAATCTTACCCTACTTGGAGCTCCGTAGCCCTGGGTAGAAGGAGTGACTTTTCCCTCTTGGAGCTGAAACACCCATAATGTGTAAAATAGCTGCCTGGAAGGTTGCAAATGGCCCAGGGACATTGCAGGCCCAGTGCTGACACTGTGATGGTGCTTGTGTACAGTTTTGAAGCACGAAAAATGATCTTTTTTTCCACTTCCATCTAGGGGGAAAACCTGGAATCTTACCCTACTTGGAGCTCCGTAGCCCTGGGTAGAAGGAGTGACTTTTCCCCCTTGGAGCCTAATGTCGAAAACAGCTGCCTGGAGGTTGCAAATGGGCCAGGGACATTGCAGGCCCAGTGCTGACACTGTGAGGGTGCTTGTGTACAGTTTTGAAGCACGTAAAGTGTTCTTTTTTCTCCACTTCCATCCAGGGGGAAAACCTGGAATCTTACCCTACTTGGAGCTCCGTAGCCCTGGGTAGAAGGAGTGACTTTGCCCCCTGGGAGCTGAAACACCCATAATGTGTAAAATAGCTGCCTGGAAGGTTGCAAATGGGCCAGGGACATTGCAGGCTCACTGCTGGCACTGTGAGGGTGCTTGTGTGCGGTTTTAAAGCACTTACCCGTATTTATACTTTTTTTAGCGCCGCATTTGCGTCGTTTTTTGACGCAAAAACGGCGCAAACTTGCAAAATACCATTGTATTTTGTAGGTTTGCGCCGTTAGCCGTCAAAAAGCGGCGCAAATGCGGCGCTAAAAAAAGTATAAATACGGGCCTTAAAGTGTTCTTTTTTTTCCACTTCCATCCAGGGGCAAAACCTGGAATCTTACCCTACTTGGAGCTCCGTAGCCCTGGGTAGAAGGAGTGACTTTTCCCCCTTGGAGCTGAAACACCCATAATGTGTAAAATAGCTGCCTGGAAGGTTGCAAATGGGCCAGGGACATTGCAGGCCCAGTGCTGGCACTGTGAGGGTGCTTGTGTGCTGTTTTAAAGCACGTAAAGTGTTCTTTTTTTTCCCCACTTCCATCCAGGGGGAAAACCTGGAATCTTACCCGACTTGGAGCTCCGTAGCCCTGGGTAGAAGGAGTGACTTTGCCCCCTTGGAGCTGAAACACTCATAATGTGTAAAATAGCAGCCTGGAAGGTTGCAAATGGGCCAGGGACATTGCAGGCTCACTGCTGGCACTGTGAGGGTGCTTGTGTACAGTTTAAAAGCACGTAAAGTGTTCTTTTTTCTCCACTTCCATCCAGGGGGAAAACCTGGAATCTTACCCTACTTGGAGCTCCGTAGCCCTGGGTAGAAGGAGTGACTTTGCCCCCTTGGAGCTGAAACACTCATAATGTGTAAAATAGCAGCTGGAAGGTTGCAAATGGGCCAGGGACATTGCAGGCTCACTGCTGGCACTGTGAGGGTGCTTGTGTACAGTTTAAAAGCACGTAAAGTGTTCTTTTTTCTCCACTTCCATCCAGGGGGAAAACCTGGAATCTTACCTTACTTGGAGCTCCGTAGCCTGGGTAGAAGTAGTGACTTTGCCCCCTTGAGCCTAATGTCGAAAACAGCTGCCTGGAGGTTGCAAATGGGCCAGGGACATTTGCAGGCCCAGTGCTTGCACTGTGAGGGTGCTTATGTGCGGTTTTAAAGCACGTAAAGTGTTCTTTTTTTTCCCCACTTCCATCCAGGGGGAAAACCTGGAATCTTACCCTACTTGGAGCTCCGTAGCCCTGGGTAGAAGGAGTGACTTTTCCCCCTTGGAGCCTAATGTCGAAAACAGCTGCCTGGAGCTTGCAAATGGGCCAGGGACATTGCAGGCCCAGTGCTGACACTGTGAGGGTGCTTGTGTACCGTTTTGAAGCACGTAAAGTGTTCTTTTTTTTCCACTTCCATCCAGGGGGAAAACCTGGAATCTTACCCTACTTGGAGCTCCGTAGCCCTGTGTAGAAGGAGTGACTTTGCCCCCTTGGAGCCTAATGTCGAAAACAGCTGCCTGGAGGTTGCAAATGGGCCAGGGACTATGCAGGCCCAGTGCTGACACTGTGAGGGTGCTAGTGTACCGTTTTGAAGCACGTAAAGTGTTCTTTTTTTTCTATTCCATCCAGGGGGAAAACCTGGAATCTTACCCTACTTGGAGCTCCGTAGCCCTGGGTAGAAGGAGTGACTTTGCCCCCTTGGAGCTGAAACACCCATAATGTGTAAAATAGCTGCCTGGAAGGTTGCAAATGGCCGAGGGACATTGCAGGCCCAGTGATGACACTGTGAGGGTGCTTGTGTACAGTTTAAAAGCACGTAAAGTGTTCTTTTTTTTTCCACTTCCATCCAGGGGGAAAACCTGGAATCTTACCCTACTTGGAGCTCCGTAGCCCTGGGTAGAAGGAGTGACTTTGCCCCCTTGGAGCCTAATGTCGAAAACAGCTGCCTGGAGGTTGCAAATGGGCCAGGGACATTGCAGGCCCAGTGCTGACACTGTGAGGGTGCTTGTGTACAGTTTTGAAGCACGTAAAGTGTTCTTTTTTCTCCACTTCCATCCAGGGGGAAAACCTGGAATCTTACCCTACTTGGAGCTCCGTAGCCCTGCGTAGAAGGAGTGACTTTGCCCCCTGGGAGCTGAAACACCCATAATGTGTAAAATAGCTGCCTGGAAGGTTGCAAATGGGCCAGGGACATTGCAGGCTCACTGCTGGCACTGTGAGGGTGCTTGTGTGCGGTTTTAAAGCACTTAAGGCCCGTATTTATACTTTTTTTAGCGCCGCATTTGCGTCGTTTTTTGACGCAAAAACGGCGCAAACTTGCAAAATACCATTGTATTTTGTAGGTTTGCGCCGTTAGCCGTCAAAAAGCGGCGCAAATGCGGCGCTAAAAAAAGTATAAATACGGGCCTTAAAGTGTTCTTTTTTTTCCACTTCCATCCAGGGGCAAAACCTGGAATCTTACCCTACTTGGAGCTCCGTAGCCCTGGGTAGAAGGAGTGACTTTTCCCCCTTGGAGCTGAAACACCCATAATGTGTAAAATAGCTGCCTGGAAGGTTGCAAATGGGCCAGGGACATTGCAGGCCCAGTGCTGGCACTGTGAGGGTGCTTGTGTGCTGTTTTAAAGCACGTAAAGTGTTCTTTTTTTTCCCCACTTCCATCCAGGGGGAAAACCTGGAATCTTACCCGACTTGGAGCTCCGTAGCCCTGGGTAGAAGGAGTGACTTTGCCCCCTTGGAGCTGAAACACTCATAATGTGTAAAATAGCAGCCTGGAAGGTTGCAAATGGGCCAGGGACATTGCAGGCTCACTGCTGGCACTGTGAGGGTGCTTGTGTACAGTTTAAAAGCACGTAAAGTGTTCTTTTTTCTCCACTTCCATCCAGGGGGAAAACCTGGAATCTTACCCTACTTGGAGCTCCGTAGCCCTGGGTAGAAGGAGTGACTTTGCCCCCTTGGAGCTGAAACACTCATAATGTGTAAAATAGCAGCCTGGAAGGTTGCAAATGGGCCAGGGACATTGCAGGCTCACTGCTGGCACTGTGAGGGTGCTTGTGTACAGTTTAAAAGCACGTAAAGTGTTCTTTTTTCTCCACTTCCATCCAGGGGGAAAACCTGGAATCTTACCCTGCTTGGAGCTCCGTAGCCCTGGGTAGAAGGAGTGACTTTGCCCCCTTGGAGCTGAAACACCCATAATGTGTAAAATAGCAGCCTGGAAGGTTGCAAAAGGGCCAGGGACATTGCAGGCCCAGTGCTGGCACTGTGAGGGTGCTTGTGTGCGGTTTTAAAGCACGTAAAGTGTTCTTTTTTATCCCACTTCCATCCAGGGGGAAAACCTGGAATCTTACCCTACTTGGAGCTCCGTAGCCCTGGGTAGAAGGAGTGACTTTGCCCCCTTGGAGCTGAAACACCCATAATGTGTAAAATAGCTGCCTGGAAGGTTGCAAATGGCCCAGGGACATTGCAGGCCCAGCGCTGACACTGTGAGGGTGCTTGTGTAACATTTTGAAGCACGTAAAGTGTTCTTTTTTTTTCCACTTCCATCCAGGGGGAAAACCTGGAATATTACCCTACTTGGAGCTCCGTAGCCCTGGGTAGAAGGAGTGACTTTGCCCCCTTGGAGCCTAATGTCGAAAACAGCTGCCTGGAGGTTGCAAATGGGCCAGGGACATTGCAGGCCCAGTGCTGACGCTGTGAGGGTGCTTGTGTACCGTTTTGAAGCACGTAAAGTGTTCTTTTTACTCCACTTCCATCCAGGGGGAAAACCTGGAATCTTACCCTACTTGGAGCTCCGCAGCCCTGGGTAGAAGGAGTGACTTTTCCCCCTTGGAGCTGAAACACCCATAATGTGTAAAATAGCTGCCTGGAAGGTTGCAAATGGGCCAGGGACATTGCAGGCCCAGTGCTGGCACTGTGAGGGTGCTTGTGTGCTGTTTTAAAGCACGTAAAGTGTTCTTTTTTTTCCCCACTTCCATCCAGGGGGAAAACCTGGAATCTTACCCGACTTGGAGCTCCGTAGCCCTGGGTAGAAGGAGTGACTTTGCCCCCTTGGAGCTGAAACACTCATAATGTGTAAAATAGCAGCCTGGAAGGTTGCAAATGGGCCAGGGACATTGCAGGCTCACTGCTGGCACTGTGAGGGTGCTTGTGTACAGTTTAAAAGCACGTAAAGTGTTCTTTTTTCTCCACTTCCATCCAGGGGGAAAACCTGGAATCTTACCCTACTTGGAGCTCCGTAGCCCTGGGTAGAAGGAGTGACTTTGCCCCCTTGGAGCTGAAACACCCATAATGTGTAAAATAGCTGCCTGGAAGGTTGCAAATGGCCCAGGGACATTGCAGGCCCAGCGCTGACACTGTGAGGGTGCTTGTGTAACATTTTGAAGCACGTAAAGTGTTCTTTTTTTTTCCACTTCCATCCAGGGGGAAAACCTGGAATATTACCCTACTTGGAGCTCCGTAGCCCTGGGTAGAAGGAGTGACTTTGCCCCCTTGGAGCCTAATGTCGAAAACAGCTGCCTGGAGGTTGCAAATGGGCCAGGGACATTGCAGGCCCAGTGCTGACGCTGTGAGGGTGCTTGTGTACCGTTTTGAAGCACGTAAAGTGTTCTTTTTACTCCACTTCCATCCAGGGGGAAAACCTGGAATCTTACCCTACTTGGAGCTCCGCAGCCCTGGGTAGAAGGAGTGACTTTTCCCCCTTGGAGCTGAAACACCCATAATGTGTAAAATAGCTGCCTGGAAGGTTGCAAATGGCCCAGGGACATTGCAGGCCCAGTGCTGACACTGTGATGGTGCTTGTGTACAGTTTTGAAGCACGAAAAATGATCTTTTTTTCCACTTCCATCTAGGGGGAAAACCTGGAATCTTACCCTACTTGGAGCTCCGTAGCCCTGGGTAGAAGGAGTGACTTTTCCCCCTTGGAGCCTAATGTCGAAAACAGCTGCCTGGAGGTTGCAAATGGGCCAGGGACATTGCAGGCCCAGTGCTGACACTGTGAGGGTGCTTGTGTACCGTTTTGAAGCACGTAAAGTGTTCTTTTTTTTCCACTTCCATCCAGGGGGAAAAACTGGAATCTTACCCTACTTGGAGCTCCGTAGCCCTGGGTAGAAGGAGTGACTTTGCCCCCTTGGAGCTGAAACACTCATAATGTGTAAAATAGCTGCCTGGAAGGGTGCAAATGGCCCAGGGACATTGCAGGCCCAGTGATGACACTGTGAGGGTGCTTGTGTACAGTTTAAAAGCACGTAAAGTGTTCTTTTTTTTCCACTTCCATCCAGGGGGAAAAACTGGAATCTTACCCTACTTGGAGCTCCGTAGCCCTGGGTAGAAGGAGTGACTTTGTCCCCTTGGAGCTGAAACACTCATAATGTGTAAAATAGCAGCCTGGAAGGTTACAAATGGGCCAGGGACATTGCAGGCCCAGTGCTGACACTGTGAGGGTGCTTGTGTACAGTTTTGAAGCACGTAAAGTGTTATTTTTTTTCCACTTCCATCCAGGGGGAAAACCTGGAATCTTACCCTACTTGGAGCTCCGTAGCCCTGGGTAGAAGGAGTGACTTTGCCCCCTTGGAGCCTAATGTCGAAAACAGCTGCCTGGAGCTTGCAAATGGGCCAGGGACATTGCAGGCCCAGTGCTGACGCTGTGAGGGTGCTTGTGTACCGTTTTGAAGCACGTAAAGTGTTCTTTTTTTCCAACTTCCATCCAGGGGGAAATCCTGGAATCTTACCCTACTTGGAGCTCCGTAGCCCTGGGTAGAAGGAGTGACTTTGCCCCCTTGGAGCTGAAACACCCATAATGTGTAAAATAGCTGCCTGGAAGGTTGCAAATGGCCCAGGGACATTGCAGGCCCAGCGCTGACACTGTGAGGGTGCTTGTGTAACATTTTGAAGCACGTAAAGTGTTCTTTTTTTTTCCACTTCCATCCAGGGGGAAAACCTGGAATATTACCCTACTTGGAGCTCCGTAGCCCTGGGTAGAAGGAGTGACTTTGCCCCCTTGGAGCCTAATGTCGAAAACAGCTGCCTGGAGGTTGCAAATGGGCCAGGGACATTGCAGGCCCAGTGCTTGCACTGTGAGGGTGCTTGTGTGCGGTTTTAAAGCACGTAAAGTGTTCTTTTTTTTCCCCACTTCCATCCAGGGGGAAAACCTGGAATCTTACCCTACTTGGAGCTCCGTAGCCCTGTGTAGAAGGAGTGACTTTTCCCCCTTGGAGCCTAATGTCGAAAACAGCTGCCTGGAGCTTGCAAATGGGCCAGGGACATTGCAGGCCCAGTGCTGACACTGTGAGGGTGCTTGTGTACCGTTTTGAAGCACGTAAAGTGTTCTTTTTTTTCCACTTCCATCCAGGGGGAAAACCTGGAATCTTACCCTACTTGGAGCTCCGTAGCCCTGGGTAGAAGGAGTGACTTTTCCCTCTTGGAGCTGAAACACCCATAATGTGTAAAATAGCTGCCTGGAAGGTTGCAAATGGCCCAGGGACATTGCAGGCCCAGTGCTGACACTGTGATGGTGCTTGTGTACAGTTTTGAAGCACGAAAAATGATCTTTTTTTCCACTTCCATCTAGGGGGAAAACCTGGAATCTTACCCTACTTGGAGCTCCGTAGCCCTGGGTAGAAGGAGTGACTTTTCCCCCTTGGAGCCTAATGTCGAAAACAGCTGCCTGGAGGTTGCAAATGGGCCAGGGACATTGCAGGCCCAGTGCTGACACTGTGAGGGTGCTTGTGTACAGTTTTGAAGCACGTAAAGTGTTCTTTTTTCTCCACTTCCATCCAGGGGGAAAACCTGGAATCTTACCCTACTTGGAGCTCCGTAGCCCTGGGTAGAAGGAGTGACTTTGCCCCCTGGGAGCTGAAACACCCATAATGTGTAAAATAGCTGCCTGGAAGGTTGCAAATGGGCCAGGGACATTGCAGGCTCACTGCTGGCACTGTGAGGGTGCTTGTGTGCGGTTTTAAAGCACTTACCCGTATTTATACTTTTTTTAGCGCCGCATTTGCGTCGTTTTTTGACGCAAAAACGGCGCAAACTTGCAAAATACCATTGTATTTTGTAGGTTTGCGCCGTTAGCCGTCAAAAAGCGGCGCAAATGCGGCGCTAAAAAAAGTATAAATACGGGCCTTAAAGTGTTCTTTTTTTTCCACTTCCATCCAGGGGCAAAACCTGGAATCTTACCCTACTTGGAGCTCCGTAGCCCTGGGTAGAAGGAGTGACTTTTCCCCCTTGGAGCTGAAACACCCATAATGTGTAAAATAGCTGCCTGGAAGGTTGCAAATGGGCCAGGGACATTGCAGGCCCAGTGCTGGCACTGTGAGGGTGCTTGTGTGCTGTTTTAAAGCACGTAAAGTGTTCTTTTTTTTCCCCACTTCCATCCAGGGGGAAAACCTGGAATCTTACCCGACTTGGAGCTCCGTAGCCCTGGGTAGAAGGAGTGACTTTGCCCCCTTGGAGCTGAAACACTCATAATGTGTAAAATAGCAGCCTGGAAGGTTGCAAATGGGCCAGGGACATTGCAGGCTCACTGCTGGCACTGTGAGGGTGCTTGTGTACAGTTTAAAAGCACGTAAAGTGTTCTTTTTTCTCCACTTCCATCCAGGGGGAAAACCTGGAATCTTACCCTACTTGGAGCTCCGTAGCCCTGGGTAGAAGGAGTGACTTTGCCCCCTTGGAGCTGAAACACTCATAATGTGTAAAATAGCAGCCTGGAAGGTTGCAAATGGGCCAGGGACATTGCAGGCTCACTGCTGGCACTGTGAGGGTGCTTGTGTACAGTTTAAAAGCACGTAAAGTGTTCTTTTTTCTCCACTTCCATCCAGGGGGAAAACCTGGAATCTTACCCTGCTTGGAGCTCCGTAGCCCTGGGTAGAAGGAGTGACTTTGCCCCCTTGGAGCTGAAACACCCATAATGTGTAAAATAGCAGCCTGGAAGGTTGCAAAAGGGCCAGGGACATTGCAGGCCCAGTGCTGGCACTGTGAGGGTGCTTGTGTGCGGTTTTAAAGCACGTAAAGTGTTCTTTTTTATCCCACTTCCATCCAGGGGGAAAACCTGGAATCTTACCCTACTTGGAGCTCCGTAGCCCTGGGTAGAAGGAGTGACTTTGCCCCCTTGGAGCTGAAACACCCATAATGTGTAAAATAGCTGCCTGGAAGGTTGCAAATGGCCCAGGGACATTGCAGGCCCAGCGCTGACACTGTGAGGGTGCTTGTGTAACATTTTGAAGCACGTAAAGTGTTCTTTTTTTTTCCACTTCCATCCAGGGGGAAAACCTGGAATATTACCCTACTTGGAGCTCCGTAGCCCTGGGTAGAAGGAGTGACTTTGCCCCCTTGGAGCCTAATGTCGAAAACAGCTGCCTGGAGGTTGCAAATGGGCCAGGGACATTGCAGGCCCAGTGCTGACGCTGTGAGGGTGCTTGTGTACCGTTTTGAAGCACGTAAAGTGTTCTTTTTACTCCACTTCCATCCAGGGGGAAAACCTGGAATCTTACCCTACTTGGAGCTCCGCAGCCCTGGGTAGAAGGAGTGACTTTTCCCCCTTGGAGCTGAAACACCCATAATGTGTAAAATAGCTGCCTGGAAGGTTGCAAATGGGCCAGGGACATTGCAGGCCCAGTGCTGGCACTGTGAGGGTGCTTGTGTGCTGTTTTAAAGCACGTAAAGTGTTCTTTTTTTTCCCCACTTCCATCCAGGGGGAAAACCTGGAATCTTACCCGACTTGGAGCTCCGTAGCCCTGGGTAGAAGGAGTGACTTTGCCCCCTTGGAGCTGAAACACTCATAATGTGTAAAATAGCAGCCTGGAAGGTTGCAAATGGGCCAGGGACATTGCAGGCTCACTGCTGGCACTGTGAGGGTGCTTGTGTACAGTTTAAAAGCACGTAAAGTGTTCTTTTTTCTCCACTTCCATCCAGGGGGAAAACCTGGAATCTTACCCTACTTGGAGCTCCGTAGCCCTGGGTAGAAGGAGTGACTTTGCCCCCTTGGAGCTGAAACACCCATAATGTGTAAAATAGCTGCCTGGAAGGTTGCAAATGGCCCAGGGACATTGCAGGCCCAGCGCTGACACTGTGAGGGTGCTTGTGTAACATTTTGAAGCACGTAAAGTGTTCTTTTTTTTTCCACTTCCATCCAGGGGGAAAACCTGGAATATTACCCTACTTGGAGCTCCGTAGCCCTGGGTAGAAGGAGTGACTTTGCCCCCTTGGAGCCTAATGTCGAAAACAGCTGCCTGGAGGTTGCAAATGGGCCAGGGACATTGCAGGCCCAGTGCTGACGCTGTGAGGGTGCTTGTGTACCGTTTTGAAGCACGTAAAGTGTTCTTTTTACTCCACTTCCATCCAGGGGGAAAACCTGGAATCTTACCCTACTTGGAGCTCCGCAGCCCTGGGTAGAAGGAGTGACTTTTCCCCCTTGGAGCTGAAACACCCATAATGTGTAAAATAGCTGCCTGGAAGGTTGCAAATGGCCCAGGGACATTGCAGGCCCAGTGCTGACACTGTGATGGTGCTTGTGTACAGTTTTGAAGCACGAAAAATGATCTTTTTTTCCACTTCCATCTAGGGGGAAAACCTGGAATCTTACCCTACTTGGAGCTCCGTAGCCCTGGGTAGAAGGAGTGACTTTTCCCCCTTGGAGCCTAATGTCGAAAACAGCTGCCTGGAGGTTGCAAATGGGCCAGGGACATTGCAGGCCCAGTGCTGACACTGTGAGGGTGCTTGTGTACCGTTTTGAAGCACGTAAAGTGTTCTTTTTTTTCCACTTCCATCCAGGGGGAAAAACTGGAATCTTACCCTACTTGGAGCTCCGTAGCCCTGGGTAGAAGGAGTGACTTTGCCCCCTTGGAGCTGAAACACTCATAATGTGTAAAATAGCTGCCTGGAAGGGTGCAAATGGCCCAGGGACATTGCAGGCCCAGTGATGACACTGTGAGGGTGCTTGTGTACAGTTTAAAAGCACGTAAAGTGTTCTTTTTTTTCCACTTCCATCCAGGGGGAAAAACTGGAATCTTACCCTACTTGGAGCTCCGTAGCCCTGGGTAGAAGGAGTGACTTTGTCCCCTTGGAGCTGAAACACTCATAATGTGTAAAATAGCAGCCTGGAAGGTTACAAATGGGCCAGGGACATTGCAGGCCCAGTGCTGACACTGTGAGGGTGCTTGTGTACAGTTTTGAAGCACGTAAAGTGTTATTTTTTTTCCACTTCCATCCAGGGGGAAAACCTGGAATCTTACCCTACTTGGAGCTCCGTAGCCCTGGGTAGAAGGAGTGACTTTGCCCCCTTGGAGCCTAATGTCGAAAACAGCTGCCTGGAGCTTGCAAATGGGCCAGGGACATTGCAGGCCCAGTGCTGACGCTGTGAGGGTGCTTGTGTACCGTTTTGAAGCACGTAAAGTGTTCTTTTTTTCCAACTTCCATCCAGGGGGAAATCCTGGAATCTTACCCTACTTGGAGCTCCGTAGCCCTGGGTAGAAGGAGTGACTTTGCCCCCTTGGAGCTGAAACACCCATAATGTGTAAAATAGCTGCCTGGAAGGTTGCAAATGGCCCAGGGACATTGCAGGCCCAGCGCTGACACTGTGAGGGTGCTTGTGTAACATTTTGAAGCACGTAAAGTGTTCTTTTTTTTTCCACTTCCATCCAGGGGGAAAACCTGGAATATTACCCTACTTGGAGCTCCGTAGCCCTGGGTAGAAGGAGTGACTTTGCCCCCTTGGAGCCTAATGTCGAAAACAGCTGCCTGGAGGTTGCAAATGGGCCAGGGACATTGCAGGCCCAGTGCTTGCACTGTGAGGGTGCTTGTGTGCGGTTTTAAAGCACGTAAAGTGTTCTTTTTTTTCCCCACTTCCATCCAGGGGGAAAACCTGGAATCTTACCCTACTTGGAGCTCCGTAGCCCTGGGTAGAAGGAGTGACTTTTCCCCCTTGGAGCCTAATGTCGAAAACAGCTGCCTGGAGCTTGCAAATGGGCCAGGGACATTGCAGGCCCAGTGCTGACACTGTGAGGGTGCTTGTGTACCGTTTTGAAGCACGTAAAGTGTTCTTTTTTTTCCACTTCCATCCAGGGGGAAAACCTGGAATCTTACCCTACTTGGAGCTCCGTAGCCCTGGGTAGAAGGAGTGACTTTTCCCTCTTGGAGCTGAAACACCCATAATGTGTAAAATAGCTGCCTGGAAGGTTGCAAATGGCCCAGGGACATTGCAGGCCCAGTGCTGACACTGTGATGGTGCTTGTGTACAGTTTTGAAGCACGAAAAATGATCTTTTTTTCCACTTCCATCTAGGGGGAAAACCTGGAATCTTACCCTACTTGGAGCTCCGTAGCCCTGGGTAGAAGGAGTGACTTTTCCCCCTTGGAGCCTAATGTCGAAAACAGCTGCCTGGAGGTTGCAAATGGGCCAGGGACATTGCAGGCCCAGTGCTGACACTGTGAGGGTGCTTGTGTACAGTTTTGAAGCACGTAAAGTGTTCTTTTTTCTCCACTTCCATCCAGGGGGAAAACCTGGAATCTTACCCTACTTGGAGCTCCGTAGCCCTGGGTAGAAGGAGTGACTTTGCCCCCTGGGAGCTGAAACACCCATAATGTGTAAAATAGCTGCCTGGAAGGTTGCAAATGGGCCAGGGACATTGCAGGCTCACTGCTGGCACTGTGAGGGTGCTTGTGTGCGGTTTTAAAGCACTTACCCGTATTTATACTTTTTTTAGCGCCGCATTTGCGTCGTTTTTTGACGCAAAAACGGCGCAAACTTGCAAAATACCATTGTATTTTGTAGGTTTGCGCCGTTAGCCGTCAAAAAGCGGCGCAAATGCGGCGCTAAAAAAAGTATAAATACGGGCCTTAAAGTGTTCTTTTTTTTCCACTTCCATCCAGGGGCAAAACCTGGAATCTTACCCTACTTGGAGCTCCGTAGCCCTGGGTAGAAGGAGTGACTTTTCCCCCTTGGAGCTGAAACACCCATAATGTGTAAAATAGCTGCCTGGAAGGTTGCAAATGGGCCAGGGACATTGCAGGCCCAGTGCTGGCACTGTGAGGGTGCTTGTGTGCTGTTTTAAAGCACGTAAAGTGTTCTTTTTTTTCCCCACTTCCATCCAGGGGGAAAACCTGGAATCTTACCCGACTTGGAGCTCCGTAGCCCTGGGTAGAAGGAGTGACTTTGCCCCCTTGGAGCTGAAACACTCATAATGTGTAAAATAGCAGCCTGGAAGGTTGCAAATGGGCCAGGGACATTGCAGGCTCACTGCTGGCACTGTGAGGGTGCTTGTGTACAGTTTAAAAGCACGTAAAGTGTTCTTTTTTCTCCACTTCCATCCAGGGGGAAAACCTGGAATCTTACCCTACTTGGAGCTCCGTAGCCCTGGGTAGAAGGAGTGACTTTGCCCCCTTGGAGCTGAAACACTCATAATGTGTAAAATAGCAGCCTGGAAGGTTGCAAATGGGCCAGGGACATTGCAGGCTCACTGCTGGCACTGTGAGGGTGCTTGTGTACAGTTTAAAAGCACGTAAAGTGTTCTTTTTTCTCCACTTCCATCCAGGGGGAAAACCTGGAATCTTACCTTACTTGGAGCTCCGTAGCCCTGGGTAGAAGTAGTGACTTTGCCCCCTTGGAGCCTAATGTCGAAAACAGCTGCCTGGAGGTTGCAAATGGGCCAGGGACATTGCAGGCCCAGTGCTTGCACTGTGAGGGTGCTTATGTGCGGTTTTAAAGCACGTAAAGTGTTCTTTTTTTTCCCCACTTCCATCCAGGGGGAAAACCTGGAATCTTACCCTACTTGGAGCTCCGTAGCCCTGGGTAGAAGGAGTGACTTTTCCCCCTTGGAGCCTAATGTCGAAAACAGCTGCCTGGAGCTTGCAAATGGGCCAGGGACATTGCAGGCCCAGTGCTGACACTGTGAGGGTGCTTGTGTACCGTTTTGAAGCACGTAAAGTGTTCTTTTTTTTCCACTTCCATCCAGGGGGAAAACCTGGAATCTTACCCTACTTGGAGCTCCGTAGCCCTGTGTAGAAGGAGTGACTTTGCCCCCTTGGAGCCTAATGTCGAAAACAGCTGCCTGGAGGTTGCAAATGGGCCAGGGACTATGCAGGCCCAGTGCTGACACTGTGAGGGTGCTAGTGTACCGTTTTGAAGCACGTAAAGTGTTCTTTTTTTTCTATTCCATCCAGGGGGAAAACCTGGAATCTTACCCTACTTGGAGCTCCGTAGCCCTGGGTAGAAGGAGTGACTTTGCCCCCTTGGAGCTGAAACACCCATAATGTGTAAAATAGCTGCCTGGAAGGTTGCAAATGGCCGAGGGACATTGCAGGCCCAGTGATGACACTGTGAGGGTGCTTGTGTACAGTTTAAAAGCACGTAAAGTGTTCTTTTTTTTTCCACTTCCATCCAGGGGGAAAACCTGGAATCTTACCCTACTTGGAGCTCCGTAGCCCTGGGTAGAAGGAGTGACTTTGCCCCCTTGGAGCCTAATGTCGAAAACAGCTGCCTGGAGGTTGCAAATGGGCCAGGGACTATGCAGGCCCAGTGCTGACACTGTGAGGGTGCTAGTGTACCGTTTTGAAGCACGTAAAGTGTTCTTTTTTTTCTATTCCATCCAGGGGGAAAACCTAGAATCTTACCCTACTTGGAGCTCCGTAGCCCTGGGTAGAAGGAGTGACTTTGCCCCCTTGGAGCTGAAACACTCATAATGTGTAAAATAGCTGCCTGGAAGGTTGCAAATGGCCCAGGGACATTGCAGGCCCAGTGCTGACACTGTGAGGGTGCTTGTGTACCGTTTTGAACCACGTAAAGTGTTCTTTTTTTCCCACTTCCATCCAGGGGGAAAACCTGGAATCTTACCCTACTTGGAGCTCCGTAGCCCTGGGTAGAAGGAGTGACTTTTCCCCCTTGGAGCCTAATGTCGAAAACAGCTGCCTGGAGCTTGCAAATGGGCCAGGGACATTGCAGGCCCAGTGCTGACACTGTGAGGGTGCTTGTGTACAGTTTAAAAGCACGTAAAGTGTTCTTTTTTTTCCACTTCCATCCAGGGGGAAAACCTGGAATCTTACCCTACTTGGAGCTCCGTAGCCCTGGGTAGAAGGAGTGACTTTGCCCCCTTGGAGCTGAAACACCCATAATGTGTAAAATAGCTGCCTGGAAGTTTGCAAATGGCCCAGGGACATTGCAGGCCCAGTGCTGACACTGTGAGGGTGCTTGTGTACAGTTTTGAAGCACGTAAAGTGTTCTTTTTTCTCCACTTCCATCCAGGGGGAAAACCTGGAATCTTACCCTACTTGGAGCTCCGTAGCCCTGGGTAGAAGGAGTGACTTTGCCCCCTTGGAGCTGAAACACTCATAATGTGTAAAATAGCAGCCTGGAAGGTCGCAAATGGGACAGGGACATTGCAGGCTCAGTGCTGGCACTGTGAAGGTGCTTGTGTGCGGTTTTAAAGCACGTAAAGTGTTCTTTTTTTTCCCACTTCCATCCAGGGGGAAAACCTGGAATCTTACCCTACTTGGAGCTCCGTAGCCCTGGGTAGAAGGAGTGACTTTGCCCCCTTGGAACTGAAACACCCATAATGTGTAAAATAGCTTCCTGGAAGGTTGCAAATGGGCCAGGGACATTGCAGGCCCAGTGCTGACACTGTGAGGGTGCTTGTGCACAGTTTTGAAGCACGTAAAGTGTTCTTTTTTCTCCACTTCCATCCAGGGGGAAAACCTGGAATCTTACCCTACTTGGTGCTCCGTAGCCCTGGGTAGAAGGAGTGACTTTGCCCCCTTGGAGCTGAAACACCCATAATGTGTAAAATAGCTGCCTGGAAGGTTGCAAATGGCCGAGGGACATTGCAGGCCCAGTGCTGACACTGTGAGGGTGCTTGTGTACAGTTTTGAAGCACGTAAAGTGTTCTTTTTTCTCCACTTCCATCCAGGGGGAAAACCTGGAATCTTACCCAACTTGGAGCTCCGTAGCCCTGGGTAGAAGGAGTGACTTTGCCCCCTTGGAGCCTAATGTCGAAAACAGCTGCCTGGAGGTTGCAAATGGCCAGGGACATTGCAGGCCCAGTGCTGACACTGTGAGGGTGCTTGTGTACAGTTTTGAAGCACGTAAAGTGTTCTTTTTTTTCCACTTCCATCCAGGGGGAAAACCTGGAATCTAACCCTACTTGGAGCTCCGTAGCCCTGTGTAGAAGGAGTGACTTTGCCCCCTTGAAGCTGAAACACTCATAATGTGTAAAATAGCTGCCTGGAAGGTTGCAAATGGCCCAGGGACATTGCAGGCCCAGTGCTGACACGGTGGGGGTGCTTGTGTACAGTTTTGAAGCACGTAAAGTGTTCTTTTTTCTCCACTTCCATCCAGGGGGAAAACCTGGAATCTTACCATACTTGGAGCTCCGTAGCCCTGGGTAGAAGGAGTGACTTTGCCCCCTTGGAGCTGAAACACTCATAATGAGTAAAATAGCAGCCTGGAAGGTTGCAAATGGGCCAGGGACATTGCAGGCTCACTGCTGGCACTGTGAGGGTGCTTGTGTACAGTTTAAAAGCACGTAAAGTGTTCTTTTTTCTCCACTTCCATCCAGGGGGAAAACCTGGAATCTTACCTTACTTGGAGCTCCGTAGCCCTGGGTAGAAGTAGTGACTTTGCCCCCTTGGAGCCTAATGTCGAAAACAGCTGCCTGGAGGTTGCAAATGGGCCAGGGACATTGCAGGCCCAGTGCTTGCACTGTGAGGGTGCTTATGTGCGGTTTTAAAGCACGTAAAGTGTTCTTTTTTTTCCCCACTTCCATCCAGGGGGAAAACCTGGAATCTTACCCTACTTGGAGCTCCGTAGCCCTGGGTAGAAGGAGTGACTTTTCCCCCTTGGAGCCTAATGTCGAAAACAGCTGCCTGGAGCTTGCAAATGGGCCAGGGACATTGCAGGCCCAGTGCTGACACTGTGAGGGTGCTTGTGTACCGTTTTGAAGCACGTAAAGTGTTCTTTTTTTTCCACTTCCATCCAGGGGGAAAACCTGGAATCTTACACTACTTGGAGCTCCGTAGCCCTGGGTAGAAGGAGTGACTTTGCCCCCTTGGAGCTGAAACACCCATAATGTGTAAAATAGCTGCCTGGAAGGTAGCAAATGGCCCAGGGACATTGCAGGCCCAGTGCTGACACTGTGAGGGTGCTTGTGTACAGTTTTGAAGCACGTAAAGAGTTCTTTTTTCTCCACTTCCATCCAGGGGGAAAACCTGGAATCTTACCCTACTTGGAGCTCCGTAGCCCTGGGTAGAAGGAGTGACTTTGCCCCCTTGGAGCTGAAACACCCATAATGTGAAATATAGCTGCCTGGAAGGTTGCAAATGGGCCAGGGACATTGCAGGCCCAGTGCTGACGCTGTGAGGGTGCTTGTGTACCGTTTTAAAGCACGTAAAGTGTTCTTTTTTTTCCCACTTCCATCCAGGGGGAAAACCTGGAATCTTACCCTACTTGGAGCTCCGTAGCCCTGGGTAGAAGGAGTGACTTTGCCCCCTTGGAGCCTAATGTCGAAAACCGCTGCCTGGAGGTTGCAAATGGGCCAGGGACATTGCAGGCCCAGTGCTGACACTGTGAGGGTGCTTGTGTACCGTTTTGAATCATGTAAAGTGTTCTTTTATTTTTCACTTCCATCCCGGGGTTAAACCTGGAATCTTACCCTACTTGGAGCTCCGTAGCCCCGGGTAGAAGGAGTGACTTTGCCCCCTTGGAGCTGAAACACTCATAATGTGTAAAATAGCTGCCTGGAAGGTTGCAAATGGCCCAGGGACATTGCAGGCCCAGTGCTGACACTGTGAGGGTGCTTGTGTACAGTTTTGAAGCACGTAAAGTGTTCTTTTTTCTCCACTTCCATCCAGGGGGAAAACCTGGAATCTTACCCTACTTGGAGCTCCGTAGCCCTGGGTAGAAGGAGTGACTTTGCCCCCTTGGAGCTGAAACACTCATAATGTGTAAAATAGCAGCCTGGAAGGTCGCAAATGGGACAGGGACATTGCAGGCTCAGTGCTGGCACTGTGAAGGTGCTTGTGTGCGGTTTTAAAGCACGTAAAGTGTTCTTTTTTTTCCCACTTCCATCCAGGGGGAAAACCTGGAATCTTACCCTACTTGGAGCTCCGTAGCCCTGGGTAGAAGGAGTGACTTTGCCCCCTTGGAACTGAAACACCCATAATGTGTAAAATAGCTTCCTGGAAGGTTGCAAATGGGCCAGGGACATTGCAGGCCCAGTGCTGACACTGTGAGGGTGCTTGTGCACAGTTTTGAAGCACGTAAAGTGTTCTTTTTTCTCCACTTCCATCCAGGGGGAAAACCTGGAATCTTACCCTACTTGGTGCTCCGTAGCCCTGGGTAGAAGGAGTGACTTTGCCCCCTTGGAGCTGAAACACCCATAATGTGTAAAATAACAGCCTGGAAGGTTGCAAATGGGCCAGGGACATTGCAGGCTCACTGCTGGCACTGTGAGGGTGCTTGTGTGCGGTTTTAAAGCACGTAAAGTGTTCTTTTTTTCCCCACTTCCATCCAGTGGGAAAACCTGGAATCTTACCCTACTTGGAGCTCCGTAGCCCTGGGTAGAAGGAGTGACTTTGCCCCCTTGAAGCTGAAACACCCATAATGTGTAAAATAGCTCCCTGGAAGGTAGCAAATGGCCCAGGGACATTGCAGGCCCAGTGCTGACACTGTGTGGGTGCTTGTGTACAGTTTTGAAGCACGTAAAGTGTTCTTTTTTCTCCACTTCCATCCAGGGGGAAAACCTGGAATCTTACCCTACTTGGAGCTCCGTAGCCCTGGGTAGAAGGAGTGACTTTGCCCCCTTGGAGCCTAATGTCGAAAACAGCTGCCTGGAGGTTGCAAATGGGCCAGGGACATTGCAGGCCCAGTGCTGACACTGTGAGGGTGCTTGTGTACCGTTTTGAATCATGTAAAGTGTTCTTTTATTTTTCACTTCCATCCCGGGGTTAAACCTGGAATCTTACCCTACTTGGAGCTCCGTAGCCCTGGGTAGAAGGAGTGACTTTGCCCCCTTGGAGCTGAAACACTCATAATGTGTAAAATAGCTGCCTGGAAGGTTACAAATGGGCCCAGGGACACTGCAGGCCCAGTGCTGACACTGTGAGGGTGCTTGTGTACCTCTTTGAAGCACGTAAAGTGTTCTTTTTTTCCCACTTCCATCCAGGGGGAAAACCTGGAATCTTACCCGACTTGGAGCTCCGTAGCCCTGGGTAGAAGGAGTGACTTTACCCCCGTGGAGCTGAAACACTCATAATGTGTAAAACGAGGTTAAAAAAGGGCCAGGGACATTGTAGGCCCAGCGCTGACACTGTGAGGGTGCTTGTGTACCTCTTTGAAGCACGTAAAGTGTTCTCTTTTTTTCCACTTCCATCCAGGGGTAAAACCTGGAATCTTACCCTACTTGGAGCTCCGTAGCCCTGGGTAGAAGGAGTGACTTTGCCCCCTTGGAGCCTAATGTCGAAAACAGCTGCCTGGAGCTTGCAAATGGGCCAGGGACATTGCAGGCCCAGTGCTTGCACTGTGAGGGTGCTTGTGTGCGGTTTTAAAGCACGTAAAGTGTTCTTTTTTTTCCCACTTCCATCCAGGGGGAAAACCTGGAATCTTACCCTACTTGGAGCTCCGTAGCCCTGGGTAGAAGGAGTGACTTTGCCCCCTTGGAGCTGAAACACCCATAATGTGTAAAATAACAGCCTGGAAGGTTGCAAATGGGCCAGGGACATTGCAGGCTCACTGCTGGCACTGTGAGGGTGCTTGTGTACAGTTTAAAAGCACGTAAAGTGTTCTTTTTTGTCCACTTCCATCCAGGGGGAAAACCTGGAATCTTACCCTACTTGGAGCTCCGTAGCCCTGGGTAGAAGGAGTGACTTTGCCCCCTTGGAGCTGAAACACTCATAAGGTGTAAAATAGCAGCCTGGAAGGTTGCAAATGGGCCAGGGACATTGCAGGCCCAGTGCTGACACTGTGAGGGTGCTTGTGTACAGTTTAAAAGCACGTAAAGTGTTCTTTTTTTTCCACTTCCATCCAGGGGGAAAACCTGGAATCTTACCCTACTTGGAGCTCCGTAGCCCTGGGTAGAAGGAGTGACTTTGCCCCCTTGGAGCCTAATGTCGAAAACAGCAGGCTGGAGGTTGCAAATGGGCCAGGGACATTGCAGGCCCAGTGCTGGCACTGTGAGGGTGCTTGTGTACGGTTTTGAAGCACGTAAAATGTTCTTTTTTTTTCCCCACTTCCATCCAGGGGGAAAACCTTGAATCTTACCCTACTTGGAGCTCCGCAGCCCTGGGTAGAAGGAGTGACTTTGCCCCCTTGGAGCTGAAAAAGGAAACATGTACACATATTCTCGACTATTAAGCCCCCACAGTGTGGGGGCTTACAAAAGCGTGTGAGGAACAAAAAGTCGAGTTATCCCGGCCGGCTGGCACTCCGGCCATCTGGTCGGCCACGTGTGCAACCAGATGGCTCAGCGTGATGTGCGACCAGATGGCCGGAGTGCCAGCCGGCCGGGATAACTCGACTTTTTGTTCTTTACCCGCATTTGTAAGCCCCCACCCTGTGGGGGCTTAATAGTCGAAAATACGGGAAGGTGTAAAGAAATTGGGTATGGGCCTGGAGAGCAGCCCAACCCGGCAGGGAAAATGTAATAAAATGGTGTCGTATACACACAGCTCTGTTATGATCCAGTGGGCGGCCCTCAGAAGGGCCTTTAGGTTGTTTTTTTGTGCGTTCTCGGCGAGTGGTGTTTAACCGCCAAATCCGTAGAGAGTACGTCCCTGGCGCTTCAGGGCGTACACCACATCCATGGCGGTGACGGTCTTTCTCTTGGCGTGCTCGGTATAGGTGACGGCGTCCCGGATGACGTTCTCCAGGAAAACCTTCAGCACACCGCGGGTCTCCTCGTAGATGAGGCCGGAGATGCGCTTGACACCGCCGCGGCGAGCCAGGCGGCGAATGGCGGGCTTGGTGATGCCCTGGATGTTGTCGCGGAGCACCTTCCTGTGCCTCTTGGCACCGCCTTTGCCGAGCCCCTTTCCTCCTTTGCCGCGTCCAGACATGCTCTCTTCTCGGTCGAAGCAGAAATACGAGCAGCAGCCCGAGAACGGCTGCTTATATGGAGCAGCTGCGGACCGGCGAGGGAGCCTCTGACGTGTGAGGCCGAGAGGCGGGAGAGCCGCTGTCCGGCCCGCCCTCTGCAGAGAGCGGGCCCCGAGCGGCCGCTGCCGTTTGAAAAAGCGCGGGCTCCCAGCGCCCCTTTGTCCTGGGCTCGCCTGCGGGCGGGCGGGCTCCGCAGCTTCTGCTCTTCCCTCCTCACACGCCACCGGCGTTCAGGCCACGCAAACGGAACGGTGCAAAGCACCCCAGCCCCTCGCTGGTTGTTCCGGCCTGAAGCAACCCTAACCCGGGGTCCCCCTCCGACCGCTCTCAAATGTCTCAATGGGGCCAGCGCACCGAAGCCCTCCCCGGCGCCACCGCGCTGCGTGCGTGCAGCCACAACATGCACACGTTCACACCCCGCGCCCGGTAGCGGCGTGCCCGCAAACTGAAAAATATATATGTATAAACATGAATAAAAAGTATGGACCGCAAGGTAGCCTTAGCGGCTGTGTTAACATTATTCACGTGCATCGCCGGAGGGTCGGACACGCCGCCCGGTGAGGCGAAGGTGCGAGCGCTGAATTTAAAGAAGCCGGCAAAAGTGAGACTTAGAAGGGATAAGCTCTTTGATGGAATCTGTGTGCGGCCCTGAAAAGAGCCCTTGTGTTTATAATGTATTTATACGGTGGTTCGTAAGGGAGGCTGCGGCGCTTCACTTGCTTGCTTTGCCCCCAGCCTTGTGGCTCTCGGTTTTCTTGGGCAGCAGCACGGCCTGGATGTTTGGCAGGACGCCTCCCTGGGCGATGGTGACTCTGCCCAGCAGCTTGTTGAGCTCCTCGTCGTTGCGGATGGCGAGCTGGAGGTGCCTGGGGATGATGCGGGTCTTCTTGTTGTCCCGGGCCGCGTTGCCGGCCAGCTCGAGGATCTCGGCCGTCAGGTACTCCAGGACTGCAGCCAGATAGACGGGGGCACCGGCGCCGACCCGCTCGGCGTAGCTTCCCTTTCGGAGCAGCCTGTGCACACGGCCCACAGGGAACTGCAGTCCGGCTCTGGAAGAGCGTGTCTTGGCCTTAGCGCGGGCCTTGCCTCCTTGCTTTCCGCGTCCAGACATGGCGAGCAGCTGCTGTAGGTTCTCGGGCTAAGAAGACAGAGAGACTATCCCTGCGTGCTCCGGACCCCGGTCATATAAAGACTTCGGGTCGTCTCTGATTGGTTGCCCGCTAAGCTCTGAGGCCCACATTGGAGGAAGGAATAACCTACTCCACCAATCAGAATTACAGAAGTGAAAGGCGCGTATTAAGATGAGGACGGAGGGGGTGCCGGTTGTGCCTACCAATGGGAACGGAGAATGGAACAAGCAGCTGCTTTACACGCCCAGCCTATAAGTACAGCAGCCCGGGCGCAGCTTCCGCATTTCTCCTGATTGCACAGCGAGCGCCTGCCCAGTGTCGATCATGCCTGAACCAGCCAAGTCCGCGCCGGCTCCCAAGAAGGGCTCCAAGAAAGCGCTGTCCAAGCCGCCCAAGAAGGACGGCAAGAAGCGCAAGAGGACCAGGAAGGAGAGCTACGCTATCTACATTTACAAAGTGATGAAGCAGGTGCACCCCGACACCGGCATCTCCTCCAAGGCCATGGGCATCATGAACTCCTTCGTCAACGACATCTTTGAGCGCATCGCCGGGGAGGCTTCCCGCCTGGCTCACTACAACCAGCGGCGCACCATCACCTCCCGGGAGATCCAGACCGCCGTGCGCCTGCTGCTCCCCGGAGAGCTGGCCAAGCACGCCGTGTCCGAGGGCACCAAGGCCGTCACCAAGTACACTAGCGCCAAGTAAGGCTTCGAGGCACATCTCCAATTAACACAAGGGCTCTTTTAAGGGCCAACACTTTTTCCTCTAAGAGCTGCTGTGCGGATATTATCGGTGAAGAGGTACCCTTAGCGTGTCTTATGAATGAAGCGTAGTGTGGTGCGCATTAGGTCCCGCTCTGACGGGGCCTGCAGCAGAGCGAGGGACGGTAGAGCAGAGCGCCCTTCCTAATAAAACGTCTATGTGAACAGGCTTTGTTGGGGATAAAGTGTCACTAAGCGCTGTAATGTAATAGCGTTTGACCCGCACGGACGGTCCCGCTATTGCTTTCCACGTTAGGGGAGAAGTGTGTAAAGTTTGCACGGGGCACGTTCCGTTCGTACTTAAAAACCAAGGGAGACGAGAGCGGCTACAAGTCGCCCCCGAGCAGGCGCTCCCTCTGCTGAAGCCGGACAAGATTACCGGGGGTTTAAAAGTAGCACAGACACCACACAGCCCCGGCTTGCGAGGTGCCGGTCGCTGCACAACCCGTCTGCCAAACAAAGCACTTTATCATATGAAAAGGAGGCGCTCTGCTTTCCGAGTGCCGGTATGAGTTAATGAGTACCGGTGCCTACCAACACCTTCCTTTCGCCCCCGCCTCCCCCCGTGTACAACACACGGATATGAACAGCTCCTACGTGACAAGGTGGTGGCTCTTAGAAGAGCCCTTGTGGTATATGTGGTGTCGGTTAGGGTCGGTCCTTAGGCCCTCTCGCCGCGGATACGACGGGCCAGCTGAATGTCCTTGGGCATGATGGTGACCCTCTTGGCGTGGATGGCGCACAAGTTGGTGTCCTCAAAGAGCCCGACCAGGTAGGCCTCGCTGGCCTCCTGCAGGGCCATGACGGCCGAGCTCTGGAAGCGCAGGTCGGTCTTGAAGTCCTGCGCGATCTCCCGCACCAGGCGCTGGAAGGGCAGCTTGCGGATGAGCAGCTCGGTGGACTTCTGGTAGCGGCGGATCTCGCGGAGAGCCACGGTCCCGGGCCTGTAGCGGTGAGGCTTCTTGACTCCTCCGGTGGCAGGCGCGCTCTTGCGGGCAGCCTTGGTGGCCAGCTGCTTGCGAGGCGCCTTCCCTCCGGTGGACTTGCGGGCGGTCTGCTTGGTGCGGGCCATGGCGAAGACGGAGCTTTCTCTGCGCGGCGTGCGAGAAGGAATGGGGCCTGCCTCGCACAGAGGCCTATTTATGCCCTGGGAGACGGAGGGCTGCTCTGATTGGTTGAAACCACGGGCCCAAGTTTGGAAATAGCAAGGATTGGTTACTCACTGAAGAGGCGGCTCGTGGCTGTCTGTAGCCAATGAAATGTGGTCAAAATGGAAAGCAGCCCCCCGATTGGTTGATGTACCCCGAGCCGAAAAAGCCCGCGTTTTGGGCAGGTCTTCTCCCCCTTGCCCCCCCGGCTAGCTGCCGCCCCACCAGTCACCCCCTCCCCGTCTCGGTCACCTGCGGGGGACAAGCCCACGGTGTTATAGCCCCTTTGGTCACCCTGGCACACGCCGTTACCTCCTACGGATTTAAGGCGCACACTCGTCTGCTTCAAGCAGACACTATTCCCAGTCCGCCTCGGACATAGTGTTTGCGGCTAAGCACACACGTAATCACCCGAATGTGTCATCCACCGAGGTCTAGTACCTCCCACACGTATAGTTAGCCTTAAAACTATCAAGGAGTTATAATAACCTCCGTGCGAGCATCCGCCCAAGATCACACGCGGCGCTCGAGCGCGGAGAGGCGCGCCGGGATTTCACGGTGCCGTTTATGGCTGGGGAGCGGGGCACGGCGTGCGCGGGGCTGGGGGGTGAACAGGCTCTCTTCTAGACCGGGTGGGTGGCTCTTAAAAGAGCCCTTGTGTTCGCAGTGTCTGGCAGGAGCCCTTACTTCTTCTTGGGCGCTGCCTTTTTGGGCTTGGCTGCTTTGGGTTTGGCCGCCTTGGGTTTCACCACCTTGGCGGGGCTTTTCTTGGCTGCCTTGGGCTTGGCCGCCTTTGCTTTCGCGGGACTCTTGGCAGCCTTCTTGGCCGGGGCAGCTTTGGGCTTCTTGGGGCTCTTGGCCGCCGCCGGCTTCTTGGCCTTCTTCGGGCTCTTCTTCACCCCCGCGGGGGCCTTCTTGGGCTTCTTGGCGGCCGGGGCGGCTTTCTTGGCCGCTGGTTTCTTGGCCGCTGGTTTCTTGGCCGCCTTCTTGCCCTCCAGCTGCTTCTTGTTCACCTTGAAGGAGCCGGAGGCGCCGGTGCCCTTCAGCTGGGCCAGGGCGCCCTTGCTGACCAGGCCCTTGAGGGCGGCCTTGACGCGGCTCTTGTTCTTGTCCACATCGTAGCCGTCGGCGCTCAGCACCTTCTTCAGCGCCGCCAGGGAGACCCCCTTCCTCTCGGCAGAGGCGGTGACCGCTTTCAGGATGAGCTCGGCGACGCTGGGTCCCGCGGGCTTCTTGGCCTTAGACGGCCCCGCCGCCTTCTTCGCCTTCTTCTTGGGGGCTACTTCAGCGGGAGGGGCCGCGGCAGCTGGAGCGGTTTCAGCCATGGTACAGAGAGTCGAGGCGCTAGCACAGATGAGAAATGTCCCTCCCGCCGGAGCTCCGCGCATATATAGGGAGGAGCCACCTCCTGATTGGTCCCCAGGAGGGGAGGCTGTTCGCGGCACACTCGGCTCTCTGCTCCGAGCTGGCTTTTGTGTTTCCTCTCATCAGATTATCTATGTTTTAAAACAGTAAACGTTAGAACTGGGCTTTCATTTATACATCAAAAGAAGCCCAACTTCATCCCTTTCCTATGCGTGCTCTCCTCTCGTTTCAGCGCGCTGCCACCGGCTTTTAGTCAGCTGGTAGACTCCACACTCCTCCGATGGCTGATGCCTTTGTGTCAGAAAACTTTGTCCACGAGCCCATTTTCACCTACACAGTCTTAACGTTTGTGGTCAGAAAAGATAGCATATCAATCGTAGCGTGCTTCTGTACCGAATGACTCGTGGGGCACCACAATGGGGTTCTTGGCACCCGTGAAACAACGTTTTATAAACTGCAGAAATAACACAAGCCTTCGTGTGCCCAGCGAGAGGGGAAACAGGAGCCAGGAGGATAGAAACGGGCCAAACTCACTGAATGCACACCGCTGATACAGTGAAGGTGCCTGCCTACCTTATTTAACCATGTAAACTATTATTTTGTTCACCTGCATACAAGGGAGAAAACCTGGAATCTTACCCGACTTGGAGCTCCGTAGCCCTGGGTAGAAGGAGTGATGTTGCCCCCTCGGAGCTGAAACACACATAATGTGTAAAATAGCTGCCTGGAGGTTACAAATGAGCCCAGGGACATTGCAGGCCCAGTACTGACATTGTGAGGGTGCTTGTGTACCTTTTGGAATCATGTAAAGTGTTGTTTTTTTTCCACTTCCATCCAGGGGGAAAACCTGGAATCTTACACTACTTGGAGCTCCGTAGCCCTGGGTAGAAGGAGTGACTTTGCCCCCTTGGAGCTGAAACACCCATAATGTGTAAAATAGCTGCCTGGAAGGTTGCAAATGGCCCAGGGACATTGCAGGCCCAGTGCTGACACTGTGAGGGTGCTTGTGTACAGTTTTGAAGGACGTAAAGTGTTCTTTTTTCTCCACTTCCATCCAGGGGGAAAACCTGGAATCTTACCCTACTTGGAGCTCCGTAGCCCTGGGTAGAAGGAGTGACTTTGCCCCCTTGGAGCCTAATGTCGAAAACAGCTGCCTGGAGGTTGCAAATGGGCCAGGGACACTGCAGGCCCAGTGCTGACACTGTGAGGGTGCTTGTGTACCTCTTTGAAGCACGTAAAGTGTTCTTTTTTTCCCACTTCCATCCAGGGGGAAAACCTGGAATCTTACCCTGCTTGGAGCTCCGCAGCCCTGGGTAGAAGGAGTGACTTTGCCCCCTTGGAGCTGAAACTCTCATAATGTGTAAAATAGCAGCCTGGAAGGTCGCAAATGGGCCAGCGACATTGCAGGCTCAGTGCTGGCACTGTGAGGGTGCTTGTGTGCGGTTTTAAAGCACGTAAAGTGTTCTTTTTTTTTTCCACTTCCATTCAAGGGGAAAACCTGGAATCTAACCCTACTTGGAGCTCCGTAGCCCTGGGTAGAAGGAGTGACTTTGCCCCCTTGGAGCTGAAACACTCATAATGTGTAAAATAGCAGCCTGGAAGGTTGCAAATGGGCCAGGGACATTGCAGGCTCACTGCTGGCACTGTGAGGGTGCTTGTGTACAGTTTAAAAGCACGTAAAGTGTTCTTTTTTCTCCACTTCCATCCAGGGGGAAAACCTGGAATCTTACCCTACTTGGAGCTCCGTAGCCCTGGGTAGAAGTAGTGACTTTGCCCCCTTGGAGCCTAATGTCGAAAACAGCTGCCTGGAGGTTGCAAATGGGCCAGGGACATTGCAGGCCCAGTGCTGACACTGTGAGGGTGCTTGTGTACCTCTTTGAAGCACGTAAAGTGTTCTTTTTTTTCCACTTCCATCCAGGGGGAAAACCTGGAATCTTACCCTACTTGGAGCTCCGTAGCCCTGGGTAGAAGTAGTGACTTTGCCCCCTTGGAGCCTAATGTCGAAAACAGCTGCCTGGAGGTTGCAAATGGGCCAGGGACATTGCAGGCCCAGTGCTTGCACTGTGAGGGTGCTTGTGTGCGGTTTTAAAGCACGTAAAGTGTTCTTTTTTTTTTTCCACTTCCATCCAGGGGGAAAACCTGGAATCTTACCCTACTTGGAGCTCCGTAGCCCTGGGTAGAAGGAGTGACTTTTCCCCCTTGGAGCCTAATGTCGAAAACAGCTGCCTGGAGGTTGCAAATGGGCCAGGGACATTGCAGGCCCAGTGCTGACACTGTGAGGGTGCTTGTGTACAGTTTTGAAGCACGTAAAGTGTTCTTTTATTTTTCCACTTCCATCCAGGGGTAAAACCTGGAATCTTACCCTACTTGGAGCACCGCAGCCCTGGGTAGAAGGAGTGACTTTGCCCCCTTGGAGCTGAAACACTCATAATGTGTAAATTAGCTGCCTGGAAGGTTACAAATGGACCAGGGACATTGCAGGCCCAGTGCTGACACTGTGAGGGTGCTTGTGTACAGTTTTGAAGCACGTAACAAGTTCTTTTTTCTCCACTTCCATCCAGGGGGAAAACCTGGAATCTAACCCTACTTGGAGCTCCGTAGCCCTGGGTAGAAGGAGTGACCTTGCCCCCTTGGAGCTGAAACACTCATAATGTGTAAAATAGCTGCCTGGAAGGTTGCAAATGGCCCAGGGACATTGCAGGCCCAGTGCTGACACTGTGAGGGTGCTTGTGTACAGTTTTGAAGCACGTAACATGTTCTTTTTTTTCCACTTCCATCAAGGGGGAAAACCTGGAATCTTACCCTACTTGGAGCTCCGCAGCCCTGGGTAGAAGGAGTGACTTTTCCCCCTTGGAGCTGAAACACCCATAATGTGTAAAATAGCTGCCTGGAAGGTTGCAAATGGCCCAGGGACATTGCAGGCCCAGTGCTGACACTGTGATGGTGCTTGTGTACAGTTTTGAAGCACGAAAAATGATATTTTTTTCCACTTCCATCTAGGGGGAAAACCTGGAATCTTACCCTACTTGGAGCTCCGTAGCCCTGGGTAGAAGGAGTGACTTTTCCCCCTTGGAGCCTAATGTCGAAAACAGCTGCCTGGAGGTTGCAAATGGGCCAGGGACATTGCAGGCCCAGTGCTTGCACTGTGAGGGTGCTTGTGTGCGGTTTTAAAGCACGTAAAGTGTTCTTTTTTTTTCCCACTTCCATCCAGGGGGAAAACCTGGAATCTTACCCTACTTGGATCTCCGTAGCCCTGGGTAGAAGGAGTGACTTTGCCCCCTTGGAGCCTAATGTCGAAAACAGCTGCCTGGAGGTTGCAAATGGGCCAGGGACATTGCAGGCCCAGTGCTGACACTGTGAGGGTGCTTGTGTACAGTTTTGAAGCACGTAAAGTGTTCTTTTTTTTCCACTTCCATCCAGGGGGAAAACCTGGAATCTAACCCTACTTGGAGCTCCGTAGCCCTGGGTAGAAGGAGTGACTTTGCCCCCTTGGAGCTGAAACACCCATAATGTGTAAAATAGCAGCCTGGAAGGTTGCAAATGGGCCAGGGACATTGCAGGCTCACTGCTGGCACTGTGAGGGTGCTTGTGTACAGTTTAAAAGCACGTAAAGTGTTCTTTTTTCTCCACTTCCATCCAGGGGGAAAACCTGGAATCTTACCCTACTTGGAGCTCCGTAGCCCTGGGTAGAAGGAGTGACTTTGCCCCCTTGGAGCTGAAACACTCATAATGTGTAAAATAGCAGCCTGGAAGGTTGCAAATGGGCAAGGGACATTGCAGGCTCAGTGCTGGCACTGTGAGGGTGCTAGTGTACAGTTTTGAAGCACGTAAAGTGTTCTTTTTTTTCCCACTTCCATCCAGGGGGAAAACCTGGAATCTTACCCTACTTGGAGCTCCGTAGCCCTGGGTAGAAGGAGTGACTTTGCCCCCTTGGAGCCTAATGTCGAAAACAGCTGCCTGGAGGTTGCAAATGGCCCAGGGACATTGCAGGCCCAGTGCTGACGCTGTGAGGGTGCTTGTGTACCGTTTTGAAGCACGTAAAGTGTTCTTTTTACTCCACTTCCATCCAGGGGGAAAACCTGGAATCTTACCCTACTTGGAGCTCCGTAGCCCTGGGTAGAAGGAGTGACTTTGCCCCCTTGGAGCCTAATGTCGAAAACAGCTGCCTGGAGGTTGCAAATGGGCCAGGGACATTGCAGGCCCAGTGCTGACGCTGTGAGGGTGCTTGTGTACCGTTTTGAAGCACGTAAAGTGTTCTTTTTACTCCACTTCCATCCAGGGGGAAAACCTGGAATCTTACCCTACTTGGAGCTCCGTAGCCCTGGGTAGAAGGAGTGACTTTGCCCCCTTGGAGCCTAATGTCGAAAACAGCTGCCTGGAGCTTGCAAATGGGCCAGGGACATTGCAGGCCCAGTGCTGACGCTGTGAGGGTGCTTGTGTAACATTTTGAAGCACGTAAAGTGTTCTTTTTTTTTCCACTTCCATCCAGGGGGAAAACCTGGAATATTACCCTACTTGGAGCTCCGTAGCCCTGGGTAGAAGGAGTGACTTTGCCCCCTTGGAGCTGAAACACCCATAATGTGTAAAATAGCTGCCTGGAAGGTAGCAAATGGCCCAGGGACATTGCAGGCCCAGTGCTGACACTGTGAGGGTGCTTGTGTACAGTTTTGAAGCACGTAAAGTGTTCTTTTTTCTCCACTTCCATCCAGGGGGAAAACTTGGAATCTTACCCTACTTGGAGCTCCGTAGCCCTGGGTAGAAGGAGTGACTTTGCCCCCTTGGAGCTGAAACACTCATAATGTGTAAAATAGCAGCCTGGAAGGTCGCAAATGGGCCAGGGACATTGCAGGCTCAGTGCTGGCACTGTGAGGGTGCTTGTGTGCGGTTTTAAAGCACGTAAAGTGTTCTTTTTTTCCCACTTCCATCCAGGGGGGAAACCTGGAATCTTACCCTACTTGGAGCTCCGTAGCCCTGGGTAGAAGGAGTGACTTTGTCCCCTTGGAGCTGAAACACTCATAATGTGTAAAATAGCAGCCTGGAAGGTTACAAATGGGCCAGGGACATTGCAGGCCCAGTGCTGACACTGTGAGGGTGCTTGTGTACAGTTTTGAAGCACGTAAAGTGTTCTTTTTTTTCCACTTCCATCCAGGGGGAAAACCTGGAATCTTACCCTACTTGGAGCTCCGTAGCCCTGGGTAGAAGGAGTGACTTTGCCCCCTTGGAGCCTAATGTCGAAAACAGCTGCCTGGAGGTTGCAAATGGGCCAGGGACATTGCAGGCCCAGTGCTGACGCTGTGAGGGTGCTTGTGTACAGTTTTGAAGCACGTAAAGTGTTCTTTTTTCTCCACTTCCATCCAGGGGGAAAACCTGGAATCTTACCCTACTTGGAGCTCCGTAGCCCTGGGTAGAAGGAGTGACTTTGCCCCCTTGGAGCTGAAACACCCATAATGTGTAAAATAGCTGCCTGGAAGGTAGCAAATGGCCCAGGGACATTGCAGGCCCAGTGCTGACACTGTGAGGGTGCTTGTGTACAGTTTTGAAGCACGTAAAGTGTTCTTTTTTCTCCACTTCCATCCAGGGGGAAAACCTGGAATCTTACCCTACTTGGAGCTCCGTAGCCCTGGGTAGAAGGAGTGACTTTGCCCCCTTGGAGCCTAATGTCGAAAACAGCTGCCTGGAGGTTGCAAATGGGCCAGGGACATTGCAGGCCCAGTGCTGACACTGTGAGGGTGCTTGTGTACCGTTTTGAAGCACGTAAAGTGTTCTTTTTTTTCCACTTCCATCCAGGGGGAAAACCTGGAATCTTACCCTACTTGGAGCTCCGTAGCCCTGGGTAGAAGGAGTGACTTTGCCTCCTTGGAGCCTAATGTCGAAAACAGCTGCCTGGAGGTTGCAAATGGGCCAGGGACATTGCAGGCTCACTGCTGGCACTGTGAGGGTGCTTGTGTACAGTTTAAAAGCACGTAAAGTGTTCTTTTTTCTCCACTTCCATCCAGGGGGAAAACCTGGAATCTTACCCTACTTGGAGCTCCGTAGCCCTGGGTAGAAGGAGTGACTTTGCCCCCTTGGAGCTGAAACACCCATAATGTGTAAAATAGCTGCCTGGAAGGTTGCAAATGGCCCAGGGACATTGCAGGCCCAGCGCTGACACTGTGAGGGTGCTTGTGTAACATTTTGAAGCACGTAAAGTGTTCTTTTTTTTTCCACTTCCATCCAGGGGGAAAACCTGGAATATTACCCTACTTGGAGCTCCGTAGCCCTGGGTAGAATGAGTGACTTTGCCCCCTTGGAGCCTAATGTCGAAAACAGCTGCCTGGAGGTTGCAAATGGGCCAGGGACATTGCAGGCCCAGTGCTGACGCTGTGAGGGTGCTTGTGTACCGTTTTGAAGCACGTAAAGTGTTCTTTTTTTTCCACTTCCATCCAGGGGGAAAACCTGGAATCTTACCCTACTTGGAGCTCCGCAGCCCTGGGTAGAAGGAGTGACTTTTCCCTCTTGGAGCTGAAACACCCATAATGTGTAAAATAGCTGCCTGGAAGGTTGCAAATGGCCCAGGGACATTGCAGGCCCAGTGCTGACACTGTGATGGTGCTTGTGTACAGTTTTGAAGCACGAAAAATGATCTTTTTTTCCACTTCCATCTAGGGGGAAAACCTGGAATCTTACCCTACTTGGAGCTCCGTAGCCCTGGGTAGAAGGAGTGACTTTTCCCCCTTGGAGCCTAATGTCGAAAACAGCTGCCTGGAGGTTGCAAATGGGCCAGGGACATTGCAGGCCCAGTGCTGACACTGTGAGGGTGCTTGTGTACCGTTTTGAAGCACGTAAAGTGTTCTTTTTTTTCCACTTCCATCCAGGGGGAAAAACTGGAATCTTACCCTACTTGGAGCTCCGTAGCCCTGGGTAGAAGGAGTGACTTTGCCCCCTTGGAGCTGAAACACTCATAATGTGTAAAATAGCTGCCTGGAAGGGTGCAAATGGCCCAGGGACATTGCAGGCCCAGTGATGACACTGTGAGGGTGCTTGTGTACAGTTTAAAAGCACGTAAAGTGTTCTTTTTTTTCCACTTCCATCCAGGGGGAAAAACTGGAATCTTACCCTACTTGGAGCTCCGTAGCCCTGGGTAGAAGGAGTGACTTTGTCCCCTTGGAGCTGAAACACTCATAATGTGTAAAATAGCAGCCTGGAAGGTTACAAATGGGCCAGGGACATTGCAGGCCCAGTGCTGACACTGTGAGGGTGCTTGTGTACAGTTTTGAAGCACGTAAAGTGTTATTTTTTTTCCACTTCCATCCAGGGGGAAAACCTGGAATCTTACCCTACTTGGAGCTCCGTAGCCCTGGGTAGAAGGAGTGACTTTGCCCCCTTGGAGCCTAATGTCGAAAACAGCTGCCTGGAGCTTGCAAATGGGCCAGGGACATTGCAGGCCCAGTGCTGACGCTGTGAGGGTGCTTGTGTACCGTTTTGAAGCACGTAAAGTGTTCTTTTTTTCCAACTTCCATCCAGGGGGAAATCCTGGAATCTTACCCTACTTGGAGCTCCGTAGCCCTGGGTAGAAGGAGTGACTTTGCCCCCTTGGAGCTGAAACACCCATAATGTGTAAAATAGCTGCCTGGAAGGTTGCAAATGGCCCAGGGACATTGCAGGCCCAGCGCTGACACTGTGAGGGTGCTTGTGTAACATTTTGAAGCACGTAAAGTGTTCTTTTTTTTTCCACTTCCATCCAGGGGGAAAACCTGGAATATTACCCTACTTGGAGCTCCGTAGCCCTGGGTAGAAGGAGTGACTTTGCCCCCTTGGAGCCTAATGTCGAAAACAGCTGCCTGGAGGTTGCAAATGGGCCAGGGACATTGCAGGCCCAGTGCTTGCACTGTGAGGGTGCTTGTGTGCGGTTTTAAAGCACGTAAAGTGTTCTTTTTTTTCCCCACTTCCATCCAGGGGGAAAACCTGGAATCTTACCCTACTTGGAGCTCCGTAGCCCTGGGTAGAAGGAGTGACTTTTCCCCCTTGGAGCCTAATGTCGAAAACAGCTGCCTGGAGCTTGCAAATGGGCCAGGGACATTGCAGGCCCAGTGCTGACACTGTGAGGGTGCTTGTGTACCGTTTTGAAGCACGTAAAGTGTTCTTTTTTTTCCACTTCCATCCAGGGGGAAAACCTGGAATCTTACCCTACTTGGAGCTCCGTAGCCCTGGGTAGAAGGAGTGACTTTTCCCTCTTGGAGCTGAAACACCCATAATGTGTAAAATAGCTGCCTGGAAGGTTGCAAATGGCCCAGGGACATTGCAGGCCCAGTGCTGACACTGTGATGGTGCTTGTGTACAGTTTTGAAGCACGAAAAATGATCTTTTTTTCCACTTCCATCTAGGGGGAAAACCTGGAATCTTACCCTACTTGGAGCTCCGTAGCCCTGGGTAGAAGGAGTGACTTTTCCCCCTTGGAGCCTAATGTCGAAAACAGCTGCCTGGAGGTTGCAAATGGGCCAGGGACATTGCAGGCCCAGTGCTGACACTGTGAGGGTGCTTGTGTACAGTTTTGAAGCACGTAAAGTGTTCTTTTTTCTCCACTTCCATCCAGGGGGAAAACCTGGAATCTTACCCTACTTGGAGCTCCGTAGCCCTGGGTAGAAGGAGTGACTTTGCCCCCTGGGAGCTGAAACACCCATAATGTGTAAAATAGCTGCCTGGAAGGTTGCAAATGGGCCAGGGACATTGCAGGCTCACTGCTGGCACTGTGAGGGTGCTTGTGTGCGGTTTTAAAGCACTTAGGCCCGTATTTATACTTTTTTTAGCGCCGCATTTGCGTCGTTTTTTGACGCAAAAACGGCGCAAACTTGCAAAATACCATTGTATTTTGTAGGTTTGCGCCGTTAGCCGTCAAAAAGCGGCGCAAATGCGGCGCTAAAAAAAGTATAAATACGGGCCTTAAAGTGTTCTTTTTTTTCCACTTCCATCCAGGGGCAAAACCTGGAATCTTACCCTACTTGGAGCTCCGTAGCCCTGGGTAGAAGGAGTGACTTTGCCCCCTTGGAGCTGAAACACCCATAATGTGTAAAATAGCTGCCTGGAAGGTAGCAAATGGCCCAGGGACATTGCAGGCCCAGTGCTGACACTGTGAGGGTGCTTGTGTACAGTTTTGAAGCACGTAACATGTTCTTTTTTTTCCACTTCCATCAAGGGGGAAAACCTGGAATCTTACCCTACTTGGAGCTCCGCAGCCCTGGGTAGAAGGAGTGACTTTTCCCCCTTGGAGCTGAAACACCCATAATGTGTAAAATAGCTGCCTGGAAGGTTGCAAATGGCCCAGGGACACTGCAGGCCCAGTGCTGACACTGTGATGGTGCTTGTGTACAGTTTTGAAGCACGAAAAATGATCTTTTTTTCCACTTCCATCTAGGGGGAAAACCTGGAATCTTACCCTACTTGGAGCTCCGTAGCCCTGGGTAGAAGGAGTGACTTTGCCCCCTTGGAGCCTAATGTCGAAAACAGCTGCCTGGAGGTTGCAAATGGGCCAGGGACATTGCAGGCCCAGTGCTGACACTGTGAGGGTGCTTGTGTACAGTTTTGAAGCACGTAAAGTGTTCTTTTTTTTCCACTTCCATCCAGGGGGAAAACCTGGAATCTAACCCTACTTGGAGCTCCGTAGCCCTGGGTAGAAGGAGTGACTTTGCCCCCTTGGAGCTGAAACACCCATAATGTGTAAAATAGCTGCCTGGAAGGTTGCAAATGGCCCAGGGACATTGCAGGCCCAGTGCTGACACTGTGATGGTGCTTGTGTACAGTTTTGAAGCACGTAAAGTGTTCTTTTTTTTCCACTTCCATCCAGGGGGAAAACCTGGAATCTAACCCTACTTGGAGCTCCGTAGCCCTGGGTAGAAGGAGTGACTTTGCCCCCTTGGAGCTGAAACACCCATAATGTGTAAAATAGCTGCCTGGAAGGTTGCAAATGGCCCAGGGACATTGCAGGCCCAGTGCTGACACTGTGATGGTGCTTGTGTACAGTTTTGAAGCACGAAAAATGATCTTTTTTTCCACTTCCATCTAGGGGGAAAACCTGGAATCTTACCCTACTTGGAGCTCCGTAGCCCTGGGTAGAAGGAGTGACTTTTCCCCCTTGGAGCCTAATGTCGAAAACAGCTGCCTGGAGGTTGCAAATGGGCCAGGGACATTGCAGGCCCAGTGCTGACACTGTGAGGGTGCTTGTGTACCGTTTTGAAGCACGTAAAGTGTTCTTTTTTTTCCACTTCCATCCAGGGGGAAAAACTGGAATCTTACCCTACTTGGAGCTCCGTAGCCCTGGGTAGAAGGAGTGACTTTGCCCCCTTGGAGCTGAAACACTCATAATGTGTAAAATAGCTGCCTGGAAGGGTGCAAATGGCCCAGGGACATTGCAGGCCCAGTGATGACACTGTGAGGGTGCTTGTGTACAGTTTAAAAGCACGTAAAGTGTTCTTTTTTTTCCACTTCCATCCAGGGGGAAAAACTGGAATCTTACCCTACTTGGAGCTCCGTAGCCCTGGGTAGAAGGAGTGACTTTGTCCCCTTGGAGCTGAAACACTCATAATGTGTAAAATAGCAGCCTGGAAGGTTACAAATGGGCCAGGGACATTGCAGGCCCAGTGCTGACACTGTGAGGGTGCTTGTGTACAGTTTTGAAGCACGTAAAGTGTTATTTTTTTTCCACTTCCATCCAGGGGGAAAACCTGGAATCTTACCCTACTTGGAGCTCCGTAGCCCTGGGTAGAAGGAGTGACTTTGCCCCCTTGGAGCCTAATGTCGAAAACAGCTGCCTGGAGCTTGCAAATGGGCCAGGGACATTGCAGGCCCAGTGCTGACGCTGTGAGGGTGCTTGTGTACCGTTTTGAAGCACGTAAAGTGTTCTTTTTTTCCAACTTCCATCCAGGGGGAAATCCTGGAATCTTACCCTACTTGGAGCTCCGTAGCCCTGGGTAGAAGGAGTGACTTTGCCCCCTTGGAGCTGAAACACCCATAATGTGTAAAATAGCTGCCTGGAAGGTTGCAAATGGCCCAGGGACATTGCAGGCCCAGCGCTGACACTGTGAGGGTGCTTGTGTAACATTTTGAAGCACGTAAAGTGTTCTTTTTTTTTCCACTTCCATCCAGGGGGAAAACCTGGAATCTTACCCTACTTGGAGCTCCGTAGCCCTGGGTAGAAGGAGTGACTTTGCCCCCTTGGAACTGAAACACCCATAATGTGTAAAATAGCTTCCTGGAAGGTTGCAAATGGGCCAGGGACATTGCAGGCCCAGTGCTGACACTGTGAGGGTGCTTGTGCACAGTTTTGAAGCACGTAAAGTGTTCTTTTTTCTCCACTTCCATCCAGGGGGAAAACCTGGAATCTTACCCTACTTGGTGCTCCGTAGCCCTGGGTAGAAGGAGTGACTTTGCCCCCTTGGAGCTGAAACACCCATAATGTGTAAAATAGCTGCCTGGAAGGTTGCAAATGGCCGAGGGACATTGCAGGCCCAGTGCTGACACTGTGAGGGTGCTTGTGTACAGTTTTGAAGCACGTAAAGTGTTCTTTTTTCTCCACTTCCATCCAGGGGGAAAACCTGGAATCTTACCCAACTTGGAGCTCCGTAGCCCTGGGTAGAAGGAGTGACTTTGCCCCCTTGGAGCCTAATGTCGAAAACAGCTGCCTGGAGGTTGCAAATGGCCAGGGACATTGCAGGCCCAGTGCTGACACTGTGAGGGTGCTTGTGTACAGTTTTGAAGCACGTAAAGTGTTCTTTTTTTTCCACTTCCATCCAGGGGGAAAACCTGGAATCTAACCCTACTTGGAGCTCCGTAGCCCTGTGTAGAAGGAGTGACTTTGCCCCCTTGAAGCTGAAACACTCATAATGTGTAAAATAGCTGCCTGGAAGGTTGCAAATGGCCCAGGGACATTGCAGGCCCAGTGCTGACACGGTGGGGGTGCTTGTGTACAGTTTTGAAGCACGTAAAGTGTTCTTTTTTCTCCACTTCCATCCAGGGGGAAAACCTGGAATCTTACCATACTTGGAGCTCCGTAGCCCTGGGTAGAAGGAGTGACTTTGCCCCCTTGGAGCTGAAACACTCATAATGAGTAAAATAGCAGCCTGGAAGGTTGCAAATGGGCCAGGGACATTGCAGGCTCACTGCTGGCACTGTGAGGGTGCTTGTGTACAGTTTAAAAGCACGTAAAGTGTTCTTTTTTCTCCACTTCCATCCAGGGGGAAAACCTGGAATCTTACCTTACTTGGAGCTCCGTAGCCCTGGGTAGAAGTAGTGACTTTGCCCCCTTGGAGCCTAATGTCGAAAACAGCTGCCTGGAGGTTGCAAATGGGCCAGGGACATTGCAGGCCCAGTGCTTGCACTGTGAGGGTGCTTATGTGCGGTTTTAAAGCACGTAAAGTGTTCTTTTTTTTCCCCACTTCCATCCAGGGGAAAAACCTGGAATCTTACCCTACTTGGAGCTCCGTAGCCCTGGGTAGAAGGAGTGACTTTTCCCCCTTGGAGCCTAATGTCGAAAACAGCTGCCTGGAGCTTGCAAATGGGCCAGGGACATTGCAGGCCCAGTGCTGGCACTGTGAGGGTGCTTGTGTACGGTTTTGAAGCACGTAAAATGTTCTTTTTTTTTCCCCACTTCCATCCAGGGGGAAAACCTTGAATCTTACCCTACTTGGAGCTCCGCAGCCCTGGGTAGAAGGAGTGACTTTGCCCCCTTGGAGCTGAAAAAGGAAACATGTACACATATTCTCGACTATTAAGCCCCCACAGTGTGGGGGCTTACAAAAGCGTGTGAGGAACAAAAAGTCGAGTTATCCCGGCCGGCTGGCACTCCGGCCATCTGGTCGGCCACGTGTGCAACCAGATGGCTCAGCGTGATGTGCGACCAGATGGCCGGAGTGCCAGCCGGCCGGGATAACTCGACTTTTTGTTCTTTACCCGCATTTGTAAGCCCCCACCCTGTGGGGGCTTAATAGTCGAAAATACGGGAAGGTGTAAAGAAATTGGGTATGGGCCTGGAGAGCAGCCCAACCCGGCAGGGAAAATGTAATAAAATGGTGTCGTATACACACAGCTCTGTTATGATCCAGTGGGCGGCCCTCAGAAGGGCCTTTAGGTTGTTTTTTTGTGCGTTCTCGGCGAGTGGTGTTTAACCGCCAAATCCGTAGAGAGTACGTCCCTGGCGCTTCAGGGCGTACACCACATCCATGGCGGTGACGGTCTTTCTCTTGGCGTGCTCGGTATAGGTGACGGCGTCCCGGATGACGTTCTCCAGGAAAACCTTCAGCACACCGCGGGTCTCCTCGTAGATGAGGCCGGAGATGCGCTTGACACCGCCGCGGCGAGCCAGGCGGCGAATGGCGGGCTTGGTGATGCCCTGGATGTTGTCGCGGAGCACCTTCCTGTGCCTCTTGGCACCGCCTTTGCCGAGCCCCTTTCCTCCTTTGCCGCGTCCAGACATGCTCTCTTCTCGGTCGAAGCAGAAATACGAGCAGCAGCCCGAGAACGGCTGCTTATATGGAGCAGCTGCGGACCGGCGAGGGAGCCTCTGACGTGTGAGGCCGAGAGGCGGGAGAGCCGCTGTCCGGCCCGCCCTCTGCAGAGAGCGGGCCCCGAGCGGCCGCTGCCGTTTGAAAAAGCGCGGGCTCCCAGCGCCCCTTTGTCCTGGGCTCGCCTGCGGGCGGGCGGGCTCCGCAGCTTCTGCTCTTCCCTCCTCACACGCCACCGGCGTTCAGGCCACGCAAACGGAACGGTGCAAAGCACCCCAGCCCCTCGCTGGTTGTTCCGGCCTGAAGCAACCCTAACCCGGGGTCCCCCTCCGACCGCTCTCAAATGTCTCAATGGGGCCAGCGCACCGAAGCCCTCCCCGGCGCCACCGCGCTGCGTGCGTGCAGCCACAACATGCACACGTTCACACCCCGCGCCCGGTAGCGGCGTGCCCGCAAACTGAAAAATATATATGTATAAACATGAATAAAAAGTATGGACCGCAAGGTAGCCTTAGCGGCTGTGTTAACATTATTCACGTGCATCGCCGGAGGGTCGGACACGCCGCCCGGTGAGGCGAAGGTGCGAGCGCTGAATTTAAAGAAGCCGGCAAAAGTGAGACTTAGAAGGGATAAGCTCTTTGATGGAATCTGTGTGCGGCCCTGAAAAGAGCCCTTGTGTTTATAATGTATTTATACGGTGGTTCGTAAGGGAGGCTGCGGCGCTTCACTTGCTTGCTTTGCCCCCAGCCTTGTGGCTCTCGGTTTTCTTGGGCAGCAGCACGGCCTGGATGTTTGGCAGGACGCCTCCCTGGGCGATGGTGACTCTGCCCAGCAGCTTGTTGAGCTCCTCGTCGTTGCGGATGGCGAGCTGGAGGTGCCTGGGGATGATGCGGGTCTTCTTGTTGTCCCGGGCCGCGTTGCCGGCCAGCTCGAGGATCTCGGCCGTCAGGTACTCCAGGACTGCAGCCAGATAGACGGGGGCACCGGCGCCGACCCGCTCGGCGTAGCTTCCCTTTCGGAGCAGCCTGTGCACACGGCCCACAGGGAACTGCAGTCCGGCTCTGGAAGAGCGTGTCTTGGCCTTAGCGCGGGCCTTGCCTCCTTGCTTTCCGCGTCCAGACATGGCGAGCAGCTGCTGTAGGTTCTCGGGCTAAGAAGACAGAGAGACTATCCCTGCGTGCTCCGGACCCCGGTCATATAAAGACTTCGGGTCGTCTCTGATTGGTTGCCCGCTAAGCTCTGAGGCCCACATTGGAGGAAGGAATAACCTACTCCACCAATCAGAATTACAGAAGTGAAAGGCGCGTATTAAGATGAGGACGGAGGGGGTGCCGGTTGTGCCTACCAATGGGAACGGAGAATGGAACAAGCAGCTGCTTTACACGCCCAGCCTATAAGTACAGCAGCCCGGGCGCAGCTTCCGCATTTCTCCTGATTGCACAGCGAGCGCCTGCCCAGTGTCGATCATGCCTGAACCAGCCAAGTCCGCGCCGGCTCCCAAGAAGGGCTCCAAGAAAGCGCTGTCCAAGCCGCCCAAGAAGGACGGCAAGAAGCGCAAGAGGACCAGGAAGGAGAGCTACGCTATCTACATTTACAAAGTGATGAAGCAGGTGCACCCCGACACCGGCATCTCCTCCAAGGCCATGGGCATCATGAACTCCTTCGTCAACGACATCTTTGAGCGCATCGCCGGGGAGGCTTCCCGCCTGGCTCACTACAACCAGCGGCGCACCATCACCTCCCGGGAGATCCAGACCGCCGTGCGCCTGCTGCTCCCCGGAGAGCTGGCCAAGCACGCCGTGTCCGAGGGCACCAAGGCCGTCACCAAGTACACTAGCGCCAAGTAAGGCTTCGAGGCACATCTCCAATTAACACAAGGGCTCTTTTAAGGGCCAACACTTTTTCCTCTAAGAGCTGCTGTGCGGATATTATCGGTGAAGAGGTACCCTTAGCGTGTCTTATGAATGAAGCGTAGTGTGGTGCGCATTAGGTCCCGCTCTGACGGGGCCTGCAGCAGAGCGAGGGACGGTAGAGCAGAGCGCCCTTCCTAATAAAACGTCTATGTGAACAGGCTTTGTTGGGGATAAAGTGTCACTAAGCGCTGTAATGTAATAGCGTTTGACCCGCACGGACGGTCCCGCTATTGCTTTCCACGTTAGGGGAGAAGTGTGTAAAGTTTGCACGGGGCACGTTCCGTTCGTACTTAAAAACCAAGGGAGACGAGAGCGGCTACAAGTCGCCCCCGAGCAGGCGCTCCCTCTGCTGAAGCCGGACAAGATTACCGGGGGTTTAAAAGTAGCACAGACACCACACAGCCCCGGCTTGCGAGGTGCCGGTCGCTGCACAACCCGTCTGCCAAACAAAGCACTTTATCATATGAAAAGGAGGCGCTCTGCTTTCCGAGTGCCGGTATGAGTTAATGAGTACCGGTGCCTACCAACACCTTCCTTTCGCCCCCGCCTCCCCCCGTGTACAACACACGGATATGAACAGCTCCTACGTGACAAGGTGGTGGCTCTTAGAAGAGCCCTTGTGGTATATGTGGTGTCGGTTAGGGTCGGTCCTTAGGCCCTCTCGCCGCGGATACGACGGGCCAGCTGAATGTCCTTGGGCATGATGGTGACCCTCTTGGCGTGGATGGCGCACAAGTTGGTGTCCTCAAAGAGCCCGACCAGGTAGGCCTCGCTGGCCTCCTGCAGGGCCATGACGGCCGAGCTCTGGAAGCGCAGGTCGGTCTTGAAGTCCTGCGCGATCTCCCGCACCAGGCGCTGGAAGGGCAGCTTGCGGATGAGCAGCTCGGTGGACTTCTGGTAGCGGCGGATCTCGCGGAGAGCCACGGTCCCGGGCCTGTAGCGGTGAGGCTTCTTGACTCCTCCGGTGGCAGGCGCGCTCTTGCGGGCAGCCTTGGTGGCCAGCTGCTTGCGAGGCGCCTTCCCTCCGGTGGACTTGCGGGCGGTCTGCTTGGTGCGGGCCATGGCGAAGACGGAGCTTTCTCTGCGCGGCGTGCGAGAAGGAATGGGGCCTGCCTCGCACAGAGGCCTATTTATGCCCTGGGAGACGGAGGGCTGCTCTGATTGGTTGAAACCACGGGCCCAAGTTTGGAAATAGCAAGGATTGGTTACTCACTGAAGAGGCGGCTCGTGGCTGTCTGTAGCCAATGAAATGTGGTCAAAATGGAAAGCAGCCCCCCGATTGGTTGATGTACCCCGAGCCGAAAAAGCCCGCGTTTTGGGCAGGTCTTCTCCCCCTTGCCCCCCCGGCTAGCTGCCGCCCCACCAGTCACCCCCTCCCCGTCTCGGTCACCTGCGGGGGACAAGCCCACGGTGTTATAGCCCCTTTGGTCACCCTGGCACACGCCGTTACCTCCTACGGATTTAAGGCGCACACTCGTCTGCTTCAAGCAGACACTATTCCCAGTCCGCCTCGGACATAGTGTTTGCGGCTAAGCACACACGTAATCACCCGAATGTGTCATCCACCGAGGTCTAGTACCTCCCACACGTATAGTTAGCCTTAAAACTATCAAGGAGTTATAATAACCTCCGTGCGAGCATCCGCCCAAGATCACACGCGGCGCTCGAGCGCGGAGAGGCGCGCCGGGATTTCACGGTGCCGTTTATGGCTGGGGAGCGGGGCACGGCGTGCGCGGGGCTGGGGGGTGAACAGGCTCTCTTCTAGACCGGGTGGGTGGCTCTTAAAAGAGCCCTTGTGTTCGCAGTGTCTGGCAGGAGCCCTTACTTCTTCTTGGGCGCTGCCTTTTTGGGCTTGGCTGCTTTGGGTTTGGCCGCCTTGGGTTTCACCACCTTGGCGGGGCTTTTCTTGGCTGCCTTGGGCTTGGCCGCCTTTGCTTTCGCGGGACTCTTGGCAGCCTTCTTGGCCGGGGCAGCTTTGGGCTTCTTGGGGCTCTTGGCCGCCGCCGGCTTCTTGGCCTTCTTCGGGCTCTTCTTCACCCCCGCGGGGGCCTTCTTGGGCTTCTTGGCGGCCGGGGCGGCTTTCTTGGCCGCTGGTTTCTTGGCCGCTGGTTTCTTGGCCGCCTTCTTGCCCTCCAGCTGCTTCTTGTTCACCTTGAAGGAGCCGGAGGCGCCGGTGCCCTTCAGCTGGGCCAGGGCGCCCTTGCTGACCAGGCCCTTGAGGGCGGCCTTGACGCGGCTCTTGTTCTTGTCCACATCGTAGCCGTCGGCGCTCAGCACCTTCTTCAGCGCCGCCAGGGAGACCCCCTTCCTCTCGGCAGAGGCGGTGACCGCTTTCAGGATGAGCTCGGCGACGCTGGGTCCCGCGGGCTTCTTGGCCTTAGACGGCCCCGCCGCCTTCTTCGCCTTCTTCTTGGGGGCTACTTCAGCGGGAGGGGCCGCGGCAGCTGGAGCGGTTTCAGCCATGGTACAGAGAGTCGAGGCGCTAGCACAGATGAGAAATGTCCCTCCCGCCGGAGCTCCGCGCATATATAGGGAGGAGCCACCTCCTGATTGGTCCCCAGGAGGGGAGGCTGTTCGCGGCACACTCGGCTCTCTGCTCCGAGCTGGCTTTTGTGTTTCCTCTCATCAGATTATCTATGTTTTAAAACAGTAAACGTTAGAACTGGGCTTTCATTTATACATCAAAAGAAGCCCAACTTCATCCCTTTCCTATGCGTGCTCTCCTCTCGTTTCAGCGCGCTGCCACCGGCTTTTAGTCAGCTGGTAGACTCCACACTCCTCCGATGGCTGATGCCTTTGTGTCAGAAAACTTTGTCCACGAGCCCATTTTCACCTACACAGTCTTAACGTTTGTGGTCAGAAAAGATAGCATATCAATCGTAGCGTGCTTCTGTACCGAATGACTCGTGGGGCACCACAATGGGGTTCTTGGCACCCGTGAAACAACGTTTTATAAACTGCAGAAATAACACAAGCCTTCGTGTGCCCAGCGAGAGGGGAAACAGGAGCCAGGAGGATAGAAACGGGCCAAACTCACTGAATGCACACCGCTGATACAGTGAAGGTGCCTGCCTACCTTATTTAACCATGTAAACTATTATTTTGTTCACCTGCATACAAGGGAGAAAACCTGGAATCTTACCCGACTTGGAGCTCCGTAGCCCTGGGTAGAAGGAGTGATGTTGCCCCCTCGGAGCTGAAACACACATAATGTGTAAAATAGCTGCCTGGAGGTTACAAATGAGCCCAGGGACATTGCAGGCCCAGTACTGACATTGTGAGGGTGCTTGTGTACCTTTTGGAATCATGTAAAGTGTTGTTTTTTTTCCACTTCCATCCAGGGGGAAAACCTGGAATCTTACCCTACTTGGAGCTCCGTAGCCCTGGGTAGAAGGAGTGACTTTGCCCCCTTGGAGCTGAAACACCCATAATGTGTAAAATAGCTGCCTGGAAGGTTGCAAATGGCCCAGGGACATTGCAGGCCCAGTGCTGACACTGTGAGGGTGCTTGTGTACAGTTTTGAAGGACGTAAAGTGTTCTTTTTTCTCCACTTCCATCCAGGGGGAAAACCTGGAATCTTACCCTACTTGGAGCTCCGTAGCCCTGGGTAGAAGGAGTGACTTTGCCCCCTTGGAGCCTAATGTCGAAAACAGCTGCCTGGAGGTTGCAAATGGGCCAGGGACACTGCAGGCCCAGTGCTGACACTGTGAGGGTGCTTGTGTACCTCTTTGAAGCACGTAAAGTGTTCTTTTTTTCCCACTTCCATCCAGGGGGAAAACCTGGAATCTTACCCTGCTTGGAGCTCCGCAGCCCTGGGTAGAAGGAGTGACTTTGCCCCCTTGGAGCTGAAACTCTCATAATGTGTAAAATAGCAGCCTGGAAGGTCGCAAATGGGCCAGCGACATTGCAGGCTCAGTGCTGGCACTGTGAGGGTGCTTGTGTGCGGTTTTAAAGCACGTAAAGTGTTCTTTTTTTTTTCCACTTCCATTCAAGGGGAAAACCTGGAATCTAACCCTACTTGGAGCTCCGTAGCCCTGGGTAGAAGGAGTGACTTTGCCCCCTTGGAGCTGAAACACTCATAATGTGTAAAATAGCAGCCTGGAAGGTTGCAAATGGGCCAGGGACATTGCAGGCTCACTGCTGGCACTGTGAGGGTGCTTGTGTACAGTTTAAAAGCACGTAAAGTGTTCTTTTTTCTCCACTTCCATCCAGGGGGAAAACCTGGAATCTTACCCTACTTGGAGCTCCGTAGCCCTGGGTAGAAGTAGTGACTTTGCCCCCTTGGAGCCTAATGTCGAAAACAGCTGCCTGGAGGTTGCAAATGGGCCAGGGACATTGCAGGCCCAGTGCTGACACTGTGAGGGTGCTTGTGTACCTCTTTGAAGCACGTAAAGTGTTCTTTTTTTTCCACTTCCATCCAGGGGGAAAACCTGGAATCTTACCCTACTTGGAGCTCCGTAGCCCTGGGTAGAAGTAGTGACTTTGCCCCCTTGGAGCCTAATGTCGAAAACAGCTGCCTGGAGGTTGCAAATGGGCCAGGGACATTGCAGGCCCAGTGCTTGCACTGTGAGGGTGCTTGTGTGCGGTTTTAAAGCACGTAAAGTGTTCTTTTTTTTTTTCCACTTCCATCCAGGGGGAAAACCTGGAATCTTACCCTACTTGGAGCTCCGTAGCCCTGGGTAGAAGGAGTGACTTTTCCCCCTTGGAGCCTAATGTCGAAAACAGCTGCCTGGAGGTTGCAAATGGGCCAGGGACATTGCAGGCCCAGTGCTGACACTGTGAGGGTGCTTGTGTACAGTTTTGAAGCACGTAAAGTGTTCTTTTATTTTTCCACTTCCATCCAGGGGTAAAACCTGGAATCTTACCCTACTTGGAGCACCGCAGCCCTGGGTAGAAGGAGTGACTTTGCCCCCTTGGAGCTGAAACACTCATAATGTGTAAATTAGCTGCCTGGAAGGTTACAAATGGACCAGGGACATTGCAGGCCCAGTGCTGACACTGTGAGGGTGCTTGTGTACAGTTTTGAAGCACGTAACAAGTTCTTTTTTCTCCACTTCCATCCAGGGGGAAAACCTGGAATCTAACCCTACTTGGAGCTCCGTAGCCCTGGGTAGAAGGAGTGACCTTGCCCCCTTGGAGCTGAAACACTCATAATGTGTAAAATAGCTGCCTGGAAGGTTGCAAATGGCCCAGGGACATTGCAGGCCCAGTGCTGACACTGTGAGGGTGCTTGTGTACAGTTTTGAAGCACGTAACATGTTCTTTTTTTTCCACTTCCATCAAGGGGGAAAACCTGGAATCTTACCCTACTTGGAGCTCCGCAGCCCTGGGTAGAAGGAGTGACTTTTCCCCCTTGGAGCTGAAACACCCATAATGTGTAAAATAGCTGCCTGGAAGGTTGCAAATGGCCCAGGGACATTGCAGGCCCAGTGCTGACACTGTGATGGTGCTTGTGTACAGTTTTGAAGCACGAAAAATGATATTTTTTTCCACTTCCATCTAGGGGGAAAACCTGGAATCTTACCCTACTTGGAGCTCCGTAGCCCTGGGTAGAAGGAGTGACTTTTCCCCCTTGGAGCCTAATGTCGAAAACAGCTGCCTGGAGGTTGCAAATGGGCCAGGGACATTGCAGGCCCAGTGCTTGCACTGTGAGGGTGCTTGTGTGCGGTTTTAAAGCACGTAAAGTGTTCTTTTTTTTTCCCACTTCCATCCAGGGGGAAAACCTGGAATCTTACCCTACTTGGATCTCCGTAGCCCTGGGTAGAAGGAGTGACTTTGCCCCCTTGGAGCCTAATGTCGAAAACAGCTGCCTGGAGGTTGCAAATGGGCCAGGGACATTGCAGGCCCAGTGCTGACACTGTGAGGGTGCTTGTGTACAGTTTTGAAGCACGTAAAGTGTTCTTTTTTTTCCACTTCCATCCAGGGGGAAAACCTGGAATCTAACCCTACTTGGAGCTCCGTAGCCCTGGGTAGAAGGAGTGACTTTGCCCCCTTGGAGCTGAAACACCCATAATGTGTAAAATAGCAGCCTGGAAGGTTGCAAATGGGCCAGGGACATTGCAGGCTCACTGCTGGCACTGTGAGGGTGCTTGTGTACAGTTTAAAAGCACGTAAAGTGTTCTTTTTTCTCCACTTCCATCCAGGGGGAAAACCTGGAATCTTACCCTACTTGGAGCTCCGTAGCCCTGGGTAGAAGGAGTGACTTTGCCCCCTTGGAGCTGAAACACTCATAATGTGTAAAATAGCAGCCTGGAAGGTTGCAAATGGGCAAGGGACATTGCAGGCTCAGTGCTGGCACTGTGAGGGTGCTAGTGTACAGTTTTGAAGCACGTAAAGTGTTCTTTTTTTTCCCACTTCCATCCAGGGGGAAAACCTGGAATCTTACCCTACTTGGAGCTCCGTAGCCCTGGGTAGAAGGAGTGACTTTGCCCCCTTGGAGCCTAATGTCGAAAACAGCTGCCTGGAGGTTGCAAATGGCCCAGGGACATTGCAGGCCCAGTGCTGACGCTGTGAGGGTGCTTGTGTACCGTTTTGAAGCACGTAAAGTGTTCTTTTTACTCCACTTCCATCCAGGGGGAAAACCTGGAATCTTACCCTACTTGGAGCTCCGTAGCCCTGGGTAGAAGGAGTGACTTTGCCCCCTTGGAGCCTAATGTCGAAAACAGCTGCCTGGAGGTTGCAAATGGGCCAGGGACATTGCAGGCCCAGTGCTGACGCTGTGAGGGTGCTTGTGTACCGTTTTGAAGCACGTAAAGTGTTCTTTTTACTCCACTTCCATCCAGGGGGAAAACCTGGAATCTTACCCTACTTGGAGCTCCGTAGCCCTGGGTAGAAGGAGTGACTTTGCCCCCTTGGAGCCTAATGTCGAAAACAGCTGCCTGGAGCTTGCAAATGGGCCAGGGACATTGCAGGCCCAGTGCTGACGCTGTGAGGGTGCTTGTGTAACATTTTGAAGCACGTAAAGTGTTCTTTTTTTTTCCACTTCCATCCAGGGGGAAAACCTGGAATATTACCCTACTTGGAGCTCCGTAGCCCTGGGTAGAAGGAGTGACTTTGCCCCCTTGGAGCTGAAACACCCATAATGTGTAAAATAGCTGCCTGGAAGGTAGCAAATGGCCCAGGGACATTGCAGGCCCAGTGCTGACACTGTGAGGGTGCTTGTGTACAGTTTTGAAGCACGTAAAGTGTTCTTTTTTCTCCACTTCCATCCAGGGGGAAAACTTGGAATCTTACCCTACTTGGAGCTCCGTAGCCCTGGGTAGAAGGAGTGACTTTGCCCCCTTGGAGCTGAAACACTCATAATGTGTAAAATAGCAGCCTGGAAGGTCGCAAATGGGCCAGGGACATTGCAGGCTCAGTGCTGGCACTGTGAGGGTGCTTGTGTGCGGTTTTAAAGCACGTAAAGTGTTCTTTTTTTCCCACTTCCATCCAGGGGGGAAACCTGGAATCTTACCCTACTTGGAGCTCCGTAGCCCTGGGTAGAAGGAGTGACTTTGTCCCCTTGGAGCTGAAACACTCATAATGTGTAAAATAGCAGCCTGGAAGGTTACAAATGGGCCAGGGACATTGCAGGCCCAGTGCTGACACTGTGAGGGTGCTTGTGTACAGTTTTGAAGCACGTAAAGTGTTCTTTTTTTTCCACTTCCATCCAGGGGGAAAACCTGGAATCTTACCCTACTTGGAGCTCCGTAGCCCTGGGTAGAAGGAGTGACTTTGCCCCCTTGGAGCCTAATGTCGAAAACAGCTGCCTGGAGGTTGCAAATGGGCCAGGGACATTGCAGGCCCAGTGCTGACGCTGTGAGGGTGCTTGTGTACAGTTTTGAAGCACGTAAAGTGTTCTTTTTTCTCCACTTCCATCCAGGGGGAAAACCTGGAATCTTACCCTACTTGGAGCTCCGTAGCCCTGGGTAGAAGGAGTGACTTTGCCCCCTTGGAGCTGAAACACCCATAATGTGTAAAATAGCTGCCTGGAAGGTAGCAAATGGCCCAGGGACATTGCAGGCCCAGTGCTGACACTGTGAGGGTGCTTGTGTACAGTTTTGAAGCACGTAAAGTGTTCTTTTTTCTCCACTTCCATCCAGGGGGAAAACCTGGAATCTTACCCTACTTGGAGCTCCGTAGCCCTGGGTAGAAGGAGTGACTTTGCCCCCTTGGAGCCTAATGTCGAAAACAGCTGCCTGGAGGTTGCAAATGGGCCAGGGACATTGCAGGCCCAGTGCTGACACTGTGAGGGTGCTTGTGTACCGTTTTGAAGCACGTAAAGTGTTCTTTTTTTTCCACTTCCATCCAGGGGGAAAACCTGGAATCTTACCCTACTTGGAGCTCCGTAGCCCTGGGTAGAAGGAGTGACTTTGCCTCCTTGGAGCCTAATGTCGAAAACAGCTGCCTGGAGGTTGCAAATGGGCCAGGGACATTGCAGGCTCACTGCTGGCACTGTGAGGGTGCTTGTGTACAGTTTAAAAGCACGTAAAGTGTTCTTTTTTCTCCACTTCCATCCAGGGGGAAAACCTGGAATCTTACCCTACTTGGAGCTCCGTAGCCCTGGGTAGAAGGAGTGACTTTGCCCCCTTGGAGCTGAAACACCCATAATGTGTAAAATAGCTGCCTGGAAGGTTGCAAATGGCCCAGGGACATTGCAGGCCCAGCGCTGACACTGTGAGGGTGCTTGTGTAACATTTTGAAGCACGTAAAGTGTTCTTTTTTTTTCCACTTCCATCCAGGGGGAAAACCTGGAATATTACCCTACTTGGAGCTCCGTAGCCCTGGGTAGAATGAGTGACTTTGCCCCCTTGGAGCCTAATGTCGAAAACAGCTGCCTGGAGGTTGCAAATGGGCCAGGGACATTGCAGGCCCAGTGCTGACGCTGTGAGGGTGCTTGTGTACCGTTTTGAAGCACGTAAAGTGTTCTTTTTTTTCCACTTCCATCCAGGGGGAAAACCTGGAATCTTACCCTACTTGGAGCTCCGCAGCCCTGGGTAGAAGGAGTGACTTTTCCCTCTTGGAGCTGAAACACCCATAATGTGTAAAATAGCTGCCTGGAAGGTTGCAAATGGCCCAGGGACATTGCAGGCCCAGTGCTGACACTGTGATGGTGCTTGTGTACAGTTTTGAAGCACGAAAAATGATCTTTTTTTCCACTTCCATCTAGGGGGAAAACCTGGAATCTTACCCTACTTGGAGCTCCGTAGCCCTGGGTAGAAGGAGTGACTTTTCCCCCTTGGAGCCTAATGTCGAAAACAGCTGCCTGGAGGTTGCAAATGGGCCAGGGACATTGCAGGCCCAGTGCTGACACTGTGAGGGTGCTTGTGTACCGTTTTGAAGCACGTAAAGTGTTCTTTTTTTTCCACTTCCATCCAGGGGGAAAAACTGGAATCTTACCCTACTTGGAGCTCCGTAGCCCTGGGTAGAAGGAGTGACTTTGCCCCCTTGGAGCTGAAACACTCATAATGTGTAAAATAGCTGCCTGGAAGGGTGCAAATGGCCCAGGGACATTGCAGGCCCAGTGATGACACTGTGAGGGTGCTTGTGTACAGTTTAAAAGCACGTAAAGTGTTCTTTTTTTTCCACTTCCATCCAGGGGGAAAAACTGGAATCTTACCCTACTTGGAGCTCCGTAGCCCTGGGTAGAAGGAGTGACTTTGTCCCCTTGGAGCTGAAACACTCATAATGTGTAAAATAGCAGCCTGGAAGGTTACAAATGGGCCAGGGACATTGCAGGCCCAGTGCTGACACTGTGAGGGTGCTTGTGTACAGTTTTGAAGCACGTAAAGTGTTATTTTTTTTCCACTTCCATCCAGGGGGAAAACCTGGAATCTTACCCTACTTGGAGCTCCGTAGCCCTGGGTAGAAGGAGTGACTTTGCCCCCTTGGAGCCTAATGTCGAAAACAGCTGCCTGGAGCTTGCAAATGGGCCAGGGACATTGCAGGCCCAGTGCTGACGCTGTGAGGGTGCTTGTGTACCGTTTTGAAGCACGTAAAGTGTTCTTTTTTTCCAACTTCCATCCAGGGGGAAATCCTGGAATCTTACCCTACTTGGAGCTCCGTAGCCCTGGGTAGAAGGAGTGACTTTGCCCCCTTGGAGCTGAAACACCCATAATGTGTAAAATAGCTGCCTGGAAGGTTGCAAATGGCCCAGGGACATTGCAGGCCCAGCGCTGACACTGTGAGGGTGCTTGTGTAACATTTTGAAGCACGTAAAGTGTTCTTTTTTTTTCCACTTCCATCCAGGGGGAAAACCTGGAATATTACCCTACTTGGAGCTCCGTAGCCCTGGGTAGAAGGAGTGACTTTGCCCCCTTGGAGCCTAATGTCGAAAACAGCTGCCTGGAGGTTGCAAATGGGCCAGGGACATTGCAGGCCCAGTGCTTGCACTGTGAGGGTGCTTGTGTGCGGTTTTAAAGCACGTAAAGTGTTCTTTTTTTTCCCCACTTCCATCCAGGGGGAAAACCTGGAATCTTACCCTACTTGGAGCTCCGTAGCCCTGGGTAGAAGGAGTGACTTTTCCCCCTTGGAGCCTAATGTCGAAAACAGCTGCCTGGAGCTTGCAAATGGGCCAGGGACATTGCAGGCCCAGTGCTGACACTGTGAGGGTGCTTGTGTACCGTTTTGAAGCACGTAAAGTGTTCTTTTTTTTCCACTTCCATCCAGGGGGAAAACCTGGAATCTTACCCTACTTGGAGCTCCGTAGCCCTGGGTAGAAGGAGTGACTTTTCCCTCTTGGAGCTGAAACACCCATAATGTGTAAAATAGCTGCCTGGAAGGTTGCAAATGGCCCAGGGACATTGCAGGCCCAGTGCTGACACTGTGATGGTGCTTGTGTACAGTTTTGAAGCACGAAAAATGATCTTTTTTTCCACTTCCATCTAGGGGGAAAACCTGGAATCTTACCCTACTTGGAGCTCCGTAGCCCTGGGTAGAAGGAGTGACTTTTCCCCCTTGGAGCCTAATGTCGAAAACAGCTGCCTGGAGGTTGCAAATGGGCCAGGGACATTGCAGGCCCAGTGCTGACACTGTGAGGGTGCTTGTGTACAGTTTTGAAGCACGTAAAGTGTTCTTTTTTCTCCACTTCCATCCAGGGGGAAAACCTGGAATCTTACCCTACTTGGAGCTCCGTAGCCCTGGGTAGAAGGAGTGACTTTGCCCCCTGGGAGCTGAAACACCCATAATGTGTAAAATAGCTGCCTGGAAGGTTGCAAATGGGCCAGGGACATTGCAGGCTCACTGCTGGCACTGTGAGGGTGCTTGTGTGCGGTTTTAAAGCACTTAGGCCCGTATTTATACTTTTTTTAGCGCCGCATTTGCGTCGTTTTTTGACGCAAAAACGGCGCAAACTTGCAAAATACCATTGTATTTTGTAGGTTTGCGCCGTTAGCCGTCAAAAAGCGGCGCAAATGCGGCGCTAAAAAAAGTATAAATACGGGCCTTAAAGTGTTCTTTTTTTTCCACTTCCATCCAGGGGCAAAACCTGGAATCTTACCCTACTTGGAGCTCCGTAGCCCTGGGTAGAAGGAGTGACTTTGCCCCCTTGGAGCTGAAACACCCATAATGTGTAAAATAGCTGCCTGGAAGGTAGCAAATGGCCCAGGGACATTGCAGGCCCAGTGCTGACACTGTGAGGGTGCTTGTGTACAGTTTTGAAGCACGTAACATGTTCTTTTTTTTCCACTTCCATCAAGGGGGAAAACCTGGAATCTTACCCTACTTGGAGCTCCGCAGCCCTGGGTAGAAGGAGTGACTTTTCCCCCTTGGAGCTGAAACACCCATAATGTGTAAAATAGCTGCCTGGAAGGTTGCAAATGGCCCAGGGACACTGCAGGCCCAGTGCTGACACTGTGATGGTGCTTGTGTACAGTTTTGAAGCACGAAAAATGATCTTTTTTTCCACTTCCATCTAGGGGGAAAACCTGGAATCTTACCCTACTTGGAGCTCCGTAGCCCTGGGTAGAAGGAGTGACTTTGCCCCCTTGGAGCCTAATGTCGAAAACAGCTGCCTGGAGGTTGCAAATGGGCCAGGGACATTGCAGGCCCAGTGCTGACACTGTGAGGGTGCTTGTGTACAGTTTTGAAGCACGTAAAGTGTTCTTTTTTTTCCACTTCCATCCAGGGGGAAAACCTGGAATCTAACCCTACTTGGAGCTCCGTAGCCCTGGGTAGAAGGAGTGACTTTGCCCCCTTGGAGCTGAAACACCCATAATGTGTAAAATAGCTGCCTGGAAGGTTGCAAATGGCCCAGGGACATTGCAGGCCCAGTGCTGACACTGTGATGGTGCTTGTGTACAGTTTTGAAGCACGTAAAGTGTTCTTTTTTTTCCACTTCCATCCAGGGGGAAAACCTGGAATCTAACCCTACTTGGAGCTCCGTAGCCCTGGGTAGAAGGAGTGACTTTGCCCCCTTGGAGCTGAAACACCCATAATGTGTAAAATAGCTGCCTGGAAGGTTGCAAATGGCCCAGGGACATTGCAGGCCCAGTGCTGACACTGTGATGGTGCTTGTGTACAGTTTTGAAGCACGAAAAATGATCTTTTTTTCCACTTCCATCTAGGGGGAAAACCTGGAATCTTACCCTACTTGGAGCTCCGTAGCCCTGGGTAGAAGGAGTGACTTTTCCCCCTTGGAGCCTAATGTCGAAAACAGCTGCCTGGAGGTTGCAAATGGGCCAGGGACATTGCAGGCCCAGTGCTGACACTGTGAGGGTGCTTGTGTACCGTTTTGAAGCACGTAAAGTGTTCTTTTTTTTCCACTTCCATCCAGGGGGAAAAACTGGAATCTTACCCTACTTGGAGCTCCGTAGCCCTGGGTAGAAGGAGTGACTTTGCCCCCTTGGAGCTGAAACACTCATAATGTGTAAAATAGCTGCCTGGAAGGGTGCAAATGGCCCAGGGACATTGCAGGCCCAGTGATGACACTGTGAGGGTGCTTGTGTACAGTTTAAAAGCACGTAAAGTGTTCTTTTTTTTCCACTTCCATCCAGGGGGAAAAACTGGAATCTTACCCTACTTGGAGCTCCGTAGCCCTGGGTAGAAGGAGTGACTTTGTCCCCTTGGAGCTGAAACACTCATAATGTGTAAAATAGCAGCCTGGAAGGTTACAAATGGGCCAGGGACATTGCAGGCCCAGTGCTGACACTGTGAGGGTGCTTGTGTACAGTTTTGAAGCACGTAAAGTGTTATTTTTTTTCCACTTCCATCCAGGGGGAAAACCTGGAATCTTACCCTACTTGGAGCTCCGTAGCCCTGGGTAGAAGGAGTGACTTTGCCCCCTTGGAGCCTAATGTCGAAAACAGCTGCCTGGAGCTTGCAAATGGGCCAGGGACATTGCAGGCCCAGTGCTGACGCTGTGAGGGTGCTTGTGTACCGTTTTGAAGCACGTAAAGTGTTCTTTTTTTCCAACTTCCATCCAGGGGGAAATCCTGGAATCTTACCCTACTTGGAGCTCCGTAGCCCTGGGTAGAAGGAGTGACTTTGCCCCCTTGGAGCTGAAACACCCATAATGTGTAAAATAGCTGCCTGGAAGGTTGCAAATGGCCCAGGGACATTGCAGGCCCAGCGCTGACACTGTGAGGGTGCTTGTGTAACATTTTGAAGCACGTAAAGTGTTCTTTTTTTTTCCACTTCCATCCAGGGGGAAAACCTGGAATCTTACCCTACTTGGAGCTCCGTAGCCCTGGGTAGAAGGAGTGACTTTGCCCCCTTGGAACTGAAACACCCATAATGTGTAAAATAGCTTCCTGGAAGGTTGCAAATGGGCCAGGGACATTGCAGGCCCAGTGCTGACACTGTGAGGGTGCTTGTGCACAGTTTTGAAGCACGTAAAGTGTTCTTTTTTCTCCACTTCCATCCAGGGGGAAAACCTGGAATCTTACCCTACTTGGTGCTCCGTAGCCCTGGGTAGAAGGAGTGACTTTGCCCCCTTGGAGCTGAAACACCCATAATGTGTAAAATAGCTGCCTGGAAGGTTGCAAATGGCCGAGGGACATTGCAGGCCCAGTGCTGACACTGTGAGGGTGCTTGTGTACAGTTTTGAAGCACGTAAAGTGTTCTTTTTTCTCCACTTCCATCCAGGGGGAAAACCTGGAATCTTACCCAACTTGGAGCTCCGTAGCCCTGGGTAGAAGGAGTGACTTTGCCCCCTTGGAGCCTAATGTCGAAAACAGCTGCCTGGAGGTTGCAAATGGCCAGGGACATTGCAGGCCCAGTGCTGACACTGTGAGGGTGCTTGTGTACAGTTTTGAAGCACGTAAAGTGTTCTTTTTTTTCCACTTCCATCCAGGGGGAAAACCTGGAATCTAACCCTACTTGGAGCTCCGTAGCCCTGTGTAGAAGGAGTGACTTTGCCCCCTTGAAGCTGAAACACTCATAATGTGTAAAATAGCTGCCTGGAAGGTTGCAAATGGCCCAGGGACATTGCAGGCCCAGTGCTGACACGGTGGGGGTGCTTGTGTACAGTTTTGAAGCACGTAAAGTGTTCTTTTTTCTCCACTTCCATCCAGGGGGAAAACCTGGAATCTTACCATACTTGGAGCTCCGTAGCCCTGGGTAGAAGGAGTGACTTTGCCCCCTTGGAGCTGAAACACTCATAATGAGTAAAATAGCAGCCTGGAAGGTTGCAAATGGGCCAGGGACATTGCAGGCTCACTGCTGGCACTGTGAGGGTGCTTGTGTACAGTTTAAAAGCACGTAAAGTGTTCTTTTTTCTCCACTTCCATCCAGGGGGAAAACCTGGAATCTTACCTTACTTGGAGCTCCGTAGCCCTGGGTAGAAGTAGTGACTTTGCCCCCTTGGAGCCTAATGTCGAAAACAGCTGCCTGGAGGTTGCAAATGGGCCAGGGACATTGCAGGCCCAGTGCTTGCACTGTGAGGGTGCTTATGTGCGGTTTTAAAGCACGTAAAGTGTTCTTTTTTTTCCCCACTTCCATCCAGGGGAAAAACCTGGAATCTTACCCTACTTGGAGCTCCGTAGCCCTGGGTAGAAGGAGTGACTTTTCCCCCTTGGAGCCTAATGTCGAAAACAGCTGCCTGGAGCTTGCAAATGGGCCAGGGACATTGCAGGCCCAGTGCTGGCACTGTGAGGGTGCTTGTGTACGGTTTTGAAGCACGTAAAATGTTCTTTTTTTTCCACTTCCATCCAGGGGGAAAACCTGGAATCTTACCCTACTTGGAGCTCCGTAGCCCTGGGTAGAAGGAGTGACTTTGCCCCCTTGGAGCCTAATGTCGAAAACAGCTGCCTGGAGCTTGCAAATGGGCCAGGGACATTGCAGGCCCAGTGCTGGCACTGTGAGGGTGCTTGTGTACGGTTTTGAAGCACGTAAAGTGTTCTTTTTTTTCCACTTCCATCCAGGGGGAAAACCTGGAATCTTACCCTACTTGGAGCTCCGTAGCCCTGGGTAGAAGGAGTGACTTTGCCCCCTTGGAGCCTAATGTCGAAAACAGCAGGCTGGAGGTTGCAAATGGGCCAGGGACATTGCAGGCCCAGTGCTGGCACTGTGAGGGTGCTTGTGTACGGTTTTGAAGCACGTAAAATGTTCTTTTTTTTTCCCCACTTCCATCCAGGGGGAAAACCTTGAATCTTACCCTACTTGGAGCTCCGCAGCCCTGGGTAGAAGGAGTGACTTTGCCCCCTTGGAGCTGAAAAAGGAAACATGTACACATATTCTCGACTATTAAGCCCCCACAGAGTGGGGGCTTACAAAAGCGTGTGAGGAACAAAAAGTCGAGTTATCCCGGCCGGCTGGCACTCCGGCCATCTGGTCGGCCACGTGTGCAACCAGATGGCTCAGCGTGATGTGCGACCAGATGGCCGGAGTGCCAGCCGGCCGGGATAACTCGACTTTTTGTTCTTTACCCGCATTTGTAAGCCCCCACCCTGTGGGGGCTTAATAGTCGAAAATACGGGAAGGTGTAAAGAAATTGGGTATGGGCCTGGAGAGCAGCCCAACCCGGCAGGGAAAATGTAATAAAATGGTGTCGTATACACACAGCTCTGTTATGATCCAGTGGGCGGCCCTCAGAAGGGCCTTTAGGTTGTTTTTTTGTGCGTTCTCGGCGAGTGGTGTTTAACCGCCAAATCCGTAGAGAGTACGTCCCTGGCGCTTCAGGGCGTACACCACATCCATGGCGGTGACGGTCTTTCTCTTGGCGTGCTCGGTATAGGTGACGGCGTCCCGGATGACGTTCTCCAGGAAAACCTTCAGCACACCGCGGGTCTCCTCGTAGATGAGGCCGGAGATGCGCTTGACACCGCCGCGGCGAGCCAGGCGGCGAATGGCGGGCTTGGTGATGCCCTGGATGTTGTCGCGGAGCACCTTCCTGTGCCTCTTGGCACCGCCTTTGCCGAGCCCCTTTCCTCCTTTGCCGCGTCCAGACATGCTCTCTTCTCGGTCGAAGCAGAAATACGAGCAGCAGCCCGAGAACGGCTGCTTATATGGAGCAGCTGCGGACCGGCGAGGGAGCCTCTGACGTGTGAGGCCGAGAGGCGGGAGAGCCGCTGTCCGGCCCGCCCTCTGCAGAGAGCGGGCCCCGAGCGGCCGCTGCCGTTTGAAAAAGCGCGGGCTCCCAGCGCCCCTTTGTCCTGGGCTCGCCTGCGGGCGGGCGGGCTCCGCAGCTTCTGCTCTTCCCTCCTCACACGCCACCGGCGTTCAGGCCACGCAAACGGAACGGTGCAAAGCACCCCAGCCCCTCGCTGGTTGTTCCGGCCTGAAGCAACCCTAACCCGGGGTCCCCCTCCGACCGCTCTCAAATGTCTCAATGGGGCCAGCGCACCGAAGCCCTCCCCGGCGCCACCGCGCTGCGTGCGTGCAGCCACAACATGCACACGTTCACACCCCGCGCCCGGTAGCGGCGTGCCCGCAAACTGAAAAATATATATGTATAAACATGAATAAAAAGTATGGACCGCAAGGTAGCCTTAGCGGCTGTGTTAACATTATTCACGTGCATCGCCGGAGGGTCGGACACGCCGCCCGGTGAGGCGAAGGTGCGAGCGCTGAATTTAAAGAAGCCGGCAAAAGTGAGACTTAGAAGGGATAAGCTCTTTGATGGAATCTGTGTGCGGCCCTGAAAAGAGCCCTTGTGTTTATAATGTATTTATACGGTGGTTCGTAAGGGAGGCTGCGGCGCTTCACTTGCTTGCTTTGCCCCCAGCCTTGTGGCTCTCGGTTTTCTTGGGCAGCAGCACGGCCTGGATGTTTGGCAGGACGCCTCCCTGGGCGATGGTGACTCTGCCCAGCAGCTTGTTGAGCTCCTCGTCGTTGCGGATGGCGAGCTGGAGGTGCCTGGGGATGATGCGGGTCTTCTTGTTGTCCCGGGCCGCGTTGCCGGCCAGCTCGAGGATCTCGGCCGTCAGGTACTCCAGGACTGCAGCCAGATAGACGGGGGCACCGGCGCCGACCCGCTCGGCGTAGCTTCCCTTTCGGAGCAGCCTGTGCACACGGCCCACAGGGAACTGCAGTCCGGCTCTGGAAGAGCGTGTCTTGGCCTTAGCGCGGGCCTTGCCTCCTTGCTTTCCGCGTCCAGACATGGCGAGCAGCTGCTGTAGGTTCTCGGGCTAAGAAGACAGAGAGACTATCCCTGCGTGCTCCGGACCCCGGTCATATAAAGACTTCGGGTCGTCTCTGATTGGTTGCCCGCTAAGCTCTGAGGCCCACATTGGAGGAAGGAATAACCTACTCCACCAATCAGAATTACAGAAGTGAAAGGCGCGTATTAAGATGAGGACGGAGGGGGTGCCGGTTGTGCCTACCAATGGGAACGGAGAATGGAACAAGCAGCTGCTTTACACGCCCAGCCTATAAGTACAGCAGCCCGGGCGCAGCTTCCGCATTTCTCCTGATTGCACAGCGAGCGCCTGCCCAGTGTCGATCATGCCTGAACCAGCCAAGTCCGCGCCGGCTCCCAAGAAGGGCTCCAAGAAAGCGCTGTCCAAGCCGCCCAAGAAGGACGGCAAGAAGCGCAAGAGGACCAGGAAGGAGAGCTACGCTATCTACATTTACAAAGTGATGAAGCAGGTGCACCCCGACACCGGCATCTCCTCCAAGGCCATGGGCATCATGAACTCCTTCGTCAACGACATCTTTGAGCGCATCGCCGGGGAGGCTTCCCGCCTGGCTCACTACAACCAGCGGCGCACCATCACCTCCCGGGAGATCCAGACCGCCGTGCGCCTGCTGCTCCCCGGAGAGCTGGCCAAGCACGCCGTGTCCGAGGGCACCAAGGCCGTCACCAAGTACACTAGCGCCAAGTAAGGCTTCGAGGCACATCTCCAATTAACACAAGGGCTCTTTTAAGGGCCAACACTTTTTCCTCTAAGAGCTGCTGTGCGGATATTATCGGTGAAGAGGTACCCTTAGCGTGTCTTATGAATGAAGCGTAGTGTGGTGCGCATTAGGTCCCGCTCTGACGGGGCCTGCAGCAGAGCGAGGGACGGTAGAGCAGAGCGCCCTTCCTAATAAAACGTCTATGTGAACAGGCTTTGTTGGGGATAAAGTGTCACTAAGCGCTGTAATGTAATAGCGTTTGACCCGCACGGACGGTCCCGCTATTGCTTTCCACGTTAGGGGAGAAGTGTGTAAAGTTTGCACGGGGCACGTTCCGTTCGTACTTAAAAACCAAGGGAGACGAGAGCGGCTACAAGTCGCCCCCGAGCAGGCGCTCCCTCTGCTGAAGCCGGACAAGATTACCGGGGGTTTAAAAGTAGCACAGACACCACACAGCCCCGGCTTGCGAGGTGCCGGTCGCTGCACAACCCGTCTGCCAAACAAAGCACTTTATCATATGAAAAGGAGGCGCTCTGCTTTCCGAGTGCCGGTATGAGTTAATGAGTACCGGTGCCTACCAACACCTTCCTTTCGCCCCCGCCTCCCCCCGTGTACAACACACGGATATGAACAGCTCCTACGTGACAAGGTGGTGGCTCTTAGAAGAGCCCTTGTGGTATATGTGGTGTCGGTTAGGGTCGGTCCTTAGGCCCTCTCGCCGCGGATACGACGGGCCAGCTGAATGTCCTTGGGCATGATGGTGACCCTCTTGGCGTGGATGGCGCACAAGTTGGTGTCCTCAAAGAGCCCGACCAGGTAGGCCTCGCTGGCCTCCTGCAGGGCCATGACGGCCGAGCTCTGGAAGCGCAGGTCGGTCTTGAAGTCCTGCGCGATCTCCCGCACCAGGCGCTGGAAGGGCAGCTTGCGGATGAGCAGCTCGGTGGACTTCTGGTAGCGGCGGATCTCGCGGAGAGCCACGGTCCCGGGCCTGTAGCGGTGAGGCTTCTTGACTCCTCCGGTGGCAGGCGCGCTCTTGCGGGCAGCCTTGGTGGCCAGCTGCTTGCGAGGCGCCTTCCCTCCGGTGGACTTGCGGGCGGTCTGCTTGGTGCGGGCCATGGCGAAGACGGAGCTTTCTCTGCGCGGCGTGCGAGAAGGAATGGGGCCTGCCTCGCACAGAGGCCTATTTATGCCCTGGGAGACGGAGGGCTGCTCTGATTGGTTGAAACCACGGGCCCAAGTTTGGAAATAGCAAGGATTGGTTACTCACTGAAGAGGCGGCTCGTGGCTGTCTGTAGCCAATGAAATGTGGTCAAAATGGAAAGCAGCCCCCCGATTGGTTGATGTACCCCGAGCCGAAAAAGCCCGCGTTTTGGGCAGGTCTTCTCCCCCTTGCCCCCCCGGCTAGCTGCCGCCCCACCAGTCACCCCCTCCCCGTCTCGGTCACCTGCGGGGGACAAGCCCACGGTGTTATAGCCCCTTTGGTCACCCTGGCACACGCCGTTACCTCCTACGGATTTAAGGCGCACACTCGTCTGCTTCAAGCAGACACTATTCCCAGTCCGCCTCGGACATAGTGTTTGCGGCTAAGCACACACGTAATCACCCGAATGTGTCATCCACCGAGGTCTAGTACCTCCCACACGTATAGTTAGCCTTAAAACTATCAAGGAGTTATAATAACCTCCGTGCGAGCATCCGCCCAAGATCACACGCGGCGCTCGAGCGCGGAGAGGCGCGCCGGGATTTCACGGTGCCGTTTATGGCTGGGGAGCGGGGCACGGCGTGCGCGGGGCTGGGGGGTGAACAGGCTCTCTTCTAGACCGGGTGGGTGGCTCTTAAAAGAGCCCTTGTGTTCGCAGTGTCTGGCAGGAGCCCTTACTTCTTCTTGGGCGCTGCCTTTTTGGGCTTGGCTGCTTTGGGTTTGGCCGCCTTGGGTTTCACCACCTTGGCGGGGCTTTTCTTGGCTGCCTTGGGCTTGGCCGCCTTTGCTTTCGCGGGACTCTTGGCAGCCTTCTTGGCCGGGGCAGCTTTGGGCTTCTTGGGGCTCTTGGCCGCCGCCGGCTTCTTGGCCTTCTTCGGGCTCTTCTTCACCCCCGCGGGGGCCTTCTTGGGCTTCTTGGCGGCCGGGGCGGCTTTCTTGGCCGCTGGTTTCTTGGCCGCTGGTTTCTTGGCCGCCTTCTTGCCCTCCAGCTGCTTCTTGTTCACCTTGAAGGAGCCGGAGGCGCCGGTGCCCTTCAGCTGGGCCAGGGCGCCCTTGCTGACCAGGCCCTTGAGGGCGGCCTTGACGCGGCTCTTGTTCTTGTCCACATCGTAGCCGTCGGCGCTCAGCACCTTCTTCAGCGCCGCCAGGGAGACCCCCTTCCTCTCGGCAGAGGCGGTGACCGCTTTCAGGATGAGCTCGGCGACGCTGGGTCCCGCGGGCTTCTTGGCCTTAGACGGCCCCGCCGCCTTCTTCGCCTTCTTCTTGGGGGCTACTTCAGCGGGAGGGGCCGCGGCAGCTGGAGCGGTTTCAGCCATGGTACAGAGAGTCGAGGCGCTAGCACAGATGAGAAATGTCCCTCCCGCCGGAGCTCCGCGCATATATAGGGAGGAGCCACCTCCTGATTGGTCCCCAGGAGGGGAGGCTGTTCGCGGCACACTCGGCTCTCTGCTCCGAGCTGGCTTTTGTGTTTCCTCTCATCAGATTATCTATGTTTTAAAACAGTAAACGTTAGAACTGGGCTTTCATTTATACATCAAAAGAAGCCCAACTTCATCCCTTTCCTATGCGTGCTCTCCTCTCGTTTCAGCGCGCTGCCACCGGCTTTTAGTCAGCTGGTAGACTCCACACTCCTCCGATGGCTGATGCCTTTGTGTCAGAAAACTTTGTCCACGAGCCCATTTTCACCTACACAGTCTTAACGTTTGTGGTCAGAAAAGATAGCATATCAATCGTAGCGTGCTTCTGTACCGAATGACTCGTGGGGCACCACAATGGGGTTCTTGGCACCCGTGAAACAACGTTTTATAAACTGCAGAAATAACACAAGCCTTCGTGTGCCCAGCGAGAGGGGAAACAGGAGCCAGGAGGATAGAAACGGGCCAAACTCACTGAATGCACACCGCTGATACAGTGAAGGTGCCTGCCTACCTTATTTAACCATGTAAACTATTATTTTGTTCACCTGCATACAAGGGAGAAAACCTGGAATCTTACCCGACTTGGAGCTCCGTAGCCCTGGGTAGAAGGAGTGATGTTGCCCCCTCGGAGCTGAAACACACATAATGTGTAAAATAGCTGCCTGGAGGTTACAAATGAGCCCAGGGACATTGCAGGCCCAGTACTGACATTGTGAGGGTGCTTGTGTACCTTTTGGAATCATGTAAAGTGTTGTTTTTTTTCCACTTCCATCCAGGGGGAAAACCTGGAATCTTACACTACTTGGAGCTCCGTAGCCCTGGGTAGAAGGAGTGACTTTGCCCCCTTGGAGCTGAAACACCCATAATGTGTAAAATAGCTGCCTGGAAGGTTGCAAATGGCCCAGGGACATTGCAGGCCCAGTGCTGACACTGTGAGGGTGCTTGTGTACAGTTTTGAAGGACGTAAAGTGTTCTTTTTTCTCCACTTCCATCCAGGGGGAAAACCTGGAATCTTACCCTACTTGGAGCTCCGTAGCCCTGGGTAGAAGGAGTGACTTTGCCCCCTTGGAGCCTAATGTCGAAAACAGCTGCCTGGAGGTTGCAAATGGGCCAGGGACACTGCAGGCCCAGTGCTGACACTGTGAGGGTGCTTGTGTACCTCTTTGAAGCACGTAAAGTGTTCTTTTTTTCCCACTTCCATCCAGGGGGAAAACCTGGAATCTTACCCTGCTTGGAGCTCCGCAGCCCTGGGTAGAAGGAGTGACTTTGCCCCCTTGGAGCTGAAACTCTCATAATGTGTAAAATAGCAGCCTGGAAGGTCGCAAATGGGCCAGCGACATTGCAGGCTCAGTGCTGGCACTGTGAGGGTGCTTGTGTGCGGTTTTAAAGCACGTAAAGTGTTCTTTTTTTTTTCCACTTCCATTCAAGGGGAAAACCTGGAATCTAACCCTACTTGGAGCTCCGTAGCCCTGGGTAGAAGGAGTGACTTTGCCCCCTTGGAGCTGAAACACTCATAATGTGTAAAATAGCAGCCTGGAAGGTTGCAAATGGGCCAGGGACATTGCAGGCTCACTGCTGGCACTGTGAGGGTGCTTGTGTACAGTTTAAAAGCACGTAAAGTGTTCTTTTTTCTCCACTTCCATCCAGGGGGAAAACCTGGAATCTTACCCTACTTGGAGCTCCGTAGCCCTGGGTAGAAGTAGTGACTTTGCCCCCTTGGAGCCTAATGTCGAAAACAGCTGCCTGGAGGTTGCAAATGGGCCAGGGACATTGCAGGCCCAGTGCTGACACTGTGAGGGTGCTTGTGTACCTCTTTGAAGCACGTAAAGTGTTCTTTTTTTTCCACTTCCATCCAGGGGGAAAACCTGGAATCTTACCCTACTTGGAGCTCCGTAGCCCTGGGTAGAAGTAGTGACTTTGCCCCCTTGGAGCCTAATGTCGAAAACAGCTGCCTGGAGGTTGCAAATGGGCCAGGGACATTGCAGGCCCAGTGCTTGCACTGTGAGGGTGCTTGTGTGCGGTTTTAAAGCACGTAAAGTGTTCTTTTTTTTTTTCCACTTCCATCCAGGGGGAAAACCTGGAATCTTACCCTACTTGGAGCTCCGTAGCCCTGGGTAGAAGGAGTGACTTTTCCCCCTTGGAGCCTAATGTCGAAAACAGCTGCCTGGAGGTTGCAAATGGGCCAGGGACATTGCAGGCCCAGTGCTGACACTGTGAGGGTGCTTGTGTACAGTTTTGAAGCACGTAAAGTGTTCTTTTATTTTTCCACTTCCATCCAGGGGTAAAACCTGGAATCTTACCCTACTTGGAGCACCGCAGCCCTGGGTAGAAGGAGTGACTTTGCCCCCTTGGAGCTGAAACACTCATAATGTGTAAATTAGCTGCCTGGAAGGTTACAAATGGACCAGGGACATTGCAGGCCCAGTGCTGACACTGTGAGGGTGCTTGTGTACAGTTTTGAAGCACGTAACAAGTTCTTTTTTCTCCACTTCCATCCAGGGGGAAAACCTGGAATCTAACCCTACTTGGAGCTCCGTAGCCCTGGGTAGAAGGAGTGACCTTGCCCCCTTGGAGCTGAAACACTCATAATGTGTAAAATAGCTGCCTGGAAGGTTGCAAATGGCCCAGGGACATTGCAGGCCCAGTGCTGACACTGTGAGGGTGCTTGTGTACAGTTTTGAAGCACGTAACATGTTCTTTTTTTTCCACTTCCATCAAGGGGGAAAACCTGGAATCTTACCCTACTTGGAGCTCCGCAGCCCTGGGTAGAAGGAGTGACTTTTCCCCCTTGGAGCTGAAACACCCATAATGTGTAAAATAGCTGCCTGGAAGGTTGCAAATGGCCCAGGGACATTGCAGGCCCAGTGCTGACACTGTGATGGTGCTTGTGTACAGTTTTGAAGCACGAAAAATGATATTTTTTTCCACTTCCATCTAGGGGGAAAACCTGGAATCTTACCCTACTTGGAGCTCCGTAGCCCTGGGTAGAAGGAGTGACTTTTCCCCCTTGGAGCCTAATGTCGAAAACAGCTGCCTGGAGGTTGCAAATGGGCCAGGGACATTGCAGGCCCAGTGCTTGCACTGTGAGGGTGCTTGTGTGCGGTTTTAAAGCACGTAAAGTGTTCTTTTTTTTTCCCACTTCCATCCAGGGGGAAAACCTGGAATCTTACCCTACTTGGATCTCCGTAGCCCTGGGTAGAAGGAGTGACTTTGCCCCCTTGGAGCCTAATGTCGAAAACAGCTGCCTGGAGGTTGCAAATGGGCCAGGGACATTGCAGGCCCAGTGCTGACACTGTGAGGGTGCTTGTGTACAGTTTTGAAGCACGTAAAGTGTTCTTTTTTTTCCACTTCCATCCAGGGGGAAAACCTGGAATCTAACCCTACTTGGAGCTCCGTAGCCCTGGGTAGAAGGAGTGACTTTGCCCCCTTGGAGCTGAAACACCCATAATGTGTAAAATAGCAGCCTGGAAGGTTGCAAATGGGCCAGGGACATTGCAGGCTCACTGCTGGCACTGTGAGGGTGCTTGTGTACAGTTTAAAAGCACGTAAAGTGTTCTTTTTTCTCCACTTCCATCCAGGGGGAAAACCTGGAATCTTACCCTACTTGGAGCTCCGTAGCCCTGGGTAGAAGGAGTGACTTTGCCCCCTTGGAGCTGAAACACTCATAATGTGTAAAATAGCAGCCTGGAAGGTTGCAAATGGGCAAGGGACATTGCAGGCTCAGTGCTGGCACTGTGAGGGTGCTAGTGTACAGTTTTGAAGCACGTAAAGTGTTCTTTTTTTTCCCACTTCCATCCAGGGGGAAAACCTGGAATCTTACCCTACTTGGAGCTCCGTAGCCCTGGGTAGAAGGAGTGACTTTGCCCCCTTGGAGCCTAATGTCGAAAACAGCTGCCTGGAGGTTGCAAATGGCCCAGGGACATTGCAGGCCCAGTGCTGACGCTGTGAGGGTGCTTGTGTACCGTTTTGAAGCACGTAAAGTGTTCTTTTTACTCCACTTCCATCCAGGGGGAAAACCTGGAATCTTACCCTACTTGGAGCTCCGTAGCCCTGGGTAGAAGGAGTGACTTTGCCCCCTTGGAGCCTAATGTCGAAAACAGCTGCCTGGAGGTTGCAAATGGGCCAGGGACATTGCAGGCCCAGTGCTGACGCTGTGAGGGTGCTTGTGTACCGTTTTGAAGCACGTAAAGTGTTCTTTTTACTCCACTTCCATCCAGGGGGAAAACCTGGAATCTTACCCTACTTGGAGCTCCGTAGCCCTGGGTAGAAGGAGTGACTTTGCCCCCTTGGAGCCTAATGTCGAAAACAGCTGCCTGGAGCTTGCAAATGGGCCAGGGACATTGCAGGCCCAGTGCTGACGCTGTGAGGGTGCTTGTGTAACATTTTGAAGCACGTAAAGTGTTCTTTTTTTTTCCACTTCCATCCAGGGGGAAAACCTGGAATATTACCCTACTTGGAGCTCCGTAGCCCTGGGTAGAAGGAGTGACTTTGCCCCCTTGGAGCTGAAACACCCATAATGTGTAAAATAGCTGCCTGGAAGGTAGCAAATGGCCCAGGGACATTGCAGGCCCAGTGCTGACACTGTGAGGGTGCTTGTGTACAGTTTTGAAGCACGTAAAGTGTTCTTTTTTCTCCACTTCCATCCAGGGGGAAAACTTGGAATCTTACCCTACTTGGAGCTCCGTAGCCCTGGGTAGAAGGAGTGACTTTGCCCCCTTGGAGCTGAAACACTCATAATGTGTAAAATAGCAGCCTGGAAGGTCGCAAATGGGCCAGGGACATTGCAGGCTCAGTGCTGGCACTGTGAGGGTGCTTGTGTGCGGTTTTAAAGCACGTAAAGTGTTCTTTTTTTCCCACTTCCATCCAGGGGGGAAACCTGGAATCTTACCCTACTTGGAGCTCCGTAGCCCTGGGTAGAAGGAGTGACTTTGTCCCCTTGGAGCTGAAACACTCATAATGTGTAAAATAGCAGCCTGGAAGGTTACAAATGGGCCAGGGACATTGCAGGCCCAGTGCTGACACTGTGAGGGTGCTTGTGTACAGTTTTGAAGCACGTAAAGTGTTCTTTTTTTTCCACTTCCATCCAGGGGGAAAACCTGGAATCTTACCCTACTTGGAGCTCCGTAGCCCTGGGTAGAAGGAGTGACTTTGCCCCCTTGGAGCCTAATGTCGAAAACAGCTGCCTGGAGGTTGCAAATGGGCCAGGGACATTGCAGGCCCAGTGCTGACGCTGTGAGGGTGCTTGTGTACAGTTTTGAAGCACGTAAAGTGTTCTTTTTTCTCCACTTCCATCCAGGGGGAAAACCTGGAATCTTACCCTACTTGGAGCTCCGTAGCCCTGGGTAGAAGGAGTGACTTTGCCCCCTTGGAGCTGAAACACCCATAATGTGTAAAATAGCTGCCTGGAAGGTAGCAAATGGCCCAGGGACATTGCAGGCCCAGTGCTGACACTGTGAGGGTGCTTGTGTACAGTTTTGAAGCACGTAAAGTGTTCTTTTTTCTCCACTTCCATCCAGGGGGAAAACCTGGAATCTTACCCTACTTGGAGCTCCGTAGCCCTGGGTAGAAGGAGTGACTTTGCCCCCTTGGAGCCTAATGTCGAAAACAGCTGCCTGGAGGTTGCAAATGGGCCAGGGACATTGCAGGCCCAGTGCTGACACTGTGAGGGTGCTTGTGTACCGTTTTGAAGCACGTAAAGTGTTCTTTTTTTTCCACTTCCATCCAGGGGGAAAACCTGGAATCTTACCCTACTTGGAGCTCCGTAGCCCTGGGTAGAAGGAGTGACTTTGCCTCCTTGGAGCCTAATGTCGAAAACAGCTGCCTGGAGGTTGCAAATGGGCCAGGGACATTGCAGGCTCACTGCTGGCACTGTGAGGGTGCTTGTGTACAGTTTAAAAGCACGTAAAGTGTTCTTTTTTCTCCACTTCCATCCAGGGGGAAAACCTGGAATCTTACCCTACTTGGAGCTCCGTAGCCCTGGGTAGAAGGAGTGACTTTGCCCCCTTGGAGCTGAAACACCCATAATGTGTAAAATAGCTGCCTGGAAGGTTGCAAATGGCCCAGGGACATTGCAGGCCCAGCGCTGACACTGTGAGGGTGCTTGTGTAACATTTTGAAGCACGTAAAGTGTTCTTTTTTTTTCCACTTCCATCCAGGGGGAAAACCTGGAATATTACCCTACTTGGAGCTCCGTAGCCCTGGGTAGAATGAGTGACTTTGCCCCCTTGGAGCCTAATGTCGAAAACAGCTGCCTGGAGGTTGCAAATGGGCCAGGGACATTGCAGGCCCAGTGCTGACGCTGTGAGGGTGCTTGTGTACCGTTTTGAAGCACGTAAAGTGTTCTTTTTTTTCCACTTCCATCCAGGGGGAAAACCTGGAATCTTACCCTACTTGGAGCTCCGCAGCCCTGGGTAGAAGGAGTGACTTTTCCCTCTTGGAGCTGAAACACCCATAATGTGTAAAATAGCTGCCTGGAAGGTTGCAAATGGCCCAGGGACATTGCAGGCCCAGTGCTGACACTGTGATGGTGCTTGTGTACAGTTTTGAAGCACGAAAAATGATCTTTTTTTCCACTTCCATCTAGGGGGAAAACCTGGAATCTTACCCTACTTGGAGCTCCGTAGCCCTGGGTAGAAGGAGTGACTTTTCCCCCTTGGAGCCTAATGTCGAAAACAGCTGCCTGGAGGTTGCAAATGGGCCAGGGACATTGCAGGCCCAGTGCTGACACTGTGAGGGTGCTTGTGTACCGTTTTGAAGCACGTAAAGTGTTCTTTTTTTTCCACTTCCATCCAGGGGGAAAAACTGGAATCTTACCCTACTTGGAGCTCCGTAGCCCTGGGTAGAAGGAGTGACTTTGCCCCCTTGGAGCTGAAACACTCATAATGTGTAAAATAGCTGCCTGGAAGGGTGCAAATGGCCCAGGGACATTGCAGGCCCAGTGATGACACTGTGAGGGTGCTTGTGTACAGTTTAAAAGCACGTAAAGTGTTCTTTTTTTTCCACTTCCATCCAGGGGGAAAAACTGGAATCTTACCCTACTTGGAGCTCCGTAGCCCTGGGTAGAAGGAGTGACTTTGTCCCCTTGGAGCTGAAACACTCATAATGTGTAAAATAGCAGCCTGGAAGGTTACAAATGGGCCAGGGACATTGCAGGCCCAGTGCTGACACTGTGAGGGTGCTTGTGTACAGTTTTGAAGCACGTAAAGTGTTATTTTTTTTCCACTTCCATCCAGGGGGAAAACCTGGAATCTTACCCTACTTGGAGCTCCGTAGCCCTGGGTAGAAGGAGTGACTTTGCCCCCTTGGAGCCTAATGTCGAAAACAGCTGCCTGGAGCTTGCAAATGGGCCAGGGACATTGCAGGCCCAGTGCTGACGCTGTGAGGGTGCTTGTGTACCGTTTTGAAGCACGTAAAGTGTTCTTTTTTTCCAACTTCCATCCAGGGGGAAATCCTGGAATCTTACCCTACTTGGAGCTCCGTAGCCCTGGGTAGAAGGAGTGACTTTGCCCCCTTGGAGCTGAAACACCCATAATGTGTAAAATAGCTGCCTGGAAGGTTGCAAATGGCCCAGGGACATTGCAGGCCCAGCGCTGACACTGTGAGGGTGCTTGTGTAACATTTTGAAGCACGTAAAGTGTTCTTTTTTTTTCCACTTCCATCCAGGGGGAAAACCTGGAATATTACCCTACTTGGAGCTCCGTAGCCCTGGGTAGAAGGAGTGACTTTGCCCCCTTGGAGCCTAATGTCGAAAACAGCTGCCTGGAGGTTGCAAATGGGCCAGGGACATTGCAGGCCCAGTGCTTGCACTGTGAGGGTGCTTGTGTGCGGTTTTAAAGCACGTAAAGTGTTCTTTTTTTTCCCCACTTCCATCCAGGGGGAAAACCTGGAATCTTACCCTACTTGGAGCTCCGTAGCCCTGGGTAGAAGGAGTGACTTTTCCCCCTTGGAGCCTAATGTCGAAAACAGCTGCCTGGAGCTTGCAAATGGGCCAGGGACATTGCAGGCCCAGTGCTGACACTGTGAGGGTGCTTGTGTACCGTTTTGAAGCACGTAAAGTGTTCTTTTTTTTCCACTTCCATCCAGGGGGAAAACCTGGAATCTTACCCTACTTGGAGCTCCGTAGCCCTGGGTAGAAGGAGTGACTTTTCCCTCTTGGAGCTGAAACACCCATAATGTGTAAAATAGCTGCCTGGAAGGTTGCAAATGGCCCAGGGACATTGCAGGCCCAGTGCTGACACTGTGATGGTGCTTGTGTACAGTTTTGAAGCACGAAAAATGATCTTTTTTTCCACTTCCATCTAGGGGGAAAACCTGGAATCTTACCCTACTTGGAGCTCCGTAGCCCTGGGTAGAAGGAGTGACTTTTCCCCCTTGGAGCCTAATGTCGAAAACAGCTGCCTGGAGGTTGCAAATGGGCCAGGGACATTGCAGGCCCAGTGCTGACACTGTGAGGGTGCTTGTGTACAGTTTTGAAGCACGTAAAGTGTTCTTTTTTCTCCACTTCCATCCAGGGGGAAAACCTGGAATCTTACCCTACTTGGAGCTCCGTAGCCCTGGGTAGAAGGAGTGACTTTGCCCCCTGGGAGCTGAAACACCCATAATGTGTAAAATAGCTGCCTGGAAGGTTGCAAATGGGCCAGGGACATTGCAGGCTCACTGCTGGCACTGTGAGGGTGCTTGTGTGCGGTTTTAAAGCACTTAGGCCCGTATTTATACTTTTTTTAGCGCCGCATTTGCGTCGTTTTTTGACGCAAAAACGGCGCAAACTTGCAAAATACCATTGTATTTTGTAGGTTTGCGCCGTTAGCCGTCAAAAAGCGGCGCAAATGCGGCGCTAAAAAAAGTATAAATACGGGCCTTAAAGTGTTCTTTTTTTTCCACTTCCATCCAGGGGCAAAACCTGGAATCTTACCCTACTTGGAGCTCCGTAGCCCTGGGTAGAAGGAGTGACTTTGCCCCCTTGGAGCTGAAACACCCATAATGTGTAAAATAGCTGCCTGGAAGGTAGCAAATGGCCCAGGGACATTGCAGGCCCAGTGCTGACACTGTGAGGGTGCTTGTGTACAGTTTTGAAGCACGTAACATGTTCTTTTTTTTCCACTTCCATCAAGGGGGAAAACCTGGAATCTTACCCTACTTGGAGCTCCGCAGCCCTGGGTAGAAGGAGTGACTTTTCCCCCTTGGAGCTGAAACACCCATAATGTGTAAAATAGCTGCCTGGAAGGTTGCAAATGGCCCAGGGACACTGCAGGCCCAGTGCTGACACTGTGATGGTGCTTGTGTACAGTTTTGAAGCACGAAAAATGATCTTTTTTTCCACTTCCATCTAGGGGGAAAACCTGGAATCTTACCCTACTTGGAGCTCCGTAGCCCTGGGTAGAAGGAGTGACTTTGCCCCCTTGGAGCCTAATGTCGAAAACAGCTGCCTGGAGGTTGCAAATGGGCCAGGGACATTGCAGGCCCAGTGCTGACACTGTGAGGGTGCTTGTGTACAGTTTTGAAGCACGTAAAGTGTTCTTTTTTTTCCACTTCCATCCAGGGGGAAAACCTGGAATCTAACCCTACTTGGAGCTCCGTAGCCCTGGGTAGAAGGAGTGACTTTGCCCCCTTGGAGCTGAAACACCCATAATGTGTAAAATAGCTGCCTGGAAGGTTGCAAATGGCCCAGGGACATTGCAGGCCCAGTGCTGACACTGTGATGGTGCTTGTGTACAGTTTTGAAGCACGTAAAGTGTTCTTTTTTTTCCACTTCCATCCAGGGGGAAAACCTGGAATCTAACCCTACTTGGAGCTCCGTAGCCCTGGGTAGAAGGAGTGACTTTGCCCCCTTGGAGCTGAAACACCCATAATGTGTAAAATAGCTGCCTGGAAGGTTGCAAATGGCCCAGGGACATTGCAGGCCCAGTGCTGACACTGTGATGGTGCTTGTGTACAGTTTTGAAGCACGAAAAATGATCTTTTTTTCCACTTCCATCTAGGGGGAAAACCTGGAATCTTACCCTACTTGGAGCTCCGTAGCCCTGGGTAGAAGGAGTGACTTTTCCCCCTTGGAGCCTAATGTCGAAAACAGCTGCCTGGAGGTTGCAAATGGGCCAGGGACATTGCAGGCCCAGTGCTGACACTGTGAGGGTGCTTGTGTACCGTTTTGAAGCACGTAAAGTGTTCTTTTTTTTCCACTTCCATCCAGGGGGAAAAACTGGAATCTTACCCTACTTGGAGCTCCGTAGCCCTGGGTAGAAGGAGTGACTTTGCCCCCTTGGAGCTGAAACACTCATAATGTGTAAAATAGCTGCCTGGAAGGGTGCAAATGGCCCAGGGACATTGCAGGCCCAGTGATGACACTGTGAGGGTGCTTGTGTACAGTTTAAAAGCACGTAAAGTGTTCTTTTTTTTCCACTTCCATCCAGGGGGAAAAACTGGAATCTTACCCTACTTGGAGCTCCGTAGCCCTGGGTAGAAGGAGTGACTTTGTCCCCTTGGAGCTGAAACACTCATAATGTGTAAAATAGCAGCCTGGAAGGTTACAAATGGGCCAGGGACATTGCAGGCCCAGTGCTGACACTGTGAGGGTGCTTGTGTACAGTTTTGAAGCACGTAAAGTGTTATTTTTTTTCCACTTCCATCCAGGGGGAAAACCTGGAATCTTACCCTACTTGGAGCTCCGTAGCCCTGGGTAGAAGGAGTGACTTTGCCCCCTTGGAGCCTAATGTCGAAAACAGCTGCCTGGAGCTTGCAAATGGGCCAGGGACATTGCAGGCCCAGTGCTGACGCTGTGAGGGTGCTTGTGTACCGTTTTGAAGCACGTAAAGTGTTCTTTTTTTCCAACTTCCATCCAGGGGGAAATCCTGGAATCTTACCCTACTTGGAGCTCCGTAGCCCTGGGTAGAAGGAGTGACTTTGCCCCCTTGGAGCTGAAACACCCATAATGTGTAAAATAGCTGCCTGGAAGGTTGCAAATGGCCCAGGGACATTGCAGGCCCAGCGCTGACACTGTGAGGGTGCTTGTGTAACATTTTGAAGCACGTAAAGTGTTCTTTTTTTTTCCACTTCCATCCAGGGGGAAAACCTGGAATCTTACCCTACTTGGAGCTCCGTAGCCCTGGGTAGAAGGAGTGACTTTGCCCCCTTGGAACTGAAACACCCATAATGTGTAAAATAGCTTCCTGGAAGGTTGCAAATGGGCCAGGGACATTGCAGGCCCAGTGCTGACACTGTGAGGGTGCTTGTGCACAGTTTTGAAGCACGTAAAGTGTTCTTTTTTCTCCACTTCCATCCAGGGGGAAAACCTGGAATCTTACCCTACTTGGTGCTCCGTAGCCCTGGGTAGAAGGAGTGACTTTGCCCCCTTGGAGCTGAAACACCCATAATGTGTAAAATAGCTGCCTGGAAGGTTGCAAATGGCCGAGGGACATTGCAGGCCCAGTGCTGACACTGTGAGGGTGCTTGTGTACAGTTTTGAAGCACGTAAAGTGTTCTTTTTTCTCCACTTCCATCCAGGGGGAAAACCTGGAATCTTACCCAACTTGGAGCTCCGTAGCCCTGGGTAGAAGGAGTGACTTTGCCCCCTTGGAGCCTAATGTCGAAAACAGCTGCCTGGAGGTTGCAAATGGCCAGGGACATTGCAGGCCCAGTGCTGACACTGTGAGGGTGCTTGTGTACAGTTTTGAAGCACGTAAAGTGTTCTTTTTTTTCCACTTCCATCCAGGGGGAAAACCTGGAATCTAACCCTACTTGGAGCTCCGTAGCCCTGTGTAGAAGGAGTGACTTTGCCCCCTTGAAGCTGAAACACTCATAATGTGTAAAATAGCTGCCTGGAAGGTTGCAAATGGCCCAGGGACATTGCAGGCCCAGTGCTGACACGGTGGGGGTGCTTGTGTACAGTTTTGAAGCACGTAAAGTGTTCTTTTTTCTCCACTTCCATCCAGGGGGAAAACCTGGAATCTTACCATACTTGGAGCTCCGTAGCCCTGGGTAGAAGGAGTGACTTTGCCCCCTTGGAGCTGAAACACTCATAATGAGTAAAATAGCAGCCTGGAAGGTTGCAAATGGGCCAGGGACATTGCAGGCTCACTGCTGGCACTGTGAGGGTGCTTGTGTACAGTTTAAAAGCACGTAAAGTGTTCTTTTTTCTCCACTTCCATCCAGGGGGAAAACCTGGAATCTTACCTTACTTGGAGCTCCGTAGCCCTGGGTAGAAGTAGTGACTTTGCCCCCTTGGAGCCTAATGTCGAAAACAGCTGCCTGGAGGTTGCAAATGGGCCAGGGACATTGCAGGCCCAGTGCTTGCACTGTGAGGGTGCTTATGTGCGGTTTTAAAGCACGTAAAGTGTTCTTTTTTTTCCCCACTTCCATCCAGGGGAAAAACCTGGAATCTTACCCTACTTGGAGCTCCGTAGCCCTGGGTAGAAGGAGTGACTTTTCCCCCTTGGAGCCTAATGTCGAAAACAGCTGCCTGGAGCTTGCAAATGGGCCAGGGACATTGCAGGCCCAGTGCTGACACTGTGAGGGTGCTTGTGTACCGTTTTGAAGCACGTAAAGTGTTCTTTTTTTTCCACTTCCATCCAGGGGGAAAACCTGGAATCTTACACTACTTGGAGCTCCGTAGCCCTGGGTAGAAGGAGTGACTTTGCCCCCTTGGAGCTGAAACACCCATAATGTGTAAAATAGCTGCCTGGAAGGTAGCAAATGGCCCAGGGACATTGCAGGCCCAGTGCTGACACTGTGAGGGTGCTTGTGTACAGTTTTGAAGCACGTAAAGAGTTCTTTTTTCTCCACTTCCATCCAGGGGGAAAACCTGGAATCTTACCCTACTTGGAGCTCCGTAGCCCTGGGTAGAAGGAGTGACTTTGCCCCCTTGGAGCTGAAACACCCATAATGTGAAATATAGCTGCCTGGAAGGTTGCAAATGGGCCAGGGACATTGCAGGCCCAGTGCTGACGCTGTGAGGGTGCTTGTGTACCGTTTTAAAGCACGTAAAGTGTTCTTTTTTTTCCCACTTCCATCCAGGGGGAAAACCTGGAATCTTACCCTACTTGGAGCTCCGTAGCCCTGGGTAGAAGGAGTGACTTTGCCCCCTTGGAGCCTAATGTCGAAAACCGCTGCCTGGAGGTTGCAAATGGGCCAGGGACATTGCAGGCCCAGTGCTGACACTGTGAGGGTGCTTGTGTACCGTTTTGAATCATGTAAAGTGTTCTTTTATTTTTCACTTCCATCCCGGGGTTAAACCTGGAATCTTACCCTACTTGGAGCTCCGTAGCCCCGGGTAGAAGGAGTGACTTTGCCCCCTTGGAGCTGAAACACTCATAATGTGTAAAATAGCTGCCTGGAAGGTTGCAAATGGCCCAGGGACATTGCAGGCCCAGTGCTGACACTGTGAGGGTGCTTGTGTACAGTTTTGAAGCACGTAAAGTGTTCTTTTTTCTCCACTTCCATCCAGGGGGAAAACCTGGAATCTTACCCTACTTGGAGCTCCGTAGCCCTGGGTAGAAGGAGTGACTTTGCCCCCTTGGAGCTGAAACACTCATAATGTGTAAAATAGCAGCCTGGAAGGTCGCAAATGGGACAGGGACATTGCAGGCTCAGTGCTGGCACTGTGAAGGTGCTTGTGTGCGGTTTTAAAGCACGTAAAGTGTTCTTTTTTTTCCCACTTCCATCCAGGGGGAAAACCTGGAATCTTACCCTACTTGGAGCTCCGTAGCCCTGGGTAGAAGGAGTGACTTTGCCCCCTTGGAACTGAAACACCCATAATGTGTAAAATAGCTTCCTGGAAGGTTGCAAATGGGCCAGGGACATTGCAGGCCCAGTGCTGACACTGTGAGGGTGCTTGTGCACAGTTTTGAAGCACGTAAAGTGTTCTTTTTTCTCCACTTCCATCCAGGGGGAAAACCTGGAATCTTACCCTACTTGGTGCTCCGTAGCCCTGGGTAGAAGGAGTGACTTTGCCCCCTTGGAGCTGAAACACCCATAATGTGTAAAATAACAGCCTGGAAGGTTGCAAATGGGCCAGGGACATTGCAGGCTCACTGCTGGCACTGTGAGGGTGCTTGTGTGCGGTTTTAAAGCACGTAAAGTGTTCTTTTTTTCCCCACTTCCATCCAGTGGGAAAACCTGGAATCTTACCCTACTTGGAGCTCCGTAGCCCTGGGTAGAAGGAGTGACTTTGCCCCCTTGAAGCTGAAACACCCATAATGTGTAAAATAGCTCCCTGGAAGGTAGCAAATGGCCCAGGGACATTGCAGGCCCAGTGCTGACACTGTGTGGGTGCTTGTGTACAGTTTTGAAGCACGTAAAGTGTTCTTTTTTCTCCACTTCCATCCAGGGGGAAAACCTGGAATCTTACCCTACTTGGAGCTCCGTAGCCCTGGGTAGAAGGAGTGACTTTGCCCCCTTGGAGCCTAATGTCGAAAACAGCTGCCTGGAGGTTGCAAATGGGCCAGGGACATTGCAGGCCCAGTGCTGACACTGTGAGGGTGCTTGTGTACCGTTTTGAATCATGTAAAGTGTTCTTTTATTTTTCACTTCCATCCCGGGGTTAAACCTGGAATCTTACCCTACTTGGAGCTCCGTAGCCCTGGGTAGAAGGAGTGACTTTGCCCCCTTGGAGCTGAAACACTCATAATGTGTAAAATAGCTGCCTGGAAGGTTACAAATGGGCCCAGGGACACTGCAGGCCCAGTGCTGACACTGTGAGGGTGCTTGTGTACCTCTTTGAAGCACGTAAAGTGTTCTTTTTTTCCCACTTCCATCCAGGGGGAAAACCTGGAATCTTACCCGACTTGGAGCTCCGTAGCCCTGGGTAGAAGGAGTGACTTTACCCCCGTGGAGCTGAAACACTCATAATGTGTAAAACGAGGTTAAAAAAGGGCCAGGGACATTGTAGGCCCAGCGCTGACACTGTGAGGGTGCTTGTGTACCTCTTTGAAGCACGTAAAGTGTTCTCTTTTTTTCCACTTCCATCCAGGGGTAAAACCTGGAATCTTACCCTACTTGGAGCTCCGTAGCCCTGGGTAGAAGGAGTGACTTTGCCCCCTTGGAGCCTAATGTCGAAAACAGCTGCCTGGAGCTTGCAAATGGGCCAGGGACATTGCAGGCCCAGTGCTTGCACTGTGAGGGTGCTTGTGTGCGGTTTTAAAGCACGTAAAGTGTTCTTTTTTTTCCCACTTCCATCCAGGGGGAAAACCTGGAATCTTACCCTACTTGGAGCTCCGTAGCCCTGGGTAGAAGGAGTGACTTTGCCCCCTTGGAGCTGAAACACCCATAATGTGTAAAATAACAGCCTGGAAGGTTGCAAATGGGCCAGGGACATTGCAGGCTCACTGCTGGCACTGTGAGGGTGCTTGTGTACAGTTTAAAAGCACGTAAAGTGTTCTTTTTTCTCCACTTCCATCCAGGGGGAAAACCTGGAATCTTACCCTGCTTGGAGCTCCGTAGCCCTGGGTAGAAGGAGTGACTTTGCCCCCTTGGAGCTGAAACACCCATAATGTGTAAAATAGCAGCCTGGAAGGTTGCAAAAGGGCCAGGGACATTGCAGGCCCAGTGCTGGCACTGTGAGGGTGCTTGTGTGCGGTTTTAAAGCACGTAAAGTGTTCTTTTTTATCCCACTTCCATCCAGGGGGAAAACCTGGAATCTTACCCTACTTGGAGCTCCGTAGCCCTGGGTAGAAGGAGTGACTTTGCCCCCTTGGAGCTGAAACACCCATAATGTGTAAAATAGCTGCCTGGAAGGTTGCAAATGGCCCAGGGACATTGCAGGCCCAGCGCTGACACTGTGAGGGTGCTTGTGTAACATTTTGAAGCACGTAAAGTGTTCTTTTTTTTTCCACTTCCATCCAGGGGGAAAACCTGGAATATTACCCTACTTGGAGCTCCGTAGCCCTGGGTAGAAGGAGTGACTTTGCCCCCTTGGAGCCTAATGTCGAAAACAGCTGCCTGGAGGTTGCAAATGGGCCAGGGACATTGCAGGCCCAGTGCTGACGCTGTGAGGGTGCTTGTGTACCGTTTTGAAGCACGTAAAGTGTTCTTTTTACTCCACTTCCATCCAGGGGGAAAACCTGGAATCTTACCCTACTTGGAGCTCCGCAGCCCTGGGTAGAAGGAGTGACTTTTCCCCCTTGGAGCTGAAACACCCATAATGTGTAAAATAGCTGCCTGGAAGGTTGCAAATGGGCCAGGGACATTGCAGGCCCAGTGCTGGCACTGTGAGGGTGCTTGTGTGCTGTTTTAAAGCACGTAAAGTGTTCTTTTTTTTCCCCACTTCCATCCAGGGGGAAAACCTGGAATCTTACCCGACTTGGAGCTCCGTAGCCCTGGGTAGAAGGAGTGACTTTGCCCCCTTGGAGCTGAAACACTCATAATGTGTAAAATAGCAGCCTGGAAGGTTGCAAATGGGCCAGGGACATTGCAGGCTCACTGCTGGCACTGTGAGGGTGCTTGTGTACAGTTTAAAAGCACGTAAAGTGTTCTTTTTTCTCCACTTCCATCCAGGGGGAAAACCTGGAATCTTACCCTACTTGGAGCTCCGTAGCCCTGGGTAGAAGGAGTGACTTTGCCCCCTTGGAGCTGAAACACCCATAATGTGTAAAATAGCTGCCTGGAAGGTTGCAAATGGCCCAGGGACATTGCAGGCCCAGCGCTGACACTGTGAGGGTGCTTGTGTAACATTTTGAAGCACGTAAAGTGTTCTTTTTTTTTCCACTTCCATCCAGGGGGAAAACCTGGAATATTACCCTACTTGGAGCTCCGTAGCCCTGGGTAGAAGGAGTGACTTTGCCCCCTTGGAGCCTAATGTCGAAAACAGCTGCCTGGAGGTTGCAAATGGGCCAGGGACATTGCAGGCCCAGTGCTGACGCTGTGAGGGTGCTTGTGTACCGTTTTGAAGCACGTAAAGTGTTCTTTTTACTCCACTTCCATCCAGGGGGAAAACCTGGAATCTTACCCTACTTGGAGCTCCGCAGCCCTGGGTAGAAGGAGTGACTTTTCCCCCTTGGAGCTGAAACACCCATAATGTGTAAAATAGCTGCCTGGAAGGTTGCAAATGGCCCAGGGACATTGCAGGCCCAGTGCTGACACTGTGATGGTGCTTGTGTACAGTTTTGAAGCACGAAAAATGATCTTTTTTTCCACTTCCATCTAGGGGGAAAACCTGGAATCTTACCCTACTTGGAGCTCCGTAGCCCTGGGTAGAAGGAGTGACTTTTCCCCCTTGGAGCCTAATGTCGAAAACAGCTGCCTGGAGGTTGCAAATGGGCCAGGGACATTGCAGGCCCAGTGCTGACACTGTGAGGGTGCTTGTGTACCGTTTTGAAGCACGTAAAGTGTTCTTTTTTTTCCACTTCCATCCAGGGGGAAAAACTGGAATCTTACCCTACTTGGAGCTCCGTAGCCCTGGGTAGAAGGAGTGACTTTGCCCCCTTGGAGCTGAAACACTCATAATGTGTAAAATAGCTGCCTGGAAGGGTGCAAATGGCCCAGGGACATTGCAGGCCCAGTGATGACACTGTGAGGGTGCTTGTGTACAGTTTAAAAGCACGTAAAGTGTTCTTTTTTTTCCACTTCCATCCAGGGGGAAAAACTGGAATCTTACCCTACTTGGAGCTCCGTAGCCCTGGGTAGAAGGAGTGACTTTGTCCCCTTGGAGCTGAAACACTCATAATGTGTAAAATAGCAGCCTGGAAGGTTACAAATGGGCCAGGGACATTGCAGGCCCAGTGCTGACACTGTGAGGGTGCTTGTGTACAGTTTTGAAGCACGTAAAGTGTTATTTTTTTTCCACTTCCATCCAGGGGGAAAACCTGGAATCTTACCCTACTTGGAGCTCCGTAGCCCTGGGTAGAAGGAGTGACTTTGCCCCCTTGGAGCCTAATGTCGAAAACAGCTGCCTGGAGCTTGCAAATGGGCCAGGGACATTGCAGGCCCAGTGCTGACGCTGTGAGGGTGCTTGTGTACCGTTTTGAAGCACGTAAAGTGTTCTTTTTTTCCAACTTCCATCCAGGGGGAAATCCTGGAATCTTACCCTACTTGGAGCTCCGTAGCCCTGGGTAGAAGGAGTGACTTTGCCCCCTTGGAGCTGAAACACCCATAATGTGTAAAATAGCTGCCTGGAAGGTTGCAAATGGCCCAGGGACATTGCAGGCCCAGCGCTGACACTGTGAGGGTGCTTGTGTAACATTTTGAAGCATGTAAAGTGTTCTTTTTTTTTCCACTTCCATCCAGGGGGAAAACCTGGAATATTACCCTACTTGGAGCTCCGTAGCCCTGGGTAGAAGGAGTGACTTTGCCCCCTTGGAGCCTAATGTCGAAAACAGCTGCCTGGAGGTTGCAAATGGGCCAGGGACATTGCAGGCCCAGTGCTTGCACTGTGAGGGTGCTTGTGTGCGGTTTTAAAGCACGTAAAGTGTTCTTTTTTTTCCCCACTTCCATCCAGGGGGAAAACCTGGAATCTTACCCTACTTGGAGCTCCGTAGCCCTGGGTAGAAGGAGTGACTTTTCCCCCTTGGAGCCTAATGTCGAAAACAGCTGCCTGGAGCTTGCAAATGGGCCAGGGACATTGCAGGCCCAGTGCTGACACTGTGAGGGTGCTTGTGTACCGTTTTGAAGCACGTAAAGTGTTCTTTTTTTTCCACTTCCATCCAGGGGGAAAACCTGGAATCTTACCCTACTTGGAGCTCCGTAGCCCTGGGTAGAAGGAGTGACTTTTCCCTCTTGGAGCTGAAACACCCATAATGTGTAAAATAGCTGCCTGGAAGGTTGCAAATGGCCCAGGGACATTGCAGGCCCAGTGCTGACACTGTGATGGTGCTTGTGTACAGTTTTGAAGCACGAAAAATGATCTTTTTTTCCACTTCCATCTAGGGGGAAAACCTGGAATCTTACCCTACTTGGAGCTCCGTAGCCCTGGGTAGAAGGAGTGACTTTTCCCCCTTGGAGCCTAATGTCGAAAACAGCTGCCTGGAGGTTGCAAATGGGCCAGGGACATTGCAGGCCCAGTGCTGACACTGTGAGGGTGCTTGTGTACAGTTTTGAAGCACGTAAAGTGTTCTTTTTTCTCCACTTCCATCCAGGGGGAAAACCTGGAATCTTACCCTACTTGGAGCTCCGTAGCCCTGGGTAGAAGGAGTGACTTTGCCCCCTGGGAGCTGAAACACCCATAATGTGTAAAATAGCTGCCTGGAAGGTTGCAAATGGGCCAGGGACATTGCAGGCTCACTGCTGGCACTGTGAGGGTGCTTGTGTGCGGTTTTAAAGCACTTAAGGCCCGTATTTATACTTTTTTTAGCGCCGCATTTGCGTCGTTTTTTGACGCAAAAACGGCGCAAACTTGCAAAATACCATTGTATTTTGTAGGTTTGCGCCGTTAGCCGTCAAAAAGCGGCGCAAATGCGGCGCTAAAAAAAGTATAAATACGGGCCTTAAAGTGTTCTTTTTTTTCCACTTCCATCCAGGGGCAAAACCTGGAATCTTACCCTACTTGGAGCTCCGTAGCCCTGGGTAGAAGGAGTGACTTTTCCCCCTTGGAGCTGAAACACCCATAATGTGTAAAATAGCTGCCTGGAAGGTTGCAAATGGGCCAGGGACATTGCAGGCCCAGTGCTGGCACTGTGAGGGTGCTTGTGTGCTGTTTTAAAGCACGTAAAGTGTTCTTTTTTTTCCCCACTTCCATCCAGGGGGAAAACCTGGAATCTTACCCGACTTGGAGCTCCGTAGCCCTGGGTAGAAGGAGTGACTTTGCCCCCTTGGAGCTGAAACACTCATAATGTGTAAAATAGCAGCCTGGAAGGTTGCAAATGGGCCAGGGACATTGCAGGCTCACTGCTGGCACTGTGAGGGTGCTTGTGTACAGTTTAAAAGCACGTAAAGTGTTCTTTTTTCTCCACTTCCATCCAGGGGGAAAACCTGGAATCTTACCCTACTTGGAGCTCCGTAGCCCTGGGTAGAAGGAGTGACTTTGCCCCCTTGGAGCTGAAACACTCATAATGTGTAAAATAGCAGCCTGGAAGGTTGCAAATGGGCCAGGGACATTGCAGGCTCACTGCTGGCACTGTGAGGGTGCTTGTGTACAGTTTAAAAGCACGTAAAGTGTTCTTTTTTCTCCACTTCCATCCAGGGGGAAAACCTGGAATCTTACCCTGCTTGGAGCTCCGTAGCCCTGGGTAGAAGGAGTGACTTTGCCCCCTTGGAGCTGAAACACCCATAATGTGTAAAATAGCAGCCTGGAAGGTTGCAAAAGGGCCAGGGACATTGCAGGCCCAGTGCTGGCACTGTGAGGGTGCTTGTGTGCGGTTTTAAAGCACGTAAAGTGTTCTTTTTTATCCCACTTCCATCCAGGGGGAAAACCTGGAATCTTACCCTACTTGGAGCTCCGTAGCCCTGGGTAGAAGGAGTGACTTTGCCCCCTTGGAGCTGAAACACCCATAATGTGTAAAATAGCTGCCTGGAAGGTTGCAAATGGCCCAGGGACATTGCAGGCCCAGCGCTGACACTGTGAGGGTGCTTGTGTAACATTTTGAAGCACGTAAAGTGTTCTTTTTTTTTCCACTTCCATCCAGGGGGAAAACCTGGAATATTACCCTACTTGGAGCTCCGTAGCCCTGGGTAGAAGGAGTGACTTTGCCCCCTTGGAGCCTAATGTCGAAAACAGCTGCCTGGAGGTTGCAAATGGGCCAGGGACATTGCAGGCCCAGTGCTGACGCTGTGAGGGTGCTTGTGTACCGTTTTGAAGCACGTAAAGTGTTCTTTTTACTCCACTTCCATCCAGGGGGAAAACCTGGAATCTTACCCTACTTGGAGCTCCGCAGCCCTGGGTAGAAGGAGTGACTTTTCCCCCTTGGAGCTGAAACACCCATAATGTGTAAAATAGCTGCCTGGAAGGTTGCAAATGGGCCAGGGACATTGCAGGCCCAGTGCTGGCACTGTGAGGGTGCTTGTGTGCTGTTTTAAAGCACGTAAAGTGTTCTTTTTTTTCCCCACTTCCATCCAGGGGGAAAACCTGGAATCTTACCCGACTTGGAGCTCCGTAGCCCTGGGTAGAAGGAGTGACTTTGCCCCCTTGGAGCTGAAACACTCATAATGTGTAAAATAGCAGCCTGGAAGGTTGCAAATGGGCCAGGGACATTGCAGGCTCACTGCTGGCACTGTGAGGGTGCTTGTGTACAGTTTAAAAGCACGTAAAGTGTTCTTTTTTCTCCACTTCCATCCAGGGGGAAAACCTGGAATCTTACCCTACTTGGAGCTCCGTAGCCCTGGGTAGAAGGAGTGACTTTGCCCCCTTGGAGCTGAAACACCCATAATGTGTAAAATAGCTGCCTGGAAGGTTGCAAATGGCCCAGGGACATTGCAGGCCCAGCGCTGACACTGTGAGGGTGCTTGTGTAACATTTTGAAGCACGTAAAGTGTTCTTTTTTTTTCCACTTCCATCCAGGGGGAAAACCTGGAATATTACCCTACTTGGAGCTCCGTAGCCCTGGGTAGAAGGAGTGACTTTGCCCCCTTGGAGCCTAATGTCGAAAACAGCTGCCTGGAGGTTGCAAATGGGCCAGGGACATTGCAGGCCCAGTGCTGACGCTGTGAGGGTGCTTGTGTACCGTTTTGAAGCACGTAAAGTGTTCTTTTTACTCCACTTCCATCCAGGGGGAAAACCTGGAATCTTACCCTACTTGGAGCTCCGCAGCCCTGGGTAGAAGGAGTGACTTTTCCCCCTTGGAGCTGAAACACCCATAATGTGTAAAATAGCTGCCTGGAAGGTTGCAAATGGCCCAGGGACATTGCAGGCCCAGTGCTGACACTGTGATGGTGCTTGTGTACAGTTTTGAAGCACGAAAAATGATCTTTTTTTCCACTTCCATCTAGGGGGAAAACCTGGAATCTTACCCTACTTGGAGCTCCGTAGCCCTGGGTAGAAGGAGTGACTTTTCCCCCTTGGAGCCTAATGTCGAAAACAGCTGCCTGGAGGTTGCAAATGGGCCAGGGACATTGCAGGCCCAGTGCTGACACTGTGAGGGTGCTTGTGTACCGTTTTGAAGCACGTAAAGTGTTCTTTTTTTTCCACTTCCATCCAGGGGGAAAAACTGGAATCTTACCCTACTTGGAGCTCCGTAGCCCTGGGTAGAAGGAGTGACTTTGCCCCCTTGGAGCTGAAACACTCATAATGTGTAAAATAGCTGCCTGGAAGGGTGCAAATGGCCCAGGGACATTGCAGGCCCAGTGATGACACTGTGAGGGTGCTTGTGTACAGTTTAAAAGCACGTAAAGTGTTCTTTTTTTTCCACTTCCATCCAGGGGGAAAAACTGGAATCTTACCCTACTTGGAGCTCCGTAGCCCTGGGTAGAAGGAGTGACTTTGTCCCCTTGGAGCTGAAACACTCATAATGTGTAAAATAGCAGCCTGGAAGGTTACAAATGGGCCAGGGACATTGCAGGCCCAGTGCTGACACTGTGAGGGTGCTTGTGTACAGTTTTGAAGCACGTAAAGTGTTATTTTTTTTCCACTTCCATCCAGGGGGAAAACCTGGAATCTTACCCTACTTGGAGCTCCGTAGCCCTGGGTAGAAGGAGTGACTTTGCCCCCTTGGAGCCTAATGTCGAAAACAGCTGCCTGGAGCTTGCAAATGGGCCAGGGACATTGCAGGCCCAGTGCTGACGCTGTGAGGGTGCTTGTGTACCGTTTTGAAGCACGTAAAGTGTTCTTTTTTTCCAACTTCCATCCAGGGGGAAATCCTGGAATCTTACCCTACTTGGAGCTCCGTAGCCCTGGGTAGAAGGAGTGACTTTGCCCCCTTGGAGCTGAAACACCCATAATGTGTAAAATAGCTGCCTGGAAGGTTGCAAATGGCCCAGGGACATTGCAGGCCCAGCGCTGACACTGTGAGGGTGCTTGTGTAACATTTTGAAGCACGTAAAGTGTTCTTTTTTTTTCCACTTCCATCCAGGGGGAAAACCTGGAATATTACCCTACTTGGAGCTCCGTAGCCCTGGGTAGAAGGAGTGACTTTGCCCCCTTGGAGCCTAATGTCGAAAACAGCTGCCTGGAGGTTGCAAATGGGCCAGGGACATTGCAGGCCCAGTGCTTGCACTGTGAGGGTGCTTGTGTGCGGTTTTAAAGCACGTAAAGTGTTCTTTTTTTTCCCCACTTCCATCCAGGGGGAAAACCTGGAATCTTACCCTACTTGGAGCTCCGTAGCCCTGGGTAGAAGGAGTGACTTTTCCCCCTTGGAGCCTAATGTCGAAAACAGCTGCCTGGAGCTTGCAAATGGGCCAGGGACATTGCAGGCCCAGTGCTGACACTGTGAGGGTGCTTGTGTACCGTTTTGAAGCACGTAAAGTGTTCTTTTTTTTCCACTTCCATCCAGGGGGAAAACCTGGAATCTTACCCTACTTGGAGCTCCGTAGCCCTGGGTAGAAGGAGTGACTTTTCCCTCTTGGAGCTGAAACACCCATAATGTGTAAAATAGCTGCCTGGAAGGTTGCAAATGGCCCAGGGACATTGCAGGCCCAGTGCTGACACTGTGATGGTGCTTGTGTACAGTTTTGAAGCACGAAAAATGATCTTTTTTTCCACTTCCATCTAGGGGGAAAACCTGGAATCTTACCCTACTTGGAGCTCCGTAGCCCTGGGTAGAAGGAGTGACTTTTCCCCCTTGGAGCCTAATGTCGAAAACAGCTGCCTGGAGGTTGCAAATGGGCCAGGGACATTGCAGGCCCAGTGCTGACACTGTGAGGGTGCTTGTGTACAGTTTTGAAGCACGTAAAGTGTTCTTTTTTCTCCACTTCCATCCAGGGGGAAAACCTGGAATCTTACCCTACTTGGAGCTCCGTAGCCCTGGGTAGAAGGAGTGACTTTGCCCCCTGGGAGCTGAAACACCCATAATGTGTAAAATAGCTGCCTGGAAGGTTGCAAATGGGCCAGGGACATTGCAGGCTCACTGCTGGCACTGTGAGGGTGCTTGTGTGCGGTTTTAAAGCACTTAGGCCCGTATTTATACTTTTTTTAGCGCCGCATTTGCGTCGTTTTTTGACGCAAAAACGGCGCAAACTTGCAAAATACCATTGTATTTTGTAGGTTTGCGCCGTTAGCCGTCAAAAAGCGGCGCAAATGCGGCGCTAAAAAAAGTATAAATACGGGCCTTAAAGTGTTCTTTTTTTTCCACTTCCATCCAGGGGCAAAACCTGGAATCTTACCCTACTTGGAGCTCCGTAGCCCTGGGTAGAAGGAGTGACTTTGCCCCCTTGGAGCTGAAACACCCATAATGTGTAAAATAGCTGCCTGGAAGGTAGCAAATGGCCCAGGGACATTGCAGGCCCAGTGCTGACACTGTGAGGGTGCTTGTGTACAGTTTTGAAGCACGTAACATGTTCTTTTTTTTCCACTTCCATCAAGGGGGAAAACCTGGAATCTTACCCTACTTGGAGCTCCGCAGCCCTGGGTAGAAGGAGTGACTTTTCCCCCTTGGAGCTGAAACACCCATAATGTGTAAAATAGCTGCCTGGAAGGTTGCAAATGGCCCAGGGACACTGCAGGCCCAGTGCTGACACTGTGATGGTGCTTGTGTACAGTTTTGAAGCACGAAAAATGATCTTTTTTTCCACTTCCATCTAGGGGGAAAACCTGGAATCTTACCCTACTTGGAGCTCCGTAGCCCTGGGTAGAAGGAGTGACTTTGCCCCCTTGGAGCCTAATGTCGAAAACAGCTGCCTGGAGGTTGCAAATGGGCCAGGGACATTGCAGGCCCAGTGCTGACACTGTGAGGGTGCTTGTGTACAGTTTTGAAGCACGTAAAGTGTTCTTTTTTTTCCACTTCCATCCAGGGGGAAAACCTGGAATCTAACCCTACTTGGAGCTCCGTAGCCCTGGGTAGAAGGAGTGACTTTGCCCCCTTGGAGCTGAAACACCCATAATGTGTAAAATAGCTGCCTGGAAGGTTGCAAATGGCCCAGGGACATTGCAGGCCCAGTGCTGACACTGTGATGGTGCTTGTGTACAGTTTTGAAGCACGAAAAATGATCTTTTTTTCCACTTCCATCTAGGGGGAAAACCTGGAATCTTACCCTACTTGGAGCTCCGTAGCCCTGGGTAGAAGGAGTGACTTTTCCCCCTTGGAGCCTAATGTCGAAAACAGCTGCCTGGAGGTTGCAAATGGGCCAGGGACATTGCAGGCCCAGTGCTGACACTGTGAGGGTGCTTGTGTACCGTTTTGAAGCTCGTAAAGTGTTCTTTTTTTTCCACTTCCATCCAGGGGGAAAAACTGGAATCTTACCCTACTTGGAGCTCCGTAGCCCTGGGTAGAAGGAGTGACTTTGCCCCCTTGGAGCTGAAACACTCATAATGTGTAAAATAGCTGCCTGGAAGGGTGCAAATGGCCCAGGGACATTGCAGGCCCAGTGATGACACTGTGAGGGTGCTTGTGTACAGTTTAAAAGCACGTAAAGTGTTCTTTTTTTTCCACTTCCATCCAGGGGGAAAAACTGGAATCTTACCCTACTTGGAGCTCCGTAGCCCTGGGTAGAAGGAGTGACTTTGTCCCCTTGGAGCTGAAACACTCATAATGTGTAAAATAGCAGCCTGGAAGGTTACAAATGGGCCAGGGACATTGCAGGCCCAGTGCTGACACTGTGAGGGTGCTTGTGTACAGTTTTGAAGCACGTAAAGTGTTATTTTTTTTCCACTTCCATCCAGGGGGAAAACCTGGAATCTTACCCTACTTGGAGCTCCGTAGCCCTGGGTAGAAGGAGTGACTTTGCCCCCTTGGAGCCTAATGTCGAAAACAGCTGCCTGGAGCTTGCAAATGGGCCAGGGACATTGCAGGCCCAGTGCTGACGCTGTGAGGGTGCTTGTGTACCGTTTTGAAGCACGTAAAGTGTTCTTTTTTTCCAACTTCCATCCAGGGGGAAATCCTGGAATCTTACCCTACTTGGAGCTCCGTAGCCCTGGGTAGAAGGAGTGACTTTGCCCCCTTGGAGCTGAAACACCCATAATGTGTAAAATAGCTGCCTGGAAGGTTGCAAATGGCCCAGGGACATTGCAGGCCCAGCGCTGACACTGTGAGGGTGCTTGTGTAACATTTTGAAGCACGTAAAGTGTTCTTTTTTTTTCCACTTCCATCCAGGGGGAAAACCTGGAATCTTACCCTACTTGGAGCTCCGTAGCCCTGGGTAGAAGGAGTGACTTTGCCCCCTTGGAACTGAAACACCCATAATGTGTAAAATAGCTTCCTGGAAGGTTGCAAATGGGCCAGGGACATTGCAGGCCCAGTGCTGACACTGTGAGGGTGCTTGTGCACAGTTTTGAAGCACGTAAAGTGTTCTTTTTTCTCCACTTCCATCCAGGGGGAAAACCTGGAATCTTACCCTACTTGGTGCTCCGTAGCCCTGGGTAGAAGGAGTGACTTTGCCCCCTTGGAGCTGAAACACCCATAATGTGTAAAATAGCTGCCTGGAAGGTTGCAAATGGCCGAGGGACATTGCAGGCCCAGTGCTGACACTGTGAGGGTGCTTGTGTACAGTTTTGAAGCACGTAAAGTGTTCTTTTTTCTCCACTTCCATCCAGGGGGAAAACCTGGAATCTTACCCAACTTGGAGCTCCGTAGCCCTGGGTAGAAGGAGTGACTTTGCCCCCTTGGAGCCTAATGTCGAAAACAGCTGCCTGGAGGTTGCAAATGGCCAGGGACATTGCAGGCCCAGTGCTGACACTGTGAGGGTGCTTGTGTACAGTTTTGAAGCACGTAAAGTGTTCTTTTTTTTCCACTTCCATCCAGGGGGAAAACCTGGAATCTAACCCTACTTGGAGCTCCGTAGCCCTGTGTAGAAGGAGTGACTTTGCCCCCTTGAAGCTGAAACACTCATAATGTGTAAAATAGCTGCCTGGAAGGTTGCAAATGGCCCAGGGACATTGCAGGCCCAGTGCTGACACGGTGGGGGTGCTTGTGTACAGTTTTGAAGCACGTAAAGTGTTCTTTTTTCTCCACTTCCATCCAGGGGGAAAACCTGGAATCTTACCATACTTGGAGCTCCGTAGCCCTGGGTAGAAGGAGTGACTTTGCCCCCTTGGAGCTGAAACACTCATAATGAGTAAAATAGCAGCCTGGAAGGTTGCAAATGGGCCAGGGACATTGCAGGCTCACTGCTGGCACTGTGAGGGTGCTTGTGTACAGTTTAAAAGCACGTAAAGTGTTCTTTTTTCTCCACTTCCATCCAGGGGGAAAACCTGGAATCTTACCTTACTTGGAGCTCCGTAGCCCTGGGTAGAAGTAGTGACTTTGCCCCCTTGGAGCCTAATGTCGAAAACAGCTGCCTGGAGGTTGCAAATGGGCCAGGGACATTGCAGGCCCAGTGCTTGCACTGTGAGGGTGCTTATGTGCGGTTTTAAAGCACGTAAAGTGTTCTTTTTTTTCCCCACTTCCATCCAGGGGAAAAACCTGGAATCTTACCCTACTTGGAGCTCCGTAGCCCTGGGTAGAAGGAGTGACTTTTCCCCCTTGGAGCCTAATGTCGAAAACAGCTGCCTGGAGCTTGCAAATGGGCCAGGGACATTGCAGGCCCAGTGCTGACACTGTGAGGGTGCTTGTGTACCGTTTTGAAGCACGTAAAGTGTTCTTTTTTTTCCACTTCCATCCAGGGGGAAAACCTGGAATCTTACACTACTTGGAGCTCCGTAGCCCTGGGTAGAAGGAGTGACTTTGCCCCCTTGGAGCTGAAACACCCATAATGTGTAAAATAGCTGCCTGGAAGGTAGCAAATGGCCCAGGGACATTGCAGGCCCAGTGCTGACACTGTGAGGGTGCTTGTGTACAGTTTTGAAGCACGTAAAGAGTTCTTTTTTCTCCACTTCCATCCAGGGGGAAAACCTGGAATCTTACCCTACTTGGAGCTCCGTAGCCCTGGGTAGAAGGAGTGACTTTGCCCCCTTGGAGCTGAAACACCCATAATGTGAAATATAGCTGCCTGGAAGGTTGCAAATGGGCCAGGGACATTGCAGGCCCAGTGCTGACGCTGTGAGGGTGCTTGTGTACCGTTTTAAAGCACGTAAAGTGTTCTTTTTTTTCCCACTTCCATCCAGGGGGAAAACCTGGAATCTTACCCTACTTGGAGCTCCGTAGCCCTGGGTAGAAGGAGTGACTTTGCCCCCTTGGAGCCTAATGTCGAAAACCGCTGCCTGGAGGTTGCAAATGGGCCAGGGACATTGCAGGCCCAGTGCTGACACTGTGAGGGTGCTTGTGTACCGTTTTGAATCATGTAAAGTGTTCTTTTATTTTTCACTTCCATCCCGGGGTTAAACCTGGAATCTTACCCTACTTGGAGCTCCGTAGCCCCGTGTAGAAGGAGTGACTTTGCCCCCTTGGAGCTGAAACACTCATAATGTGTAAAATAGCTGCCTGGAAGGTTGCAAATGGCCCAGGGACATTGCAGGCCCAGTGCTGACACTGTGAGGGTGCTTGTGTACAGTTTTGAAGCACGTAAAGTGTTCTTTTTTCTCCACTTCCATCCAGGGGGAAAACCTGGAATCTTACCCTACTTGGAGCTCCGTAGCCCTGGGTAGAAGGAGTGACTTTGCCCCCTTGGAGCTGAAACACTCATAATGTGTAAAATAGCAGCCTGGAAGGTCGCAAATGGGACAGGGACATTGCAGGCTCAGTGCTGGCACTGTGAAGGTGCTTGTGTGCGGTTTTAAAGCACGTAAAGTGTTCTTTTTTTTCCCACTTCCATCCAGGGGGAAAACCTGGAATCTTACCCTACTTGGAGCTCCGTAGCCCTGGGTAGAAGGAGTGACTTTGCCCCCTTGGAACTGAAACACCCATAATGTGTAAAATAGCTTCCTGGAAGGTTGCAAATGGGCCAGGGACATTGCAGGCCCAGTGCTGACACTGTGAGGGTGCTTGTGCACAGTTTTGAAGCACGTAAAGTGTTCTTTTTTCTCCACTTCCATCCAGGGGGAAAACCTGGAATCTTACCCTACTTGGTGCTCCGTAGCCCTGGGTAGAAGGAGTGACTTTGCCCCCTTGGAGCTGAAACACCCATAATGTGTAAAATAACAGCCTGGAAGGTTGCAAATGGGCCAGGGACATTGCAGGCTCACTGCTGGCACTGTGAGGGTGCTTGTGTGCGGTTTTAAAGCACGTAAAGTGTTCTTTTTTTCCCCACTTCCATCCAGTGGGAAAACCTGGAATCTTACCCTACTTGGAGCTCCGTAGCCCTGGGTAGAAGGAGTGACTTTGCCCCCTTGAAGCTGAAACACCCATAATGTGTAAAATAGCTCCCTGGAAGGTAGCAAATGGCCCAGGGACATTGCAGGCCCAGTGCTGACACTGTGTGGGTGCTTGTGTACAGTTTTGAAGCACGTAAAGTGTTCTTTTTTCTCCACTTCCATCCAGGGGGAAAACCTGGAATCTTACCCTACTTGGAGCTCCGTAGCCCTGGGTAGAAGGAGTGACTTTGCCCCCTTGGAGCCTAATGTCGAAAACAGCTGCCTGGAGGTTGCAAATGGGCCAGGGACATTGCAGGCCCAGTGCTGACACTGTGAGGGTGCTTGTGTACCGTTTTGAATCATGTAAAGTGTTCTTTTATTTTTCACTTCCATCCCGGGGTTAAACCTGGAATCTTACCCTACTTGGAGCTCCGTAGCCCTGGGTAGAAGGAGTGACTTTGCCCCCTTGGAGCTGAAACACTCATAATGTGTAAAATAGCTGCCTGGAAGGTTACAAATGGGCCCAGGGACACTGCAGGCCCAGTGCTGACACTGTGAGGGTGCTTGTGTACCTCTTTGAAGCACGTAAAGTGTTCTTTTTTTCCCACTTCCATCCAGGGGGAAAACCTGGAATCTTACCCGACTTGGAGCTCCGTAGCCCTGGGTAGAAGGAGTGACTTTACCCCCGTGGAGCTGAAACACTCATAATGTGTAAAACGAGGTTAAAAAAGGGCCAGGGACATTGTAGGCCCAGCGCTGACACTGTGAGGGTGCTTGTGTACCTCTTTGAAGCACGTAAAGTGTTCTCTTTTTTTCCACTTCCATCCAGGGGTAAAACCTGGAATCTTACCCTACTTGGAGCTCCGTAGCCCTGGGTAGAAGGAGTGACTTTGCCCCCTTGGAGCCTAATGTCGAAAACAGCTGCCTGGAGCTTGCAAATGGGCCAGGGACATTGCAGGCCCAGTGCTTGCACTGTGAGGGTGCTTGTGTGCGGTTTTAAAGCACGTAAAGTGTTCTTTTTTTTCCCACTTCCATCCAGGGGGAAAACCTGGAATCTTACCCTACTTGGAGCTCCGTAGCCCTGGGTAGAAGGAGTGACTTTGCCCCCTTGGAGCTGAAACACCCATAATGTGTAAAATAACAGCCTGGAAGGTTGCAAATGGGCCAGGGACATTGCAGGCTCACTGCTGGCACTGTGAGGGTGCTTGTGTACAGTTTAAAAGCACGTAAAGTGTTCTTTTTTCTCCACTTCCATCCAGGGGGAAAACCTGGAATCTTACCCTGCTTGGAGCTCCGTAGCCCTGGGTAGAAGGAGTGACTTTGCCCCCTTGGAGCTGAAACACCCATAATGTGTAAAATAGCAGCCTGGAAGGTTGCAAAAGGGCCAGGGACATTGCAGGCCCAGTGCTGGCACTGTGAGGGTGCTTGTGTGCGGTTTTAAAGCACGTAAAGTGTTCTTTTTTATCCCACTTCCATCCAGGGGGAAAACCTGGAATCTTACCCTACTTGGAGCTCCGTAGCCCTGGGTAGAAGGAGTGACTTTGCCCCCTTGGAGCTGAAACACCCATAATGTGTAAAATAGCTGCCTGGAAGGTTGCAAATGGCCCAGGGACATTGCAGGCCCAGCGCTGACACTGTGAGGGTGCTTGTGTAACATTTTGAAGCACGTAAAGTGTTCTTTTTTTTTCCACTTCCATCCAGGGGGAAAACCTGGAATATTACCCTACTTGGAGCTCCGTAGCCCTGGGTAGAAGGAGTGACTTTGCCCCCTTGGAGCCTAATGTCGAAAACAGCTGCCTGGAGGTTGCAAATGGGCCAGGGACATTGCAGGCCCAGTGCTGACGCTGTGAGGGTGCTTGTGTACCGTTTTGAAGCACGTAAAGTGTTCTTTTTACTCCACTTCCATCCAGGGGGAAAACCTGGAATCTTACCCTACTTGGAGCTCCGCAGCCCTGGGTAGAAGGAGTGACTTTTCCCCCTTGGAGCTGAAACACCCATAATGTGTAAAATAGCTGCCTGGAAGGTTGCAAATGGGCCAGGGACATTGCAGGCCCAGTGCTGGCACTGTGAGGGTGCTTGTGTGCTGTTTTAAAGCACGTAAAGTGTTCTTTTTTTTCCCCACTTCCATCCAGGGGGAAAACCTGGAATCTTACCCGACTTGGAGCTCCGTAGCCCTGGGTAGAAGGAGTGACTTTGCCCCCTTGGAGCTGAAACACTCATAATGTGTAAAATAGCAGCCTGGAAGGTTGCAAATGGGCCAGGGACATTGCAGGCTCACTGCTGGCACTGTGAGGGTGCTTGTGTACAGTTTAAAAGCACGTAAAGTGTTCTTTTTTCTCCACTTCCATCCAGGGGGAAAACCTGGAATCTTACCCTACTTGGAGCTCCGTAGCCCTGGGTAGAAGGAGTGACTTTGCCCCCTTGGAGCTGAAACACCCATAATGTGTAAAATAGCTGCCTGGAAGGTTGCAAATGGCCCAGGGACATTGCAGGCCCAGCGCTGACACTGTGAGGGTGCTTGTGTAACATTTTGAAGCACGTAAAGTGTTCTTTTTTTTTCCACTTCCATCCAGGGGGAAAACCTGGAATATTACCCTACTTGGAGCTCCGTAGCCCTGGGTAGAAGGAGTGACTTTGCCCCCTTGGAGCCTAATGTCGAAAACAGCTGCCTGGAGGTTGCAAATGGGCCAGGGACATTGCAGGCCCAGTGCTGACGCTGTGAGGGTGCTTGTGTACCGTTTTGAAGCACGTAAAGTGTTCTTTTTACTCCACTTCCATCCAGGGGGAAAACCTGGAATCTTACCCTACTTGGAGCTCCGCAGCCCTGGGTAGAAGGAGTGACTTTTCCCCCTTGGAGCTGAAACACCCATAATGTGTAAAATAGCTGCCTGGAAGGTTGCAAATGGCCCAGGGACATTGCAGGCCCAGTGCTGACACTGTGATGGTGCTTGTGTACAGTTTTGAAGCACGAAAAATGATCTTTTTTTCCACTTCCATCTAGGGGGAAAACCTGGAATCTTACCCTACTTGGAGCTCCGTAGCCCTGGGTAGAAGGAGTGACTTTTCCCCCTTGGAGCCTAATGTCGAAAACAGCTGCCTGGAGGTTGCAAATGGGCCAGGGACATTGCAGGCCCAGTGCTGACACTGTGAGGGTGCTTGTGTACCGTTTTGAAGCACGTAAAGTGTTCTTTTTTTTCCACTTCCATCCAGGGGGAAAAACTGGAATCTTACCCTACTTGGAGCTCCGTAGCCCTGGGTAGAAGGAGTGACTTTGCCCCCTTGGAGCTGAAACACTCATAATGTGTAAAATAGCTGCCTGGAAGGGTGCAAATGGCCCAGGGACATTGCAGGCCCAGTGATGACACTGTGAGGGTGCTTGTGTACAGTTTAAAAGCACGTAAAGTGTTCTTTTTTTTCCACTTCCATCCAGGGGGAAAAACTGGAATCTTACCCTACTTGGAGCTCCGTAGCCCTGGGTAGAAGGAGTGACTTTGTCCCCTTGGAGCTGAAACACTCATAATGTGTAAAATAGCAGCCTGGAAGGTTACAAATGGGCCAGGGACATTGCAGGCCCAGTGCTGACACTGTGAGGGTGCTTGTGTACAGTTTTGAAGCACGTAAAGTGTTATTTTTTTTCCACTTCCATCCAGGGGGAAAACCTGGAATCTTACCCTACTTGGAGCTCCGTAGCCCTGGGTAGAAGGAGTGACTTTGCCCCCTTGGAGCCTAATGTCGAAAACAGCTGCCTGGAGCTTGCAAATGGGCCAGGGACATTGCAGGCCCAGTGCTGACGCTGTGAGGGTGCTTGTGTACCGTTTTGAAGCACGTAAAGTGTTCTTTTTTTCCAACTTCCATCCAGGGGGAAATCCTGGAATCTTACCCTACTTGGAGCTCCGTAGCCCTGGGTAGAAGGAGTGACTTTGCCCCCTTGGAGCTGAAACACCCATAATGTGTAAAATAGCTGCCTGGAAGGTTGCAAATGGCCCAGGGACATTGCAGGCCCAGCGCTGACACTGTGAGGGTGCTTGTGTAACATTTTGAAGCACGTAAAGTGTTCTTTTTTTTTCCACTTCCATCCAGGGGGAAAACCTGGAATATTACCCTACTTGGAGCTCCGTAGCCCTGGGTAGAAGGAGTGACTTTGCCCCCTTGGAGCCTAATGTCGAAAACAGCTGCCTGGAGGTTGCAAATGGGCCAGGGACATTGCAGGCCCAGTGCTTGCACTGTGAGGGTGCTTGTGTGCGGTTTTAAAGCACGTAAAGTGTTCTTTTTTTTCCCCACTTCCATCCAGGGGGAAAACCTGGAATCTTACCCTACTTGGAGCTCCGTAGCCCTGGGTAGAAGGAGTGACTTTTCCCCCTTGGAGCCTAATGTCGAAAACAGCTGCCTGGAGCTTGCAAATGGGCCAGGGACATTGCAGGCCCAGTGCTGACACTGTGAGGGTGCTTGTGTACCGTTTTGAAGCACGTAAAGTGTTCTTTTTTTTCCACTTCCATCCAGGGGGAAAACCTGGAATCTTACCCTACTTGGAGCTCCGTAGCCCTGGGTAGAAGGAGTGACTTTTCCCTCTTGGAGCTGAAACACCCATAATGTGTAAAATAGCTGCCTGGAAGGTTGCAAATGGCCCAGGGACATTGCAGGCCCAGTGCTGACACTGTGATGGTGCTTGTGTACAGTTTTGAAGCACGAAAAATGATCTTTTTTTCCACTTCCATCTAGGGGGAAAACCTGGAATCTTACCCTACTTGGAGCTCCGTAGCCCTGGGTAGAAGGAGTGACTTTTCCCCCTTGGAGCCTAATGTCGAAAACAGCTGCCTGGAGGTTGCAAATGGGCCAGGGACATTGCAGGCCCAGTGCTGACACTGTGAGGGTGCTTGTGTACAGTTTTGAAGCACGTAAAGTGTTCTTTTTTCTCCACTTCCATCCAGGGGGAAAACCTGGAATCTTACCCTACTTGGAGCTCCGTAGCCCTGGGTAGAAGGAGTGACTTTGCCCCCTGGGAGCTGAAACACCCATAATGTGTAAAATAGCTGCCTGGAAGGTTGCAAATGGGCCAGGGACATTGCAGGCTCACTGCTGGCACTGTGAGGGTGCTTGTGTGCGGTTTTAAAGCACTTAGGCCCGTATTTATACTTTTTTTAGCGCCGCATTTGCGTCGTTTTTTGACGCAAAAACGGCGCAAACTTGCAAAATACCATTGTATTTTGTAGGTTTGCGCCGTTAGCCGTCAAAAAGCGGCGCAAATGCGGCGCTAAAAAAAGTATAAATACGGGCCTTAAAGTGTTCTTTTTTTTCCACTTCCATCCAGGGGCAAAACCTGGAATCTTACCCTACTTGGAGCTCCGTAGCCCTGGGTAGAAGGAGTGACTTTGCCCCCTTGGAGCTGAAACACCCATAATGTGTAAAATAGCTGCCTGGAAGGTAGCAAATGGCCCAGGGACATTGCAGGCCCAGTGCTGACACTGTGAGGGTGCTTGTGTACAGTTTTGAAGCACGTAACATGTTCTTTTTTTTCCACTTCCATCAAGGGGGAAAACCTGGAATCTTACCCTACTTGGAGCTCCGCAGCCCTGGGTAGAAGGAGTGACTTTTCCCCCTTGGAGCTGAAACACCCATAATGTGTAAAATAGCTGCCTGGAAGGTTGCAAATGGCCCAGGGACACTGCAGGCCCAGTGCTGACACTGTGATGGTGCTTGTGTACAGTTTTGAAGCACGAAAAATGATCTTTTTTTCCACTTCCATCTAGGGGGAAAACCTGGAATCTTACCCTACTTGGAGCTCCGTAGCCCTGGGTAGAAGGAGTGACTTTGCCCCCTTGGAGCCTAATGTCGAAAACAGCTGCCTGGAGGTTGCAAATGGGCCAGGGACATTGCAGGCCCAGTGCTGACACTGTGAGGGTGCTTGTGTACAGTTTTGAAGCACGTAAAGTGTTCTTTTTTTTCCACTTCCATCCAGGGGGAAAACCTGGAATCTAACCCTACTTGGAGCTCCGTAGCCCTGGGTAGAAGGAGTGACTTTGCCCCCTTGGAGCTGAAACACCCATAATGTGTAAAATAGCTGCCTGGAAGGTTGCAAATGGCCCAGGGACATTGCAGGCCCAGTGCTGACACTGTGATGGTGCTTGTGTACAGTTTTGAAGCACGAAAAATGATCTTTTTTTCCACTTCCATCTAGGGGGAAAACCTGGAATCTTACCCTACTTGGAGCTCCGTAGCCCTGGGTAGAAGGAGTGACTTTTCCCCCTTGGAGCCTAATGTCGAAAACAGCTGCCTGGAGGTTGCAAATGGGCCAGGGACATTGCAGGCCCAGTGCTGACACTGTGAGGGTGCTTGTGTACCGTTTTGAAGCACGTAAAGTGTTCTTTTTTTTCCACTTCCATCCAGGGGGAAAAACTGGAATCTTACCCTACTTGGAGCTCCGTAGCCCTGGGTAGAAGGAGTGACTTTGCCCCCTTGGAGCTGAAACACTCATAATGTGTAAAATAGCTGCCTGGAAGGGTGCAAATGGCCCAGGGACATTGCAGGCCCAGTGATGACACTGTGAGGGTGCTTGTGTACAGTTTAAAAGCACGTAAAGTGTTCTTTTTTTTCCACTTCCATCCAGGGGGAAAAACTGGAATCTTACCCTACTTGGAGCTCCGTAGCCCTGGGTAGAAGGAGTGACTTTGTCCCCTTGGAGCTGAAACACTCATAATGTGTAAAATAGCAGCCTGGAAGGTTACAAATGGGCCAGGGACATTGCAGGCCCAGTGCTGACACTGTGAGGGTGCTTGTGTACAGTTTTGAAGCACGTAAAGTGTTATTTTTTTTCCACTTCCATCCAGGGGGAAAACCTGGAATCTTACCCTACTTGGAGCTCCGTAGCCCTGGGTAGAAGGAGTGACTTTGCCCCCTTGGAGCCTAATGTCGAAAACAGCTGCCTGGAGCTTGCAAATGGGCCAGGGACATTGCAGGCCCAGTGCTGACGCTGTGAGGGTGCTTGTGTACCGTTTTGAAGCACGTAAAGTGTTCTTTTTTTCCAACTTCCATCCAGGGGGAAATCCTGGAATCTTACCCTACTTGGAGCTCCGTAGCCCTGGGTAGAAGGAGTGACTTTGCCCCCTTGGAGCTGAAACACCCATAATGTGTAAAATAGCTGCCTGGAAGGTTGCAAATGGCCCAGGGACATTGCAGGCCCAGCGCTGACACTGTGAGGGTGCTTGTGTAACATTTTGAAGCACGTAAAGTGTTCTTTTTTTTTCCACTTCCATCCAGGGGGAAAACCTGGAATCTTACCCTACTTGGAGCTCCGTAGCCCTGGGTAGAAGGAGTGACTTTGCCCCCTTGGAACTGAAACACCCATAATGTGTAAAATAGCTTCCTGGAAGGTTGCAAATGGGCCAGGGACATTGCAGGCCCAGTGCTGACACTGTGAGGGTGCTTGTGCACAGTTTTGAAGCACGTAAAGTGTTCTTTTTTCTCCACTTCCATCCAGGGGGAAAACCTGGAATCTTACCCTACTTGGTGCTCCGTAGCCCTGGGTAGAAGGAGTGACTTTGCCCCCTTGGAGCTGAAACACCCATAATGTGTAAAATAGCTGCCTGGAAGGTTGCAAATGGCCGAGGGACATTGCAGGCCCAGTGCTGACACTGTGAGGGTGCTTGTGTACAGTTTTGAAGCACGTAAAGTGTTCTTTTTTCTCCACTTCCATCCAGGGGGAAAACCTGGAATCTTACCCAACTTGGAGCTCCGTAGCCCTGGGTAGAAGGAGTGACTTTGCCCCCTTGGAGCCTAATGTCGAAAACAGCTGCCTGGAGGTTGCAAATGGCCAGGGACATTGCAGGCCCAGTGCTGACACTGTGAGGGTGCTTGTGTACAGTTTTGAAGCACGTAAAGTGTTCTTTTTTTTCCACTTCCATCCAGGGGGAAAACCTGGAATCTAACCCTACTTGGAGCTCCGTAGCCCTGTGTAGAAGGAGTGACTTTGCCCCCTTGAAGCTGAAACACTCATAATGTGTAAAATAGCTGCCTGGAAGGTTGCAAATGGCCCAGGGACATTGCAGGCCCAGTGCTGACACGGTGGGGGTGCTTGTGTACAGTTTTGAAGCACGTAAAGTGTTCTTTTTTCTCCACTTCCATCCAGGGGGAAAACCTGGAATCTTACCATACTTGGAGCTCCGTAGCCCTGGGTAGAAGGAGTGACTTTGCCCCCTTGGAGCTGAAACACTCATAATGAGTAAAATAGCAGCCTGGAAGGTTGCAAATGGGCCAGGGACATTGCAGGCTCACTGCTGGCACTGTGAGGGTGCTTGTGTACAGTTTAAAAGCACGTAAAGTGTTCTTTTTTCTCCACTTCCATCCAGGGGGAAAACCTGGAATCTTACCTTACTTGGAGCTCCGTAGCCCTGGGTAGAAGTAGTGACTTTGCCCCCTTGGAGCCTAATGTCGAAAACAGCTGCCTGGAGGTTGCAAATGGGCCAGGGACATTGCAGGCCCAGTGCTTGCACTGTGAGGGTGCTTATGTGCGGTTTTAAAGCACGTAAAGTGTTCTTTTTTTTCCCCACTTCCATCCAGGGGAAAAACCTGGAATCTTACCCTACTTGGAGCTCCGTAGCCCTGGGTAGAAGGAGTGACTTTTCCCCCTTGGAGCCTAATGTCGAAAACAGCTGCCTGGAGCTTGCAAATGGGCCAGGGACATTGCAGGCCCAGTGCTGACACTGTGAGGGTGCTTGTGTACCGTTTTGAAGCACGTAAAGTGTTCTTTTTTTTCCACTTCCATCCAGGGGGAAAACCTGGAATCTTACACTACTTGGAGCTCCGTAGCCCTGGGTAGAAGGAGTGACTTTGCCCCCTTGGAGCTGAAACACCCATAATGTGTAAAATAGCTGCCTGGAAGGTAGCAAATGGCCCAGGGACATTGCAGGCCCAGTGCTGACACTGTGAGGGTGCTTGTGTACAGTTTTGAAGCACGTAAAGAGTTCTTTTTTCTCCACTTCCATCCAGGGGGAAAACCTGGAATCTTACCCTACTTGGAGCTCCGTAGCCCTGGGTAGAAGGAGTGACTTTGCCCCCTTGGAGCTGAAACACCCATAATGTGAAATATAGCTGCCTGGAAGGTTGCAAATGGGCCAGGGACATTGCAGGCCCAGTGCTGACGCTGTGAGGGTGCTTGTGTACCGTTTTAAAGCACGTAAAGTGTTCTTTTTTTTCCCACTTCCATCCAGGGGGAAAACCTGGAATCTTACCCTACTTGGAGCTCCGTAGCCCTGGGTAGAAGGAGTGACTTTGCCCCCTTGGAGCCTAATGTCGAAAACCGCTGCCTGGAGGTTGCAAATGGGCCAGGGACATTGCAGGCCCAGTGCTGACACTGTGAGGGTGCTTGTGTACCGTTTTGAATCATGTAAAGTGTTCTTTTATTTTTCACTTCCATCCCGGGGTTAAACCTGGAATCTTACCCTACTTGGAGCTCCGTAGCCCCGTGTAGAAGGAGTGACTTTGCCCCCTTGGAGCTGAAACACTCATAATGTGTAAAATAGCTGCCTGGAAGGTTGCAAATGGCCCAGGGACATTGCAGGCCCAGTGCTGACACTGTGAGGGTGCTTGTGTACAGTTTTGAAGCACGTAAAGTGTTCTTTTTTCTCCACTTCCATCCAGGGGGAAAACCTGGAATCTTACCCTACTTGGAGCTCCGTAGCCCTGGGTAGAAGGAGTGACTTTGCCCCCTTGGAGCTGAAACACTCATAATGTGTAAAATAGCAGCCTGGAAGGTCGCAAATGGGACAGGGACATTGCAGGCTCAGTGCTGGCACTGTGAAGGTGCTTGTGTGCGGTTTTAAAGCACGTAAAGTGTTCTTTTTTTTCCCACTTCCATCCAGGGGGAAAACCTGGAATCTTACCCTACTTGGAGCTCCGTAGCCCTGGGTAGAAGGAGTGACTTTGCCCCCTTGGAACTGAAACACCCATAATGTGTAAAATAGCTTCCTGGAAGGTTGCAAATGGGCCAGGGACATTGCAGGCCCAGTGCTGACACTGTGAGGGTGCTTGTGCACAGTTTTGAAGCACGTAAAGTGTTCTTTTTTCTCCACTTCCATCCAGGGGGAAAACCTGGAATCTTACCCTACTTGGTGCTCCGTAGCCCTGGGTAGAAGGAGTGACTTTGCCCCCTTGGAGCTGAAACACCCATAATGTGTAAAATAACAGCCTGGAAGGTTGCAAATGGGCCAGGGACATTGCAGGCTCACTGCTGGCACTGTGAGGGTGCTTGTGTGCGGTTTTAAAGCACGTAAAGTGTTCTTTTTTTCCCCACTTCCATCCAGTGGGAAAACCTGGAATCTTACCCTACTTGGAGCTCCGTAGCCCTGGGTAGAAGGAGTGACTTTGCCCCCTTGAAGCTGAAACACCCATAATGTGTAAAATAGCTCCCTGGAAGGTAGCAAATGGCCCAGGGACATTGCAGGCCCAGTGCTGACACTGTGTGGGTGCTTGTGTACAGTTTTGAAGCACGTAAAGTGTTCTTTTTTCTCCACTTCCATCCAGGGGGAAAACCTGGAATCTTACCCTACTTGGAGCTCCGTAGCCCTGGGTAGAAGGAGTGACTTTGCCCCCTTGGAGCCTAATGTCGAAAACAGCTGCCTGGAGGTTGCAAATGGGCCAGGGACATTGCAGGCCCAGTGCTGACACTGTGAGGGTGCTTGTGTACCGTTTTGAATCATGTAAAGTGTTCTTTTATTTTTCACTTCCATCCCGGGGTTAAACCTGGAATCTTACCCTACTTGGAGCTCCGTAGCCCTGGGTAGAAGGAGTGACTTTGCCCCCTTGGAGCTGAAACACTCATAATGTGTAAAATAGCTGCCTGGAAGGTTACAAATGGGCCCAGGGACACTGCAGGCCCAGTGCTGACACTGTGAGGGTGCTTGTGTACCTCTTTGAAGCACGTAAAGTGTTCTTTTTTTCCCACTTCCATCCAGGGGGAAAACCTGGAATCTTACCCGACTTGGAGCTCCGTAGCCCTGGGTAGAAGGAGTGACTTTACCCCCGTGGAGCTGAAACACTCATAATGTGTAAAACGAGGTTAAAAAAGGGCCAGGGACATTGTAGGCCCAGCGCTGACACTGTGAGGGTGCTTGTGTACCTCTTTGAAGCACGTAAAGTGTTCTCTTTTTTTCCACTTCCATCCAGGGGTAAAACCTGGAATCTTACCCTACTTGGAGCTCCGTAGCCCTGGGTAGAAGGAGTGACTTTGCCCCCTTGGAGCCTAATGTCGAAAACAGCTGCCTGGAGCTTGCAAATGGGCCAGGGACATTGCAGGCCCAGTGCTTGCACTGTGAGGGTGCTTGTGTGCGGTTTTAAAGCACGTAAAGTGTTCTTTTTTTTCCCACTTCCATCCAGGGGGAAAACCTGGAATCTTACCCTACTTGGAGCTCCGTAGCCCTGGGTAGAAGGAGTGACTTTGCCCCCTTGGAGCTGAAACACCCATAATGTGTAAAATAACAGCCTGGAAGGTTGCAAATGGGCCAGGGACATTGCAGGCTCACTGCTGGCACTGTGAGGGTGCTTGTGTACAGTTTAAAAGCACGTAAAGTGTTCTTTTTTCTCCACTTCCATCCAGGGGGAAAACCTGGAATCTTACCCTGCTTGGAGCTCCGTAGCCCTGGGTAGAAGGAGTGACTTTGCCCCCTTGGAGCTGAAACACCCATAATGTGTAAAATAGCAGCCTGGAAGGTTGCAAAAGGGCCAGGGACATTGCAGGCCCAGTGCTGGCACTGTGAGGGTGCTTGTGTGCGGTTTTAAAGCACGTAAAGTGTTCTTTTTTATCCCACTTCCATCCAGGGGGAAAACCTGGAATCTTACCCTACTTGGAGCTCCGTAGCCCTGGGTAGAAGGAGTGACTTTGCCCCCTTGGAGCTGAAACACCCATAATGTGTAAAATAGCTGCCTGGAAGGTTGCAAATGGCCCAGGGACATTGCAGGCCCAGCGCTGACACTGTGAGGGTGCTTGTGTAACATTTTGAAGCACGTAAAGTGTTCTTTTTTTTTCCACTTCCATCCAGGGGGAAAACCTGGAATATTACCCTACTTGGAGCTCCGTAGCCCTGGGTAGAAGGAGTGACTTTGCCCCCTTGGAGCCTAATGTCGAAAACAGCTGCCTGGAGGTTGCAAATGGGCCAGGGACATTGCAGGCCCAGTGCTGACGCTGTGAGGGTGCTTGTGTACCGTTTTGAAGCACGTAAAGTGTTCTTTTTACTCCACTTCCATCCAGGGGGAAAACCTGGAATCTTACCCTACTTGGAGCTCCGCAGCCCTGGGTAGAAGGAGTGACTTTTCCCCCTTGGAGCTGAAACACCCATAATGTGTAAAATAGCTGCCTGGAAGGTTGCAAATGGGCCAGGGACATTGCAGGCCCAGTGCTGGCACTGTGAGGGTGCTTGTGTGCTGTTTTAAAGCACGTAAAGTGTTCTTTTTTTTCCCCACTTCCATCCAGGGGGAAAACCTGGAATCTTACCCGACTTGGAGCTCCGTAGCCCTGGGTAGAAGGAGTGACTTTGCCCCCTTGGAGCTGAAACACTCATAATGTGTAAAATAGCAGCCTGGAAGGTTGCAAATGGGCCAGGGACATTGCAGGCTCACTGCTGGCACTGTGAGGGTGCTTGTGTACAGTTTAAAAGCACGTAAAGTGTTCTTTTTTCTCCACTTCCATCCAGGGGGAAAACCTGGAATCTTACCCTACTTGGAGCTCCGTAGCCCTGGGTAGAAGGAGTGACTTTGCCCCCTTGGAGCTGAAACACCCATAATGTGTAAAATAGCTGCCTGGAAGGTTGCAAATGGCCCAGGGACATTGCAGGCCCAGCGCTGACACTGTGAGGGTGCTTGTGTAACATTTTGAAGCACGTAAAGTGTTCTTTTTTTTTCCACTTCCATCCAGGGGGAAAACCTGGAATATTACCCTACTTGGAGCTCCGTAGCCCTGGGTAGAAGGAGTGACTTTGCCCCCTTGGAGCCTAATGTCGAAAACAGCTGCCTGGAGGTTGCAAATGGGCCAGGGACATTGCAGGCCCAGTGCTGACGCTGTGAGGGTGCTTGTGTACCGTTTTGAAGCACGTAAAGTGTTCTTTTTACTCCACTTCCATCCAGGGGGAAAACCTGGAATCTTACCCTACTTGGAGCTCCGCAGCCCTGGGTAGAAGGAGTGACTTTTCCCCCTTGGAGCTGAAACACCCATAATGTGTAAAATAGCTGCCTGGAAGGTTGCAAATGGCCCAGGGACATTGCAGGCCCAGTGCTGACACTGTGATGGTGCTTGTGTACAGTTTTGAAGCACGAAAAATGATCTTTTTTTCCACTTCCATCTAGGGGGAAAACCTGGAATCTTACCCTACTTGGAGCTCCGTAGCCCTGGGTAGAAGGAGTGACTTTTCCCCCTTGGAGCCTAATGTCGAAAACAGCTGCCTGGAGGTTGCAAATGGGCCAGGGACATTGCAGGCCCAGTGCTGACACTGTGAGGGTGCTTGTGTACCGTTTTGAAGCACGTAAAGTGTTCTTTTTTTTCCACTTCCATCCAGGGGGAAAAACTGGAATCTTACCCTACTTGGAGCTCCGTAGCCCTGGGTAGAAGGAGTGACTTTGCCCCCTTGGAGCTGAAACACTCATAATGTGTAAAATAGCTGCCTGGAAGGGTGCAAATGGCCCAGGGACATTGCAGGCCCAGTGATGACACTGTGAGGGTGCTTGTGTACAGTTTAAAAGCACGTAAAGTGTTCTTTTTTTTCCACTTCCATCCAGGGGGAAAAACTGGAATCTTACCCTACTTGGAGCTCCGTAGCCCTGGGTAGAAGGAGTGACTTTGTCCCCTTGGAGCTGAAACACTCATAATGTGTAAAATAGCAGCCTGGAAGGTTACAAATGGGCCAGGGACATTGCAGGCCCAGTGCTGACACTGTGAGGGTGCTTGTGTACAGTTTTGAAGCACGTAAAGTGTTATTTTTTTTCCACTTCCATCCAGGGGGAAAACCTGGAATCTTACCCTACTTGGAGCTCCGTAGCCCTGGGTAGAAGGAGTGACTTTGCCCCCTTGGAGCCTAATGTCGAAAACAGCTGCCTGGAGCTTGCAAATGGGCCAGGGACATTGCAGGCCCAGTGCTGACGCTGTGAGGGTGCTTGTGTACCGTTTTGAAGCACGTAAAGTGTTCTTTTTTTCCAACTTCCATCCAGGGGGAAATCCTGGAATCTTACCCTACTTGGAGCTCCGTAGCCCTGGGTAGAAGGAGTGACTTTGCCCCCTTGGAGCTGAAACACCCATAATGTGTAAAATAGCTGCCTGGAAGGTTGCAAATGGCCCAGGGACATTGCAGGCCCAGCGCTGACACTGTGAGGGTGCTTGTGTAACATTTTGAAGCACGTAAAGTGTTCTTTTTTTTTCCACTTCCATCCAGGGGGAAAACCTGGAATATTACCCTACTTGGAGCTCCGTAGCCCTGGGTAGAAGGAGTGACTTTGCCCCCTTGGAGCCTAATGTCGAAAACAGCTGCCTGGAGGTTGCAAATGGGCCAGGGACATTGCAGGCCCAGTGCTTGCACTGTGAGGGTGCTTGTGTGCGGTTTTAAAGCACGTAAAGTGTTCTTTTTTTTCCCCACTTCCATCCAGGGGGAAAACCTGGAATCTTACCCTACTTGGAGCTCCGTAGCCCTGGGTAGAAGGAGTGACTTTTCCCCCTTGGAGCCTAATGTCGAAAACAGCTGCCTGGAGCTTGCAAATGGGCCAGGGACATTGCAGGCCCAGTGCTGACACTGTGAGGGTGCTTGTGTACCGTTTTGAAGCACGTAAAGTGTTCTTTTTTTTCCACTTCCATCCAGGGGGAAAACCTGGAATCTTACCCTACTTGGAGCTCCGTAGCCCTGGGTAGAAGGAGTGACTTTTCCCTCTTGGAGCTGAAACACCCATAATGTGTAAAATAGCTGCCTGGAAGGTTGCAAATGGCCCAGGGACATTGCAGGCCCAGTGCTGACACTGTGATGGTGCTTGTGTACAGTTTTGAAGCACGAAAAATGATCTTTTTTTCCACTTCCATCTAGGGGGAAAACCTGGAATCTTACCCTACTTGGAGCTCCGTAGCCCTGGGTAGAAGGAGTGACTTTTCCCCCTTGGAGCCTAATGTCGAAAACAGCTGCCTGGAGGTTGCAAATGGGCCAGGGACATTGCAGGCCCAGTGCTGACACTGTGAGGGTGCTTGTGTACAGTTTTGAAGCACGTAAAGTGTTCTTTTTTCTCCACTTCCATCCAGGGGGAAAACCTGGAATCTTACCCTACTTGGAGCTCCGTAGCCCTGGGTAGAAGGAGTGACTTTGCCCCCTGGGAGCTGAAACACCCATAATGTGTAAAATAGCTGCCTGGAAGGTTGCAAATGGGCCAGGGACATTGCAGGCTCACTGCTGGCACTGTGAGGGTGCTTGTGTGCGGTTTTAAAGCACTTAAGGCCCGTATTTATACTTTTTTTAGCGCCGCATTTGCGTCGTTTTTTGACGCAAAAACGGCGCAAACTTGCAAAATACCATTGTATTTTGTAGGTTTGCGCCGTTAGCCGTCAAAAAGCGGCGCAAATGCGGCGCTAAAAAAAGTATAAATACGGGCCTTAAAGTGTTCTTTTTTTTCCACTTCCATCCAGGGGCAAAACCTGGAATCTTACCCTACTTGGAGCTCCGTAGCCCTGGGTAGAAGGAGTGACTTTTCCCCCTTGGAGCTGAAACACCCATAATGTGTAAAATAGCTGCCTGGAAGGTTGCAAATGGGCCAGGGACATTGCAGGCCCAGTGCTGGCACTGTGAGGGTGCTTGTGTGCTGTTTTAAAGCACGTAAAGTGTTCTTTTTTTTCCCCACTTCCATCCAGGGGGAAAACCTGGAATCTTACCCGACTTGGAGCTCCGTAGCCCTGGGTAGAAGGAGTGACTTTGCCCCCTTGGAGCTGAAACACTCATAATGTGTAAAATAGCAGCCTGGAAGGTTGCAAATGGGCCAGGGACATTGCAGGCTCACTGCTGGCACTGTGAGGGTGCTTGTGTACAGTTTAAAAGCACGTAAAGTGTTCTTTTTTCTCCACTTCCATCCAGGGGGAAAACCTGGAATCTTACCCTACTTGGAGCTCCGTAGCCCTGGGTAGAAGGAGTGACTTTGCCCCCTTGGAGCTGAAACACTCATAATGTGTAAAATAGCAGCCTGGAAGGTTGCAAATGGGCCAGGGACATTGCAGGCTCACTGCTGGCACTGTGAGGGTGCTTGTGTACAGTTTAAAAGCACGTAAAGTGTTCTTTTTTCTCCACTTCCATCCAGGGGGAAAACCTGGAATCTTACCCTGCTTGGAGCTCCGTAGCCCTGGGTAGAAGGAGTGACTTTGCCCCCTTGGAGCTGAAACACCCATAATGTGTAAAATAGCAGCCTGGAAGGTTGCAAAAGGGCCAGGGACATTGCAGGCCCAGTGCTGGCACTGTGAGGGTGCTTGTGTGCGGTTTTAAAGCACGTAAAGTGTTCTTTTTTATCCCACTTCCATCCAGGGGGAAAACCTGGAATCTTACCCTACTTGGAGCTCCGTAGCCCTGGGTAGAAGGAGTGACTTTGCCCCCTTGGAGCTGAAACACCCATAATGTGTAAAATAGCTGCCTGGAAGGTTGCAAATGGCCCAGGGACATTGCAGGCCCAGCGCTGACACTGTGAGGGTGCTTGTGTAACATTTTGAAGCACGTAAAGTGTTCTTTTTTTTTCCACTTCCATCCAGGGGGAAAACCTGGAATATTACCCTACTTGGAGCTCCGTAGCCCTGGGTAGAAGGAGTGACTTTGCCCCCTTGGAGCCTAATGTCGAAAACAGCTGCCTGGAGGTTGCAAATGGGCCAGGGACATTGCAGGCCCAGTGCTGACGCTGTGAGGGTGCTTGTGTACCGTTTTGAAGCACGTAAAGTGTTCTTTTTACTCCACTTCCATCCAGGGGGAAAACCTGGAATCTTACCCTACTTGGAGCTCCGCAGCCCTGGGTAGAAGGAGTGACTTTTCCCCCTTGGAGCTGAAACACCCATAATGTGTAAAATAGCTGCCTGGAAGGTTGCAAATGGGCCAGGGACATTGCAGGCCCAGTGCTGGCACTGTGAGGGTGCTTGTGTGCTGTTTTAAAGCACGTAAAGTGTTCTTTTTTTTCCCCACTTCCATCCAGGGGGAAAACCTGGAATCTTACCCGACTTGGAGCTCCGTAGCCCTGGGTAGAAGGAGTGACTTTGCCCCCTTGGAGCTGAAACACTCATAATGTGTAAAATAGCAGCCTGGAAGGTTGCAAATGGGCCAGGGACATTGCAGGCTCACTGCTGGCACTGTGAGGGTGCTTGTGTACAGTTTAAAAGCACGTAAAGTGTTCTTTTTTCTCCACTTCCATCCAGGGGGAAAACCTGGAATCTTACCCTACTTGGAGCTCCGTAGCCCTGGGTAGAAGGAGTGACTTTGCCCCCTTGGAGCTGAAACACCCATAATGTGTAAAATAGCTGCCTGGAAGGTTGCAAATGGCCCAGGGACATTGCAGGCCCAGCGCTGACACTGTGAGGGTGCTTGTGTAACATTTTGAAGCACGTAAAGTGTTCTTTTTTTTTCCACTTCCATCCAGGGGGAAAACCTGGAATATTACCCTACTTGGAGCTCCGTAGCCCTGGGTAGAAGGAGTGACTTTGCCCCCTTGGAGCCTAATGTCGAAAACAGCTGCCTGGAGGTTGCAAATGGGCCAGGGACATTGCAGGCCCAGTGCTGACGCTGTGAGGGTGCTTGTGTACCGTTTTGAAGCACGTAAAGTGTTCTTTTTACTCCACTTCCATCCAGGGGGAAAACCTGGAATCTTACCCTACTTGGAGCTCCGCAGCCCTGGGTAGAAGGAGTGACTTTTCCCCCTTGGAGCTGAAACACCCATAATGTGTAAAATAGCTGCCTGGAAGGTTGCAAATGGCCCAGGGACATTGCAGGCCCAGTGCTGACACTGTGATGGTGCTTGTGTACAGTTTTGAAGCACGAAAAATGATCTTTTTTTCCACTTCCATCTAGGGGGAAAACCTGGAATCTTACCCTACTTGGAGCTCCGTAGCCCTGGGTAGAAGGAGTGACTTTTCCCCCTTGGAGCCTAATGTCGAAAACAGCTGCCTGGAGGTTGCAAATGGGCCAGGGACATTGCAGGCCCAGTGCTGACACTGTGAGGGTGCTTGTGTACCGTTTTGAAGCACGTAAAGTGTTCTTTTTTTTCCACTTCCATCCAGGGGGAAAAACTGGAATCTTACCCTACTTGGAGCTCCGTAGCCCTGGGTAGAAGGAGTGACTTTGCCCCCTTGGAGCTGAAACACTCATAATGTGTAAAATAGCTGCCTGGAAGGGTGCAAATGGCCCAGGGACATTGCAGGCCCAGTGATGACACTGTGAGGGTGCTTGTGTACAGTTTAAAAGCACGTAAAGTGTTCTTTTTTTTCCACTTCCATCCAGGGGGAAAAACTGGAATCTTACCCTACTTGGAGCTCCGTAGCCCTGGGTAGAAGGAGTGACTTTGTCCCCTTGGAGCTGAAACACTCATAATGTGTAAAATAGCAGCCTGGAAGGTTACAAATGGGCCAGGGACATTGCAGGCCCAGTGCTGACACTGTGAGGGTGCTTGTGTACAGTTTTGAAGCACGTAAAGTGTTATTTTTTTTCCACTTCCATCCAGGGGGAAAACCTGGAATCTTACCCTACTTGGAGCTCCGTAGCCCTGGGTAGAAGGAGTGACTTTGCCCCCTTGGAGCCTAATGTCGAAAACAGCTGCCTGGAGCTTGCAAATGGGCCAGGGACATTGCAGGCCCAGTGCTGACGCTGTGAGGGTGCTTGTGTACCGTTTTGAAGCACGTAAAGTGTTCTTTTTTTCCAACTTCCATCCAGGGGGAAATCCTGGAATCTTACCCTACTTGGAGCTCCGTAGCCCTGGGTAGAAGGAGTGACTTTGCCCCCTTGGAGCTGAAACACCCATAATGTGTAAAATAGCTGCCTGGAAGGTTGCAAATGGCCCAGGGACATTGCAGGCCCAGCGCTGACACTGTGAGGGTGCTTGTGTAACATTTTGAAGCACGTAAAGTGTTCTTTTTTTTTCCACTTCCATCCAGGGGGAAAACCTGGAATATTACCCTACTTGGAGCTCCGTAGCCCTGGGTAGAAGGAGTGACTTTGCCCCCTTGGAGCCTAATGTCGAAAACAGCTGCCTGGAGGTTGCAAATGGGCCAGGGACATTGCAGGCCCAGTGCTTGCACTGTGAGGGTGCTTGTGTGCGGTTTTAAAGCACGTAAAGTGTTCTTTTTTTTCCCCACTTCCATCCAGGGGGAAAACCTGGAATCTTACCCTACTTGGAGCTCCGTAGCCCTGGGTAGAAGGAGTGACTTTTCCCCCTTGGAGCCTAATGTCGAAAACAGCTGCCTGGAGCTTGCAAATGGGCCAGGGACATTGCAGGCCCAGTGCTGACACTGTGAGGGTGCTTGTGTACCGTTTTGAAGCACGTAAAGTGTTCTTTTTTTTCCACTTCCATCCAGGGGGAAAACCTGGAATCTTACCCTACTTGGAGCTCCGTAGCCCTGGGTAGAAGGAGTGACTTTTCCCTCTTGGAGCTGAAACACCCATAATGTGTAAAATAGCTGCCTGGAAGGTTGCAAATGGCCCAGGGACATTGCAGGCCCAGTGCTGACACTGTGATGGTGCTTGTGTACAGTTTTGAAGCACGAAAAATGATCTTTTTTTCCACTTCCATCTAGGGGGAAAACCTGGAATCTTACCCTACTTGGAGCTCCGTAGCCCTGGGTAGAAGGAGTGACTTTTCCCCCTTGGAGCCTAATGTCGAAAACAGCTGCCTGGAGGTTGCAAATGGGCCAGGGACATTGCAGGCCCAGTGCTGACACTGTGAGGGTGCTTGTGTACAGTTTTGAAGCACGTAAAGTGTTCTTTTTTCTCCACTTCCATCCAGGGGGAAAACCTGGAATCTTACCCTACTTGGAGCTCCGTAGCCCTGGGTAGAAGGAGTGACTTTGCCCCCTGGGAGCTGAAACACCCATAATGTGTAAAATAGCTGCCTGGAAGGTTGCAAATGGGCCAGGGACATTGCAGGCTCACTGCTGGCACTGTGAGGGTGCTTGTGTGCGGTTTTAAAGCACTTACCCGTATTTATACTTTTTTTAGCGCCGCATTTGCGTCGTTTTTTGACGCAAAAACGGCGCAAACTTGCAAAATACCATTGTATTTTGTAGGTTTGCGCCGTTAGCCGTCAAAAAGCGGCGCAAATGCGGCGCTAAAAAAAGTATAAATACGGGCCTTAAAGTGTTCTTTTTTTTCCACTTCCATCCAGGGGCAAAACCTGGAATCTTACCCTACTTGGAGCTCCGTAGCCCTGGGTAGAAGGAGTGACTTTTCCCCCTTGGAGCTGAAACACCCATAATGTGTAAAATAGCTGCCTGGAAGGTTGCAAATGGGCCAGGGACATTGCAGGCCCAGTGCTGGCACTGTGAGGGTGCTTGTGTGCTGTTTTAAAGCACGTAAAGTGTTCTTTTTTTTCCCCACTTCCATCCAGGGGGAAAACCTGGAATCTTACCCGACTTGGAGCTCCGTAGCCCTGGGTAGAAGGAGTGACTTTGCCCCCTTGGAGCTGAAACACTCATAATGTGTAAAATAGCAGCCTGGAAGGTTGCAAATGGGCCAGGGACATTGCAGGCTCACTGCTGGCACTGTGAGGGTGCTTGTGTACAGTTTAAAAGCACGTAAAGTGTTCTTTTTTCTCCACTTCCATCCAGGGGGAAAACCTGGAATCTTACCCTACTTGGAGCTCCGTAGCCCTGGGTAGAAGGAGTGACTTTGCCCCCTTGGAGCTGAAACACTCATAATGTGTAAAATAGCAGCCTGGAAGGTTGCAAATGGGCCAGGGACATTGCAGGCTCACTGCTGGCACTGTGAGGGTGCTTGTGTACAGTTTAAAAGCACGTAAAGTGTTCTTTTTTCTCCACTTCCATCCAGGGGGAAAACCTGGAATCTTACCTTACTTGGAGCTCCGTAGCCCTGGGTAGAAGTAGTGACTTTGCCCCCTTGGAGCCTAATGTCGAAAACAGCTGCCTGGAGGTTGCAAATGGGCCAGGGACATTGCAGGCCCAGTGCTTGCACTGTGAGGGTGCTTATGTGCGGTTTTAAAGCACGTAAAGTGTTCTTTTTTTTCCCCACTTCCATCCAGGGGGAAAACCTGGAATCTTACCCTACTTGGAGCTCCGTAGCCCTGGGTAGAAGGAGTGACTTTTCCCCCTTGGAGCCTAATGTCGAAAACAGCTGCCTGGAGCTTGCAAATGGGCCAGGGACATTGCAGGCCCAGTGCTGACACTGTGAGGGTGCTTGTGTACCGTTTTGAAGCACGTAAAGTGTTCTTTTTTTTCCACTTCCATCCAGGGGGAAAACCTGGAATCTTACCCTACTTGGAGCTCCGTAGCCCTGTGTAGAAGGAGTGACTTTGCCCCCTTGGAGCCTAATGTCGAAAACAGCTGCCTGGAGGTTGCAAATGGGCCAGGGACTATGCAGGCCCAGTGCTGACACTGTGAGGGTGCTAGTGTACCGTTTTGAAGCACGTAAAGTGTTCTTTTTTTTCTATTCCATCCAGGGGGAAAACCTGGAATCTTACCCTACTTGGAGCTCCGTAGCCCTGGGTAGAAGGAGTGACTTTGCCCCCTTGGAGCTGAAACACCCATAATGTGTAAAATAGCTGCCTGGAAGGTTGCAAATGGCCGAGGGACATTGCAGGCCCAGTGATGACACTGTGAGGGTGCTTGTGTACAGTTTAAAAGCACGTAAAGTGTTCTTTTTTTTTCCACTTCCATCCAGGGGGAAAACCTGGAATCTTACCCTACTTGGAGCTCCGTAGCCCTGGGTAGAAGGAGTGACTTTGCCCCCTTGGAGCCTAATGTCGAAAACAGCTGCCTGGAGGTTGCAAATGGGCCAGGGACTATGCAGGCCCAGTGCTGACACTGTGAGGGTGCTAGTGTACCGTTTTGAAGCACGTAAAGTGTTCTTTTTTTTCTATTCCATCCAGGGGGAAAACCTAGAATCTTACCCTACTTGGAGCTCCGTAGCCCTGGGTAGAAGGAGTGACTTTGCCCCCTTGGAGCTGAAACACTCATAATGTGTAAAATAGCTGCCTGGAAGGTTGCAAATGGCCCAGGGACATTGCAGGCCCAGTGCTGACACTGTGAGGGTGCTTGTGTACCGTTTTGAACCACGTAAAGTGTTCTTTTTTTCCCACTTCCATCCAGGGGGAAAACCTGGAATCTTACCCTACTTGGAGCTCCGTAGCCCTGGGTAGAAGGAGTGACTTTTCCCCCTTGGAGCCTAATGTCGAAAACAGCTGCCTGGAGCTTGCAAATGGGCCAGGGACATTGCAGGCCCAGTGCTGACACTGTGAGGGTGCTTGTGTACAGTTTAAAAGCACGTAAAGTGTTCTTTTTTTTCCACTTCCATCCAGGGGGAAAACCTGGAATCTTACCCTACTTGGAGCTCCGTAGCCCTGGGTAGAAGGAGTGACTTTGCCCCCTTGGAGCTGAAACACCCATAATGTGTAAAATAGCTGCCTGGAAGTTTGCAAATGGCCCAGGGACATTGCAGGCCCAGTGCTGACACTGTGAGGGTGCTTGTGTACAGTTTTGAAGCACGTAAAGTGTTCTTTTTTCTCCACTTCCATCCAGGGGGAAAACCTGGAATCTTACCCTACTTGGAGCTCCGTAGCCCTGGGTAGAAGGAGTGACTTTGCCCCCTTGGAGCTGAAACACTCATAATGTGTAAAATAGCAGCCTGGAAGGTCGCAAATGGGACAGGGACATTGCAGGCTCAGTGCTGGCACTGTGAAGGTGCTTGTGTGCGGTTTTAAAGCACGTAAAGTGTTCTTTTTTTTCCCACTTCCATCCAGGGGGAAAACCTGGAATCTTACCCTACTTGGAGCTCCGTAGCCCTGGGTAGAAGGAGTGACTTTGCCCCCTTGGAACTGAAACACCCATAATGTGTAAAATAGCTTCCTGGAAGGTTGCAAATGGGCCAGGGACATTGCAGGCCCAGTGCTGACACTGTGAGGGTGCTTGTGCACAGTTTTGAAGCACGTAAAGTGTTCTTTTTTCTCCACTTCCATCCAGGGGGAAAACCTGGAATCTTACCCTACTTGGTGCTCCGTAGCCCTGGGTAGAAGGAGTGACTTTGCCCCCTTGGAGCTGAAACACCCATAATGTGTAAAATAGCTGCCTGGAAGGTTGCAAATGGCCGAGGGACATTGCAGGCCCAGTGCTGACACTGTGAGGGTGCTTGTGTACAGTTTTGAAGCACGTAAAGTGTTCTTTTTTCTCCACTTCCATCCAGGGGGAAAACCTGGAATCTTACCCAACTTGGAGCTCCGTAGCCCTGGGTAGAAGGAGTGACTTTGCCCCCTTGGAGCCTAATGTCGAAAACAGCTGCCTGGAGGTTGCAAATGGCCAGGGACATTGCAGGCCCAGTGCTGACACTGTGAGGGTGCTTGTGTACAGTTTTGAAGCACGTAAAGTGTTCTTTTTTTTCCACTTCCATCCAGGGGGAAAACCTGGAATCTAACCCTACTTGGAGCTCCGTAGCCCTGTGTAGAAGGAGTGACTTTGCCCCCTTGAAGCTGAAACACTCATAATGTGTAAAATAGCTGCCTGGAAGGTTGCAAATGGCCCAGGGACATTGCAGGCCCAGTGCTGACACGGTGGGGGTGCTTGTGTACAGTTTTGAAGCACGTAAAGTGTTCTTTTTTCTCCACTTCCATCCAGGGGGAAAACCTGGAATCTTACCATACTTGGAGCTCCGTAGCCCTGGGTAGAAGGAGTGACTTTGCCCCCTTGGAGCTGAAACACTCATAATGAGTAAAATAGCAGCCTGGAAGGTTGCAAATGGGCCAGGGACATTGCAGGCTCACTGCTGGCACTGTGAGGGTGCTTGTGTACAGTTTAAAAGCACGTAAAGTGTTCTTTTTTCTCCACTTCCATCCAGGGGGAAAACCTGGAATCTTACCTTACTTGGAGCTCCGTAGCCCTGGGTAGAAGTAGTGACTTTGCCCCCTTGGAGCCTAATGTCGAAAACAGCTGCCTGGAGGTTGCAAATGGGCCAGGGACATTGCAGGCCCAGTGCTTGCACTGTGAGGGTGCTTATGTGCGGTTTTAAAGCACGTAAAGTGTTCTTTTTTTTCCCCACTTCCATCCAGGGGGAAAACCTGGAATCTTACCCTACTTGGAGCTCCGTAGCCCTGGGTAGAAGGAGTGACTTTTCCCCCTTGGAGCCTAATGTCGAAAACAGCTGCCTGGAGCTTGCAAATGGGCCAGGGACATTGCAGGCCCAGTGCTGACACTGTGAGGGTGCTTGTGTACCGTTTTGAAGCACGTAAAGTGTTCTTTTTTTTCCACTTCCATCCAGGGGGAAAACCTGGAATCTTACACTACTTGGAGCTCCGTAGCCCTGGGTAGAAGGAGTGACTTTGCCCCCTTGGAGCTGAAACACCCATAATGTGTAAAATAGCTGCCTGGAAGGTAGCAAATGGCCCAGGGACATTGCAGGCCCAGTGCTGACACTGTGAGGGTGCTTGTGTACAGTTTTGAAGCACGTAAAGAGTTCTTTTTTCTCCACTTCCATCCAGGGGGAAAACCTGGAATCTTACCCTACTTGGAGCTCCGTAGCCCTGGGTAGAAGGAGTGACTTTGCCCCCTTGGAGCTGAAACACCCATAATGTGAAATATAGCTGCCTGGAAGGTTGCAAATGGGCCAGGGACATTGCAGGCCCAGTGCTGACGCTGTGAGGGTGCTTGTGTACCGTTTTAAAGCACGTAAAGTGTTCTTTTTTTTCCCACTTCCATCCAGGGGGAAAACCTGGAATCTTACCCTACTTGGAGCTCCGTAGCCCTGGGTAGAAGGAGTGACTTTGCCCCCTTGGAGCCTAATGTCGAAAACCGCTGCCTGGAGGTTGCAAATGGGCCAGGGACATTGCAGGCCCAGTGCTGACACTGTGAGGGTGCTTGTGTACCGTTTTGAATCATGTAAAGTGTTCTTTTATTTTTCACTTCCATCCCGGGGTTAAACCTGGAATCTTACCCTACTTGGAGCTCCGTAGCCCCGGGTAGAAGGAGTGACTTTGCCCCCTTGGAGCTGAAACACTCATAATGTGTAAAATAGCTGCCTGGAAGGTTGCAAATGGCCCAGGGACATTGCAGGCCCAGTGCTGACACTGTGAGGGTGCTTGTGTACAGTTTTGAAGCACGTAAAGTGTTCTTTTTTCTCCACTTCCATCCAGGGGGAAAACCTGGAATCTTACCCTACTTGGAGCTCCGTAGCCCTGGGTAGAAGGAGTGACTTTGCCCCCTTGGAGCTGAAACACTCATAATGTGTAAAATAGCAGCCTGGAAGGTCGCAAATGGGACAGGGACATTGCAGGCTCAGTGCTGGCACTGTGAAGGTGCTTGTGTGCGGTTTTAAAGCACGTAAAGTGTTCTTTTTTTTCCCACTTCCATCCAGGGGGAAAACCTGGAATCTTACCCTACTTGGAGCTCCGTAGCCCTGGGTAGAAGGAGTGACTTTGCCCCCTTGGAACTGAAACACCCATAATGTGTAAAATAGCTTCCTGGAAGGTTGCAAATGGGCCAGGGACATTGCAGGCCCAGTGCTGACACTGTGAGGGTGCTTGTGCACAGTTTTGAAGCACGTAAAGTGTTCTTTTTTCTCCACTTCCATCCAGGGGGAAAACCTGGAATCTTACCCTACTTGGTGCTCCGTAGCCCTGGGTAGAAGGAGTGACTTTGCCCCCTTGGAGCTGAAACACCCATAATGTGTAAAATAACAGCCTGGAAGGTTGCAAATGGGCCAGGGACATTGCAGGCTCACTGCTGGCACTGTGAGGGTGCTTGTGTGCGGTTTTAAAGCACGTAAAGTGTTCTTTTTTTCCCCACTTCCATCCAGTGGGAAAACCTGGAATCTTACCCTACTTGGAGCTCCGTAGCCCTGCGTAGAAGGAGTGACTTTGCCCCCTTGAAGCTGAAACACCCATAATGTGTAAAATAGCTCCCTGGAAGGTAGCAAATGGCCCAGGGACATTGCAGGCCCAGTGCTGACACTGTGTGGGTGCTTGTGTACAGTTTTGAAGCACGTAAAGTGTTCTTTTTTCTCCACTTCCATCCAGGGGGAAAACCTGGAATCTTACCCTACTTGGAGCTCCGTAGCCCTGGGTAGAAGGAGTGACTTTGCCCCCTTGGAGCCTAATGTCGAAAACAGCTGCCTGGAGGTTGCAAATGGGCCAGGGACATTGCAGGCCCAGTGCTGACACTGTGAGGGTGCTTGTGTACCGTTTTGAATCATGTAAAGTGTTCTTTTATTTTTCACTTCCATCCCGGGGTTAAACCTGGAATCTTACCCTACTTGGAGCTCCGTAGCCCTGGGTAGAAGGAGTGACTTTGCCCCCTTGGAGCTGAAACACTCATAATGTGTAAAATAGCTGCCTGGAAGGTTACAAATGGGCCCAGGGACACTGCAGGCCCAGTGCTGACACTGTGAGGGTGCTTGTGTACCTCTTTGAAGCACGTAAAGTGTTCTTTTTTTCCCACTTCCATCCAGGGGGAAAACCTGGAATCTTACCCGACTTGGAGCTCCGTAGCCCTGGGTAGAAGGAGTGACTTTACCCCCGTGGAGCTGAAACACTCATAATGTGTAAAACGAGGTTAAAAAAGGGCCAGGGACATTGTAGGCCCAGCGCTGACACTGTGAGGGTGCTTGTGTACCTCTTTGAAGCACGTAAAGTGTTCTCTTTTTTTCCACTTCCATCCAGGGGTAAAACCTGGAATCTTACCCTACTTGGAGCTCCGTAGCCCTGGGTAGAAGGAGTGACTTTGCCCCCTTGGAGCCTAATGTCGAAAACAGCTGCCTGGAGCTTGCAAATGGGCCAGGGACATTGCAGGCCCAGTGCTTGCACTGTGAGGGTGCTTGTGTGCGGTTTTAAAGCACGTAAAGTGTTCTTTTTTTTCCCACTTCCATCCAGGGGGAAAACCTGGAATCTTACCCTACTTGGAGCTCCGTAGCCCTGGGTAGAAGGAGTGACTTTGCCCCCTTGGAGCTGAAACACCCATAATGTGTAAAATAACAGCCTGGAAGGTTGCAAATGGGCCAGGGACATTGCAGGCTCACTGCTGGCACTGTGAGGGTGCTTGTGTACAGTTTAAAAGCACGTAAAGTGTTCTTTTTTCTCCACTTCCATCCAGGGGGAAAACCTGGAATCTTACCCTGCTTGGAGCTCCGTAGCCCTGGGTAGAAGGAGTGACTTTGCCCCCTTGGAGCTGAAACACCCATAATGTGTAAAATAGCAGCCTGGAAGGTTGCAAAAGGGCCAGGGACATTGCAGGCCCAGTGCTGGCACTGTGAGGGTGCTTGTGTGCGGTTTTAAAGCACGTAAAGTGTTCTTTTTTATCCCACTTCCATCCAGGGGGAAAACCTGGAATCTTACCCTACTTGGAGCTCCGTAGCCCTGGGTAGAAGGAGTGACTTTGCCCCCTTGGAGCTGAAACACCCATAATGTGTAAAATAGCTGCCTGGAAGGTTGCAAATGGCCCAGGGACATTGCAGGCCCAGCGCTGACACTGTGAGGGTGCTTGTGTAACATTTTGAAGCACGTAAAGTGTTCTTTTTTTTTCCACTTCCATCCAGGGGGAAAACCTGGAATATTACCCTACTTGGAGCTCCGTAGCCCTGGGTAGAAGGAGTGACTTTGCCCCCTTGGAGCCTAATGTCGAAAACAGCTGCCTGGAGGTTGCAAATGGGCCAGGGACATTGCAGGCCCAGTGCTGACGCTGTGAGGGTGCTTGTGTACCGTTTTGAAGCACGTAAAGTGTTCTTTTTACTCCACTTCCATCCAGGGGGAAAACCTGGAATCTTACCCTACTTGGAGCTCCGCAGCCCTGGGTAGAAGGAGTGACTTTTCCCCCTTGGAGCTGAAACACCCATAATGTGTAAAATAGCTGCCTGGAAGGTTGCAAATGGGCCAGGGACATTGCAGGCCCAGTGCTGGCACTGTGAGGGTGCTTGTGTGCTGTTTTAAAGCACGTAAAGTGTTCTTTTTTTTCCCCACTTCCATCCAGGGGGAAAACCTGGAATCTTACCCGACTTGGAGCTCCGTAGCCCTGGGTAGAAGGAGTGACTTTGCCCCCTTGGAGCTGAAACACTCATAATGTGTAAAATAGCAGCCTGGAAGGTTGCAAATGGGCCAGGGACATTGCAGGCTCACTGCTGGCACTGTGAGGGTGCTTGTGTACAGTTTAAAAGCACGTAAAGTGTTCTTTTTTCTCCACTTCCATCCAGGGGGAAAACCTGGAATCTTACCCTACTTGGAGCTCCGTAGCCCTGGGTAGAAGGAGTGACTTTGCCCCCTTGGAGCTGAAACACCCATAATGTGTAAAATAGCTGCCTGGAAGGTTGCAAATGGCCCAGGGACATTGCAGGCCCAGCGCTGACACTGTGAGGGTGCTTGTGTAACATTTTGAAGCACGTAAAGTGTTCTTTTTTTTTTCCACTTCCATCCAGGGGGAAAACCTGGAATATTACCCTACTTGGAGCTCCGTAGCCCTGGGTAGAAGGAGTGACTTTGCCCCCTTGGAGCCTAATGTCGAAAACAGCTGCCTGGAGGTTGCAAATGGGCCAGGGACATTGCAGGCCCAGTGCTGACGCTGTGAGGGTGCTTGTGTACCGTTTTGAAGCACGTAAAGTGTTCTTTTTACTCCACTTCCATCCAGGGGGAAAACCTGGAATCTTACCCTACTTGGAGCTCCGCAGCCCTGGGTAGAAGGAGTGACTTTTCCCCCTTGGAGCTGAAACACCCATAATGTGTAAAATAGCTGCCTGGAAGGTTGCAAATGGCCCAGGGACATTGCAGGCCCAGTGCTGACACTGTGATGGTGCTTGTGTACAGTTTTGAAGCACGAAAAATGATCTTTTTTTCCACTTCCATCTAGGGGGAAAACCTGGAATCTTACCCTACTTGGAGCTCCGAAGCCCTGGGTAGAAGGAGTGACTTTTCCCCCTTGGAGCCTAATGTCGAAAAGAGCTGCCTGGAGGTTGCAAATGGGCCAGGGACATTGCAGGCCCAGTGCTGACACTGTGAGGGTGCTTGTGTACCGTTTTGAAGCACGTAAAGTGTTCTTTTTTTTCCACTTCCATCCAGGGGGAAAAACTGGAATCTTACCCTACTTGGAGCTCCGTAGCCCTGGGTAGAAGGAGTGACTTTGCCCCCTTGGAGCTGAAACACTCATAATGTGTAAAATAGCTGCCTGGAAGGGTGCAAATGGCCCAGGGACATTGCAGGCCCAGTGATGACACTGTGAGGGTGCTTGTGTACAGTTTAAAAGCACGTAAAGTGTTCTTTTTTTTCCACTTCCATCCAGGGGGAAAAACTGGAATCTTACCCTACTTGGAGCTCCGTAGCCCTGGGTAGAAGGAGTGACTTTGTCCCCTTGGAGCTGAAACACTCATAATGTGTAAAATAGCAGCCTGGAAGGTTACAAATGGGCCAGGGACATTGCAGGCCCAGTGCTGACACTGTGAGGGTGCTTGTGTACAGTTTTGAAGCACGTAAAGTGTTATTTTTTTTCCACTTCCATCCAGGGGGAAAACCTGGAATCTTACCCTACTTGGAGCTCCGTAGCCCTGGGTAGAAGGAGTGACTTTGCCCCCTTGGAGCCTAATGTCGAAAACAGCTGCCTGGAGCTTGCAAATGGGCCAGGGACATTGCAGGCCCAGTGCTGACGCTGTGAGGGTGCTTGTGTACCGTTTTGAAGCACGTAAAGTGTTCTTTTTTTCCAACTTCCATCCAGGGGGAAATCCTGGAATCTTACCCTACTTGGAGCTCCGTAGCCCTGGGTAGAAGGAGTGACTTTGCCCCCTTGGAGCTGAAACACCCATAATGTGTAAAATAGCTGCCTGGAAGGTTGCAAATGGCCCAGGGACATTGCAGGCCCAGCGCTGACACTGTGAGGGTGCTTGTGTAACATTTTGAAGCATGTAAAGTGTTCTTTTTTTTTCCACTTCCATCCAGGGGGAAAACCTGGAATATTACCCTACTTGGAGCTCCGTAGCCCTGGGTAGAAGGAGTGACTTTGCCCCCTTGGAGCCTAATGTCGAAAACAGCTGCCTGGAGGTTGCAAATGGGCCAGGGACATTGCAGGCCCAGTGCTTGCACTGTGAGGGTGCTTGTGTGCGGTTTTAAAGCACGTAAAGTGTTCTTTTTTTTCCCCACTTCCATCCAGGGGGAAAACCTGGAATCTTACCCTACTTGGAGCTCCGTAGCCCTGGGTAGAAGGAGTGACTTTTCCCCCTTGGAGCCTAATGTCGAAAACAGCTGCCTGGAGCTTGCAAATGGGCCAGGGACATTGCAGGCCCAGTGCTGACACTGTGAGGGTGCTTGTGTACCGTTTTGAAGCACGTAAAGTGTTCTTTTTTTTCCACTTCCATCCAGGGGGAAAACCTGGAATCTTACCCTACTTGGAGCTCCGTAGCCCTGGGTAGAAGGAGTGACTTTTCCCTCTTGGAGCTGAAACACCCATAATGTGTAAAATAGCTGCCTGGAAGGTTGCAAATGGCCCAGGGACATTGCAGGCCCAGTGCTGACACTGTGATGGTGCTTGTGTACAGTTTTGAAGCACGAAAAATGATCTTTTTTTCCACTTCCATCTAGGGGGAAAACCTGGAATCTTACCCTACTTGGAGCTCCGTAGCCCTGGGTAGAAGGAGTGACTTTTCCCCCTTGGAGCCTAATGTCGAAAACAGCTGCCTGGAGGTTGCAAATGGGCCAGGGACATTGCAGGCCCAGTGCTGACACTGTGAGGGTGCTTGTGTACAGTTTTGAAGCACGTAAAGTGTTCTTTTTTCTCCACTTCCATCCAGGGGGAAAACCTGGAATCTTACCCTACTTGGAGCTCCGTAGCCCTGGGTAGAAGGAGTGACTTTGCCCCCTGGGAGCTGAAACACCCATAATGTGTAAAATAGCTGCCTGGAAGGTTGCAAATGGGCCAGGGACATTGCAGGCTCACTGCTGGCACTGTGAGGGTGCTTGTGTGCGGTTTTAAAGCACTTAAGGCCCGTATTTATACTTTTTTTAGCGCCGCATTTGCGTCGTTTTTTGACGCAAAAACGGCGCAAACTTGCAAAATACCATTGTATTTTGTAGGTTTGCGCCGTTAGCCGTCAAAAAGCGGCGCAAATGCGGCGCTAAAAAAAGTATAAATACGGGCCTTAAAGTGTTCTTTTTTTTCCACTTCCATCCAGGGGCAAAACCTGGAATCTTACCCTACTTGGAGCTCCGTAGCCCTGGGTAGAAGGAGTGACTTTTCCCCCTTGGAGCTGAAACACCCATAATGTGTAAAATAGCTGCCTGGAAGGTTGCAAATGGGCCAGGGACATTGCAGGCCCAGTGCTGGCACTGTGAGGGTGCTTGTGTGCTGTTTTAAAGCACGTAAAGTGTTCTTTTTTTTCCCCACTTCCATCCAGGGGGAAAACCTGGAATCTTACCCGACTTGGAGCTCCGTAGCCCTGGGTAGAAGGAGTGACTTTGCCCCCTTGGAGCTGAAACACTCATAATGTGTAAAATAGCAGCCTGGAAGGTTGCAAATGGGCCAGGGACATTGCAGGCTCACTGCTGGCACTGTGAGGGTGCTTGTGTACAGTTTAAAAGCACGTAAAGTGTTCTTTTTTCTCCACTTCCATCCAGGGGGAAAACCTGGAATCTTACCCTACTTGGAGCTCCGTAGCCCTGGGTAGAAGGAGTGACTTTGCCCCCTTGGAGCTGAAACACTCATAATGTGTAAAATAGCAGCCTGGAAGGTTGCAAATGGGCCAGGGACATTGCAGGCTCACTGCTGGCACTGTGAGGGTGCTTGTGTACAGTTTAAAAGCACGTAAAGTGTTCTTTTTTCTCCACTTCCATCCAGGGGGAAAACCTGGAATCTTACCCTGCTTGGAGCTCCGTAGCCCTGGGTAGAAGGAGTGACTTTGCCCCCTTGGAGCTGAAACACCCATAATGTGTAAAATAGCAGCCTGGAAGGTTGCAAAAGGGCCAGGGACATTGCAGGCCCAGTGCTGGCACTGTGAGGGTGCTTGTGTGCGGTTTTAAAGCACGTAAAGTGTTCTTTTTTATCCCACTTCCATCCAGGGGGAAAACCTGGAATCTTACCCTACTTGGAGCTCCGTAGCCCTGGGTAGAAGGAGTGACTTTGCCCCCTTGGAGCTGAAACACCCATAATGTGTAAAATAGCTGCCTGGAAGGTTGCAAATGGCCCAGGGACATTGCAGGCCCAGCGCTGACACTGTGAGGGTGCTTGTGTAACATTTTGAAGCACGTAAAGTGTTCTTTTTTTTTCCACTTCCATCCAGGGGGAAAACCTGGAATATTACCCTACTTGGAGCTCCGTAGCCCTGGGTAGAAGGAGTGACTTTGCCCCCTTGGAGCCTAATGTCGAAAACAGCTGCCTGGAGGTTGCAAATGGGCCAGGGACATTGCAGGCCCAGTGCTGACGCTGTGAGGGTGCTTGTGTACCGTTTTGAAGCACGTAAAGTGTTCTTTTTACTCCACTTCCATCCAGGGGGAAAACCTGGAATCTTACCCTACTTGGAGCTCCGCAGCCCTGGGTAGAAGGAGTGACTTTTCCCCCTTGGAGCTGAAACACCCATAATGTGTAAAATAGCTGCCTGGAAGGTTGCAAATGGGCCAGGGACATTGCAGGCCCAGTGCTGGCACTGTGAGGGTGCTTGTGTGCTGTTTTAAAGCACGTAAAGTGTTCTTTTTTTTCCCCACTTCCATCCAGGGGGAAAACCTGGAATCTTACCCGACTTGGAGCTCCGTAGCCCTGGGTAGAAGGAGTGACTTTGCCCCCTTGGAGCTGAAACACTCATAATGTGTAAAATAGCAGCCTGGAAGGTTGCAAATGGGCCAGGGACATTGCAGGCTCACTGCTGGCACTGTGAGGGTGCTTGTGTACAGTTTAAAAGCACGTAAAGTGTTCTTTTTTCTCCACTTCCATCCAGGGGGAAAACCTGGAATCTTACCCTACTTGGAGCTCCGTAGCCCTGGGTAGAAGGAGTGACTTTGCCCCCTTGGAGCTGAAACACCCATAATGTGTAAAATAGCTGCCTGGAAGGTTGCAAATGGCCCAGGGACATTGCAGGCCCAGCGCTGACACTGTGAGGGTGCTTGTGTAACATTTTGAAGCACGTAAAGTGTTCTTTTTTTTTCCACTTCCATCCAGGGGGAAAACCTGGAATATTACCCTACTTGGAGCTCCGTAGCCCTGGGTAGAAGGAGTGACTTTGCCCCCTTGGAGCCTAATGTCGAAAACAGCTGCCTGGAGGTTGCAAATGGGCCAGGGACATTGCAGGCCCAGTGCTGACGCTGTGAGGGTGCTTGTGTACCGTTTTGAAGCACGTAAAGTGTTCTTTTTACTCCACTTCCATCCAGGGGGAAAACCTGGAATCTTACCCTACTTGGAGCTCCGCAGCCCTGGGTAGAAGGAGTGACTTTTCCCCCTTGGAGCTGAAACACCCATAATGTGTAAAATAGCTGCCTGGAAGGTTGCAAATGGCCCAGGGACATTGCAGGCCCAGTGCTGACACTGTGATGGTGCTTGTGTACAGTTTTGAAGCACGAAAAATGATCTTTTTTTCCACTTCCATCTAGGGGGAAAACCTGGAATCTTACCCTACTTGGAGCTCCGTAGCCCTGGGTAGAAGGAGTGACTTTTCCCCCTTGGAGCCTAATGTCGAAAACAGCTGCCTGGAGGTTGCAAATGGGCCAGGGACATTGCAGGCCCAGTGCTGACACTGTGAGGGTGCTTGTGTACCGTTTTGAAGCACGTAAAGTGTTCTTTTTTTTCCACTTCCATCCAGGGGGAAAAACTGGAATCTTACCCTACTTGGAGCTCCGTAGCCCTGGGTAGAAGGAGTGACTTTGCCCCCTTGGAGCTGAAACACTCATAATGTGTAAAATAGCTGCCTGGAAGGGTGCAAATGGCCCAGGGACATTGCAGGCCCAGTGATGACACTGTGAGGGTGCTTGTGTACAGTTTAAAAGCACGTAAAGTGTTCTTTTTTTTCCACTTCCATCCAGGGGGAAAAACTGGAATCTTACCCTACTTGGAGCTCCGTAGCCCTGGGTAGAAGGAGTGACTTTGTCCCCTTGGAGCTGAAACACTCATAATGTGTAAAATAGCAGCCTGGAAGGTTACAAATGGGCCAGGGACATTGCAGGCCCAGTGCTGACACTGTGAGGGTGCTTGTGTACAGTTTTGAAGCACGTAAAGTGTTATTTTTTTTCCACTTCCATCCAGGGGGAAAACCTGGAATCTTACCCTACTTGGAGCTCCGTAGCCCTGGGTAGAAGGAGTGACTTTGCCCCCTTGGAGCCTAATGTCGAAAACAGCTGCCTGGAGCTTGCAAATGGGCCAGGGACATTGCAGGCCCAGTGCTGACGCTGTGAGGGTGCTTGTGTACCGTTTTGAAGCACGTAAAGTGTTCTTTTTTTCCAACTTCCATCCAGGGGGAAATCCTGGAATCTTACCCTACTTGGAGCTCCGTAGCCCTGGGTAGAAGGAGTGACTTTGCCCCCTTGGAGCTGAAACACCCATAATGTGTAAAATAGCTGCCTGGAAGGTAGTAAATTGGCCCAGGGACATTGCAGGCCCAGTGCTGACACTGTGAGGGTGCTTGTGTACAGTTTTGAAGCACGTAACATGTTCTTTTTTTTCCACTTCCATCAAGGGGGAAAACCTGGAATCTTACCCTACTTGGAGCTCCGCAGCCCTGGGTAGAAGGAGTGACTTTTCCCCCTTGGAGCTGAAACACCCATAATGTGTAAAATAGCTGCCTGGAAGATTGCAAATGGCCCAGGGACACTGCAGGCCCAGTGCTGACACTGTGATGGTGCTTGTGTACAGTTTTGAAGCACGAAAAATGATCTTTTTTTCCACTTCCATCTAGGGGGAAAACCTGGAATCTTACCCTACTTGGAGCTCCGTAGCCCTGGGTAGAAGGAGTGACTTTGCCCCCTTGGAGCCTAATGTCGAAAACAGCTGCCTGGAGGTTGCAAATGGGCCAGGGACATTGCAGGCCCAGTGCTGACACTGTGAGGGTGCTTGTGTACAGTTTTGAAGCACGTAAAGTGTTCTTTTTTTTCCACTTCCATCCAGGGGGAAAACCTGGAATCTAACCCTACTTGGAGCTCCGTAGCCCTGGGTAGAAGGAGTGACTTTGCCCCCTTGGAGCTGAAACACCCATAATGTGTAAAATAGCTGCCTGGAAGGTTGCAAATGGCCCAGGGACATTGCAGGCCCAGTGCTGACACTGTGATGGTGCTTGTGTACAGTTTTGAAGCACGAAAAATGATCTTTTTTTCCACTTCCATCTAGGGGGAAAACCTGGAATCTTACCCTACTTGGAGCTCCGTAGCCCTGGGTAGAAGGAGTGACTTTTCCCCCTTGGAGCCTAATGTCGAAAACAGCTGCCTGGAGGTTGCAAATGGGCCAGGGACATTGCAGGCCCAGTGCTGACACTGTGAGGGTGCTTGTGTACCGTTTTGAAGCACGTAAAGTGTTCTTTTTTTTCCACTTCCATCCAGGGGGAAAAACTGGAATCTTACCCTACTTGGAGCTCCGTAGCCCTGGGTAGAAGGAGTGACTTTGCCCCCTTGGAGCTGAAACACTCATAATGTGTAAAATAGCTGCCTGGAAGGGTGCAAATGGCCCAGGGACATTGCAGGCCCAGTGATGACACTGTGAGGGTGCTTGTGTACAGTTTAAAAGCACGTAAAGTGTTCTTTTTTTTCCACTTCCATCCAGGGGGAAAAACTGGAATCTTACCCTACTTGGAGCTCCGTAGCCCTGGGTAGAAGGAGTGACTTTGTCCCCTTGGAGCTGAAACACTCATAATGTGTAAAATAGCAGCCTGGAAGGTTACAAATGGGCCAGGGACATTGCAGGCCCAGTGCTGACACTGTGAGGGTGCTTGTGTACAGTTTTGAAGCACGTAAAGTGTTCTTTTTTTTCCACTTCCATCCAGGGGGAAAACCTGGAATCTTACCCTACTTGGAGCTCCGTATCCCTGTGTAGAAGGAGTGACTTTGCCCCCTTGGAGCTGAAACACTCATAATGTGTAAAATAGCTGCCTGGAAGGTTACAAATGGGCCCAGGGACACTGCAGGCCCAGTGCTGACACTGTGAGGGTGCTTGTGTACCTCTTTGAAGCACGTAAAGTGTTCTTTTTTTCCCACTTCCATCCAGGGGGAAAACCTGGAATCTTACCCTGCTTGGAGCTCCGTAGCCCTGGGTAGAAGGAGTGACTTTGCCCCCTTGGAGCTGAAACACCCATAATGTGTAAAATAGCAGCCTGGAAGGTTGCAAAAGGGCCAGGGACATTGCAGGCCCAGTGCTGGCACTGTGAGGGTGCTTGTGTGCGGTTTTAAAGCACGTAAAGTGTTCTTTTTTATCCCACTTCCATCCAGGGGGAAAACCTGGAATCTTACCCTACTTGGAGCTCCGTAGCCCTGGGTAGAAGGAGTGACTTTGCCCCCTTGGAGCTGAAACACCCATAATGTGTAAAATAGCTGCCTGGAAGGTTGCAAATGGCCCAGGGACATTGCAGGCCCAGCGCTGACACTGTGAGGGTGCTTGTGTAACATTTTGAAGCACGTAAAGTGTTCTTTTTTTTTCCACTTCCATCCAGGGGGAAAACCTGGAATATTACCCTACTTGGAGCTCCGTAGCCCTGGGTAGAAGGAGTGACTTTGCCCCCTTGGAGCCTAATGTCGAAAACAGCTGCCTGGAGGTTGCAAATGGGCCAGGGACATTGCAGGCCCAGTGCTGACGCTGTGAGGGTGCTTGTGTACCGTTTTGAAGCACGTAAAGTGTTCTTTTTACTCCACTTCCATCCAGGGGGAAAACCTGGAATCTTACCCTACTTGGAGCTCCGCAGCCCTGGGTAGAAGGAGTGACTTTTCCCCCTTGGAGCTGAAACACCCATAATGTGTAAAATAGCTGCCTGGAAGGTTGCAAATGGGCCAGGGACATTGCAGGCCCAGTGCTGGCACTGTGAGGGTGCTTGTGTGCTGTTTTAAAGCACGTAAAGTGTTCTTTTTTTTCCCCACTTCCATCCAGGGGGAAAACCTGGAATCTTACCCGACTTGGAGCTCCGTAGCCCTGGGTAGAAGGAGTGACTTTGCCCCCTTGGAGCTGAAACACTCATAATGTGTAAAATAGCAGCCTGGAAGGTTGCAAATGGGCCAGGGACATTGCAGGCTCACTGCTGGCACTGTGAGGGTGCTTGTGTACAGTTTAAAAGCACGTAAAGTGTTCTTTTTTCTCCACTTCCATCCAGGGGGAAAACCTGGAATCTTACCCTACTTGGAGCTCCGTAGCCCTGGGTAGAAGGAGTGACTTTGCCCCCTTGGAGCTGAAACACCCATAATGTGTAAAATAGCTGCCTGGAAGGTTGCAAATGGCCCAGGGACATTGCAGGCCCAGCGCTGACACTGTGAGGGTGCTTGTGTAACATTTTGAAGCACGTAAAGTGTTCTTTTTTTTTCCACTTCCATCCAGGGGGAAAACCTGGAATATTACCCTACTTGGAGCTCCGTAGCCCTGGGTAGAAGGAGTGACTTTGCCCCCTTGGAGCCTAATGTCGAAAACAGCTGCCTGGAGGTTGCAAATGGGCCAGGGACATTGCAGGCCCAGTGCTGACGCTGTGAGGGTGCTTGTGTACCGTTTTGAAGCACGTAAAGTGTTCTTTTTACTCCACTTCCATCCAGGGGGAAAACCTGGAATCTTACCCTACTTGGAGCTCCGCAGCCCTGGGTAGAAGGAGTGACTTTTCCCCCTTGGAGCTGAAACACCCATAATGTGTAAAATAGCTGCCTGGAAGGTTGCAAATGGCCCAGGGACATTGCAGGCCCAGTGCTGACACTGTGATGGTGCTTGTGTACAGTTTTGAAGCACGAAAAATGATCTTTTTTTCCACTTCCATCTAGGGGGAAAACCTGGAATCTTACCCTACTTGGAGCTCCGTAGCCCTGGGTAGAAGGAGTGACTTTTCCCCCTTGGAGCCTAATGTCGAAAACAGCTGCCTGGAGGTTGCAAATGGGCCAGGGACATTGCAGGCCCAGTGCTGACACTGTGAGGGTGCTTGTGTACCGTTTTGAAGCACGTAAAGTGTTCTTTTTTTTCCACTTCCATCCAGGGGGAAAAACTGGAATCTTACCCTACTTGGAGCTCCGTAGCCCTGGGTAGAAGGAGTGACTTTGCCCCCTTGGAGCTGAAACACTCATAATGTGTAAAATAGCTGCCTGGAAGGGTGCAAATGGCCCAGGGACATTGCAGGCCCAGTGATGACACTGTGAGGGTGCTTGTGTACAGTTTAAAAGCACGTAAAGTGTTCTTTTTTTTCCACTTCCATCCAGGGGGAAAAACTGGAATCTTACCCTACTTGGAGCTCCGTAGCCCTGGGTAGAAGGAGTGACTTTGTCCCCTTGGAGCTGAAACACTCATAATGTGTAAAATAGCAGCCTGGAAGGTTACAAATGGGCCAGGGACATTGCAGGCCCAGTGCTGACACTGTGAGGGTGCTTGTGTACAGTTTTGAAGCACGTAAAGTGTTATTTTTTTTCCACTTCCATCCAGGGGGAAAACCTGGAATCTTACCCTACTTGGAGCTCCGTAGCCCTGGGTAGAAGGAGTGACTTTGCCCCCTTGGAGCCTAATGTCGAAAACAGCTGCCTGGAGCTTGCAAATGGGCCAGGGACATTGCAGGCCCAGTGCTGACGCTGTGAGGGTGCTTGTGTACCGTTTTGAAGCACGTAAAGTGTTCTTTTTTTCCAACTTCCATCCAGGGGGAAATCCTGGAATCTTACCCTACTTGGAGCTCCGTAGCCCTGGGTAGAAGGAGTGACTTTGCCCCCTTGGAGCTGAAACACCCATAATGTGTAAAATAGCTGCCTGGAAGGTTGCAAATGGCCCAGGGACATTGCAGGCCCAGCGCTGACACTGTGAGGGTGCTTGTGTAACATTTTGAAGCACGTAAAGTGTTCTTTTTTTTTCCACTTCCATCCAGGGGGAAAACCTGGAATATTACCCTACTTGGAGCTCCGTAGCCCTGGGTAGAAGGAGTGACTTTGCCCCCTTGGAGCCTAATGTCGAAAACAGCTGCCTGGAGGTTGCAAATGGGCCAGGGACATTGCAGGCCCAGTGCTTGCACTGTGAGGGTGCTTGTGTGCGGTTTTAAAGCACGTAAAGTGTTCTTTTTTTTCCCCACTTCCATCCAGGGGGAAAACCTGGAATCTTACCCTACTTGGAGCTCCGTAGCCCTGGGTAGAAGGAGTGACTTTTCCCCCTTGGAGCCTAATGTCGAAAACAGCTGCCTGGAGCTTGCAAATGGGCCAGGGACATTGCAGGCCCAGTGCTGACACTGTGAGGGTGCTTGTGTACCGTTTTGAAGCACGTAAAGTGTTCTTTTTTTTCCACTTCCATCCAGGGGGAAAACCTGGAATCTTACCCTACTTGGAGCTCCGTAGCCCTGGGTAGAAGGAGTGACTTTTCCCTCTTGGAGCTGAAACACCCATAATGTGTAAAATAGCTGCCTGGAAGGTTGCAAATGGCCCAGGGACATTGCAGGCCCAGTGCTGACACTGTGATGGTGCTTGTGTACAGTTTTGAAGCACGAAAAATGATCTTTTTTTCCACTTCCATCTAGGGGGAAAACCTGGAATCTTACCCTACTTGGAGCTCCGTAGCCCTGGGTAGAAGGAGTGACTTTTCCCCCTTGGAGCCTAATGTCGAAAACAGCTGCCTGGAGGTTGCAAATGGGCCAGGGACATTGCAGGCCCAGTGCTGACACTGTGAGGGTGCTTGTGTACAGTTTTGAAGCACGTAAAGTGTTCTTTTTTCTCCACTTCCATCCAGGGGGAAAACCTGGAATCTTACCCTACTTGGAGCTCCGTAGCCCTGGGTAGAAGGAGTGACTTTGCCCCCTGGGAGCTGAAACACCCATAATGTGTAAAATAGCTGCCTGGAAGGTTGCAAATGGGCCAGGGACATTGCAGGCTCACTGCTGGCACTGTGAGGGTGCTTGTGTGCGGTTTTAAAGCACTTAAGGCCCGTATTTATACTTTTTTTAGCGCCGCATTTGCGTCGTTTTTTGACGCAAAAACGGCGCAAACTTGCAAAATACCATTGTATTTTGTAGGTTTGCGCCGTTAGCCGTCAAAAAGCGGCGCAAATGCGGCGCTAAAAAAAGTATAAATACGGGCCTTAAAGTGTTCTTTTTTTTCCACTTCCATCCAGGGGCAAAACCTGGAATCTTACCCTACTTGGAGCTCCGTAGCCCTGGGTAGAAGGAGTGACTTTTCCCCCTTGGAGCTGAAACACCCATAATGTGTAAAATAGCTGCCTGGAAGGTTGCAAATGGGCCAGGGACATTGCAGGCCCAGTGCTGGCACTGTGAGGGTGCTTGTGTGCTGTTTTAAAGCACGTAAAGTGTTCTTTTTTTTCCCCACTTCCATCCAGGGGGAAAACCTGGAATCTTACCCGACTTGGAGCTCCGTAGCCCTGGGTAGAAGGAGTGACTTTGCCCCCTTGGAGCTGAAACACTCATAATGTGTAAAATAGCAGCCTGGAAGGTTGCAAATGGGCCAGGGACATTGCAGGCTCACTGCTGGCACTGTGAGGGTGCTTGTGTACAGTTTAAAAGCACGTAAAGTGTTCTTTTTTCTCCACTTCCATCCAGGGGGAAAACCTGGAATCTTACCCTACTTGGAGCTCCGTAGCCCTGGGTAGAAGGAGTGACTTTGCCCCCTTGGAGCTGAAACACTCATAATGTGTAAAATAGCAGCCTGGAAGGTTGCAAATGGGCCAGGGACATTGCAGGCTCACTGCTGGCACTGTGAGGGTGCTTGTGTACAGTTTAAAAGCACGTAAAGTGTTCTTTTTTCTCCACTTCCATCCAGGGGGAAAACCTGGAATCTTACCCTGCTTGGAGCTCCGTAGCCCTGGGTAGAAGGAGTGACTTTGCCCCCTTGGAGCTGAAACACCCATAATGTGTAAAATAGCAGCCTGGAAGGTTGCAAAAGGGCCAGGGACATTGCAGGCCCAGTGCTGGCACTGTGAGGGTGCTTGTGTGCGGTTTTAAAGCACGTAAAGTGTTCTTTTTTATCCCACTTCCATCCAGGGGGAAAACCTGGAATCTTACCCTACTTGGAGCTCCGTAGCCCTGGGTAGAAGGAGTGACTTTGCCCCCTTGGAGCTGAAACACCCATAATGTGTAAAATAGCTGCCTGGAAGGTTGCAAATGGCCCAGGGACATTGCAGGCCCAGCGCTGACACTGTGAGGGTGCTTGTGTAACATTTTGAAGCACGTAAAGTGTTCTTTTTTTTTCCACTTCCATCCAGGGGGAAAACCTGGAATATTACCCTACTTGGAGCTCCGTAGCCCTGGGTAGAAGGAGTGACTTTGCCCCCTTGGAGCCTAATGTCGAAAACAGCTGCCTGGAGGTTGCAAATGGGCCAGGGACATTGCAGGCCCAGTGCTGACGCTGTGAGGGTGCTTGTGTACCGTTTTGAAGCACGTAAAGTGTTCTTTTTACTCCACTTCCATCCAGGGGGAAAACCTGGAATCTTACCCTACTTGGAGCTCCGCAGCCCTGGGTAGAAGGAGTGACTTTTCCCCCTTGGAGCTGAAACACCCATAATGTGTAAAATAGCTGCCTGGAAGGTTGCAAATGGGCCAGGGACATTGCAGGCCCAGTGCTGGCACTGTGAGGGTGCTTGTGTGCTGTTTTAAAGCACGTAAAGTGTTCTTTTTTTTCCCCACTTCCATCCAGGGGGAAAACCTGGAATCTTACCCGACTTGGAGCTCCGTAGCCCTGGGTAGAAGGAGTGACTTTGCCCCCTTGGAGCTGAAACACTCATAATGTGTAAAATAGCAGCCTGGAAGGTTGCAAATGGGCCAGGGACATTGCAGGCTCACTGCTGGCACTGTGAGGGTGCTTGTGTACAGTTTAAAAGCACGTAAAGTGTTCTTTTTTCTCCACTTCCATCCAGGGGGAAAACCTGGAATCTTACCCTACTTGGAGCTCCGTAGCCCTGGGTAGAAGGAGTGACTTTGCCCCCTTGGAGCTGAAACACCCATAATGTGTAAAATAGCTGCCTGGAAGGTTGCAAATGGCCCAGGGACATTGCAGGCCCAGCGCTGACACTGTGAGGGTGCTTGTGTAACATTTTGAAGCACGTAAAGTGTTCTTTTTTTTTCCACTTCCATCCAGGGGGAAAACCTGGAATATTACCCTACTTGGAGCTCCGTAGCCCTGGGTAGAAGGAGTGACTTTGCCCCCTTGGAGCCTAATGTCGAAAACAGCTGCCTGGAGGTTGCAAATGGGCCAGGGACATTGCAGGCCCAGTGCTGACGCTGTGAGGGTGCTTGTGTACCGTTTTGAAGCACGTAAAGTGTTCTTTTTACTCCACTTCCATCCAGGGGGAAAACCTGGAATCTTACCCTACTTGGAGCTCCGCAGCCCTGGGTAGAAGGAGTGACTTTTCCCCCTTGGAGCTGAAACACCCATAATGTGTAAAATAGCTGCCTGGAAGGTTGCAAATGGCCCAGGGACATTGCAGGCCCAGTGCTGACACTGTGATGGTGCTTGTGTACAGTTTTGAAGCACGAAAAATGATCTTTTTTTCCACTTCCATCTAGGGGGAAAACCTGGAATCTTACCCTACTTGGAGCTCCGTAGCCCTGGGTAGAAGGAGTGACTTTTCCCCCTTGGAGCCTAATGTCGAAAACAGCTGCCTGGAGGTTGCAAATGGGCCAGGGACATTGCAGGCCCAGTGCTGACACTGTGAGGGTGCTTGTGTACCGTTTTGAAGCACGTAAAGTGTTCTTTTTTTTCCACTTCCATCCAGGGGGAAAAACTGGAATCTTACCCTACTTGGAGCTCCGTAGCCCTGGGTAGAAGGAGTGACTTTGCCCCCTTGGAGCTGAAACACTCATAATGTGTAAAATAGCTGCCTGGAAGGGTGCAAATGGCCCAGGGACATTGCAGGCCCAGTGATGACACTGTGAGGGTGCTTGTGTACAGTTTAAAAGCACGTAAAGTGTTCTTTTTTTTCCACTTCCATCCAGGGGGAAAAACTGGAATCTTACCCTACTTGGAGCTCCGTAGCCCTGTGTAGAAGGAGTGACTTTGTCCCCTTGGAGCTGAAACACTCATAATGTGTAAAATAGCAGCCTGGAAGGTTACAAATGGGCCAGGGACATTGCAGGCCCAGTGCTGACACTGTGAGGGTGCTTGTGTACAGTTTTGAAGCACGTAAAGTGTTATTTTTTTTCCACTTCCATCCAGGGGGAAAACCTGGAATCTTACCCTACTTGGAGCTCCGTAGCCCTGGGTAGAAGGAGTGACTTTGCCCCCTTGGAGCCTAATGTCGAAAACAGCTGCCTGGAGCTTGCAAATGGGCCAGGGACATTGCAGGCCCAGTGCTGACGCTGTGAGGGTGCTTGTGTACCGTTTTGAAGCACGTAAAGTGTTCTTTTTTTCCAACTTCCATCCAGGGGGAAATCCTGGAATCTTACCCTACTTGGAGCTCCGTAGCCCTGGGTAGAAGGAGTGACTTTGCCCCCTTGGAGCTGAAACACCCATAATGTGTAAAATAGCTGCCTGGAAGGTTGCAAATGGCCCAGGGACATTGCAGGCCCAGCGCTGACACTGTGAGGGTGCTTGTGTAACATTTTGAAGCACGTAAAGTGTTCTTTTTTTTTCCACTTCCATCCAGGGGGAAAACCTGGAATATTACCCTACTTGGAGCTCCGTAGCCCTGGGTAGAAGGAGTGACTTTGCCCCCTTGGAGCCTAATGTCGAAAACAGCTGCCTGGAGGTTGCAAATGGGCCAGGGACATTGCAGGCCCAGTGCTTGCACTGTGAGGGTGCTTGTGTGCGGTTTTAAAGCACGTAAAGTGTTCTTTTTTTTCCCCACTTCCATCCAGGGGGAAAACCTGGAATCTTACCCTACTTGGAGCTCCGTAGCCCTGTGTAGAAGGAGTGACTTTTCCCCCTTGGAGCCTAATGTCGAAAACAGCTGCCTGGAGCTTGCAAATGGGCCAGGGACATTGCAGGCCCAGTGCTGACACTGTGAGGGTGCTTGTGTACCGTTTTGAAGCACGTAAAGTGTTCTTTTTTTTCCACTTCCATCCAGGGGGAAAACCTGGAATCTTACCCTACTTGGAGCTCCGTAGCCCTGGGTAGAAGGAGTGACTTTTCCCTCTTGGAGCTGAAACACCCATAATGTGTAAAATAGCTGCCTGGAAGGTTGCAAATGGCCCAGGGACATTGCAGGCCCAGTGCTGACACTGTGATGGTGCTTGTGTACAGTTTTGAAGCACGAAAAATGATCTTTTTTTCCACTTCCATCTAGGGGGAAAACCTGGAATCTTACCCTACTTGGAGCTCCGTAGCCCTGGGTAGAAGGAGTGACTTTTCCCCCTTGGAGCCTAATGTCGAAAACAGCTGCCTGGAGGTTGCAAATGGGCCAGGGACATTGCAGGCCCAGTGCTGACACTGTGAGGGTGCTTGTGTACAGTTTTGAAGCACGTAAAGTGTTCTTTTTTCTCCACTTCCATCCAGGGGGAAAACCTGGAATCTTACCCTACTTGGAGCTCCGTAGCCCTGGGTAGAAGGAGTGACTTTGCCCCCTGGGAGCTGAAACACCCATAATGTGTAAAATAGCTGCCTGGAAGGTTGCAAATGGGCCAGGGACATTGCAGGCTCACTGCTGGCACTGTGAGGGTGCTTGTGTGCGGTTTTAAAGCACTTACCCGTATTTATACTTTTTTTAGCGCCGCATTTGCGTCGTTTTTTGACGCAAAAACGGCGCAAACTTGCAAAATACCATTGTATTTTGTAGGTTTGCGCCGTTAGCCGTCAAAAAGCGGCGCAAATGCGGCGCTAAAAAAAGTATAAATACGGGCCTTAAAGTGTTCTTTTTTTTCCACTTCCATCCAGGGGCAAAACCTGGAATCTTACCCTACTTGGAGCTCCGTAGCCCTGGGTAGAAGGAGTGACTTTTCCCCCTTGGAGCTGAAACACCCATAATGTGTAAAATAGCTGCCTGGAAGGTTGCAAATGGGCCAGGGACATTGCAGGCCCAGTGCTGGCACTGTGAGGGTGCTTGTGTGCTGTTTTAAAGCACGTAAAGTGTTCTTTTTTTTCCCCACTTCCATCCAGGGGGAAAACCTGGAATCTTACCCGACTTGGAGCTCCGTAGCCCTGGGTAGAAGGAGTGACTTTGCCCCCTTGGAGCTGAAACACTCATAATGTGTAAAATAGCAGCCTGGAAGGTTGCAAATGGGCCAGGGACATTGCAGGCTCACTGCTGGCACTGTGAGGGTGCTTGTGTACAGTTTAAAAGCACGTAAAGTGTTCTTTTTTCTCCACTTCCATCCAGGGGGAAAACCTGGAATCTTACCCTACTTGGAGCTCCGTAGCCCTGGGTAGAAGGAGTGACTTTGCCCCCTTGGAGCTGAAACACTCATAATGTGTAAAATAGCAGCCTGGAAGGTTGCAAATGGGCCAGGGACATTGCAGGCTCACTGCTGGCACTGTGAGGGTGCTTGTGTACAGTTTAAAAGCACGTAAAGTGTTCTTTTTTCTCCACTTCCATCCAGGGGGAAAACCTGGAATCTTACCCTGCTTGGAGCTCCGTAGCCCTGGGTAGAAGGAGTGACTTTGCCCCCTTGGAGCTGAAACACCCATAATGTGTAAAATAGCAGCCTGGAAGGTTGCAAAAGGGCCAGGGACATTGCAGGCCCAGTGCTGGCACTGTGAGGGTGCTTGTGTGCGGTTTTAAAGCACGTAAAGTGTTCTTTTTTATCCCACTTCCATCCAGGGGGAAAACCTGGAATCTTACCCTACTTGGAGCTCCGTAGCCCTGGGTAGAAGGAGTGACTTTGCCCCCTTGGAGCTGAAACACCCATAATGTGTAAAATAGCTGCCTGGAAGGTTGCAAATGGCCCAGGGACATTGCAGGCCCAGCGCTGACACTGTGAGGGTGCTTGTGTAACATTTTGAAGCACGTAAAGTGTTCTTTTTTTTTCCACTTCCATCCAGGGGGAAAACCTGGAATATTACCCTACTTGGAGCTCCGTAGCCCTGGGTAGAAGGAGTGACTTTGCCCCCTTGGAGCCTAATGTCGAAAACAGCTGCCTGGAGGTTGCAAATGGGCCAGGGACATTGCAGGCCCAGTGCTGACGCTGTGAGGGTGCTTGTGTACCGTTTTGAAGCACGTAAAGTGTTCTTTTTACTCCACTTCCATCCAGGGGGAAAACCTGGAATCTTACCCTACTTGGAGCTCCGCAGCCCTGGGTAGAAGGAGTGACTTTTCCCCCTTGGAGCTGAAACACCCATAATGTGTAAAATAGCTGCCTGGAAGGTTGCAAATGGGCCAGGGACATTGCAGGCCCAGTGCTGGCACTGTGAGGGTGCTTGTGTGCTGTTTTAAAGCACGTAAAGTGTTCTTTTTTTTCCCCACTTCCATCCAGGGGGAAAACCTGGAATCTTACCCGACTTGGAGCTCCGTAGCCCTGGGTAGAAGGAGTGACTTTGCCCCCTTGGAGCTGAAACACTCATAATGTGTAAAATAGCAGCCTGGAAGGTTGCAAATGGGCCAGGGACATTGCAGGCTCACTGCTGGCACTGTGAGGGTGCTTGTGTACAGTTTAAAAGCACGTAAAGTGTTCTTTTTTCTCCACTTCCATCCAGGGGGAAAACCTGGAATCTTACCCTACTTGGAGCTCCGTAGCCCTGGGTAGAAGGAGTGACTTTGCCCCCTTGGAGCTGAAACACCCATAATGTGTAAAATAGCTGCCTGGAAGGTTGCAAATGGCCCAGGGACATTGCAGGCCCAGCGCTGACACTGTGAGGGTGCTTGTGTAACATTTTGAAGCACGTAAAGTGTTCTTTTTTTTTCCACTTCCATCCAGGGGGAAAACCTGGAATATTACCCTACTTGGAGCTCCGTAGCCCTGGGTAGAAGGAGTGACTTTGCCCCCTTGGAGCCTAATGTCGAAAACAGCTGCCTGGAGGTTGCAAATGGGCCAGGGACATTGCAGGCCCAGTGCTGACGCTGTGAGGGTGCTTGTGTACCGTTTTGAAGCACGTAAAGTGTTCTTTTTACTCCACTTCCATCCAGGGGGAAAACCTGGAATCTTACCCTACTTGGAGCTCCGCAGCCCTGGGTAGAAGGAGTGACTTTTCCCCCTTGGAGCTGAAACACCCATAATGTGTAAAATAGCTGCCTGGAAGGTTGCAAATGGCCCAGGGACATTGCAGGCCCAGTGCTGACACTGTGATGGTGCTTGTGTACAGTTTTGAAGCACGAAAAATGATCTTTTTTTCCACTTCCATCTAGGGGGAAAACCTGGAATCTTACCCTACTTGGAGCTCCGTAGCCCTGGGTAGAAGGAGTGACTTTTCCCCCTTGGAGCCTAATGTCGAAAACAGCTGCCTGGAGGTTGCAAATGGGCCAGGGACATTGCAGGCCCAGTGCTGACACTGTGAGGGTGCTTGTGTACCGTTTTGAAGCACGTAAAGTGTTCTTTTTTTTCCACTTCCATCCAGGGGGAAAAACTGGAATCTTACCCTACTTGGAGCTCCGTAGCCCTGGGTAGAAGGAGTGACTTTGCCCCCTTGGAGCTGAAACACTCATAATGTGTAAAATAGCTGCCTGGAAGGGTGCAAATGGCCCAGGGACATTGCAGGCCCAGTGATGACACTGTGAGGGTGCTTGTGTACAGTTTAAAAGCACGTAAAGTGTTCTTTTTTTTCCACTTCCATCCAGGGGGAAAAACTGGAATCTTACCCTACTTGGAGCTCCGTAGCCCTGGGTAGAAGGAGTGACTTTGTCCCCTTGGAGCTGAAACACTCATAATGTGTAAAATAGCAGCCTGGAAGGTTACAAATGGGCCAGGGACATTGCAGGCCCAGTGCTGACACTGTGAGGGTGCTTGTGTACAGTTTTGAAGCACGTAAAGTGTTATTTTTTTTCCACTTCCATCCAGGGGGAAAACCTGGAATCTTACCCTACTTGGAGCTCCGTAGCCCTGGGTAGAAGGAGTGACTTTGCCCCCTTGGAGCCTAATGTCGAAAACAGCTGCCTGGAGCTTGCAAATGGGCCAGGGACATTGCAGGCCCAGTGCTGACGCTGTGAGGGTGCTTGTGTACCGTTTTGAAGCACGTAAAGTGTTCTTTTTTTCCAACTTCCATCCAGGGGGAAATCCTGGAATCTTACCCTACTTGGAGCTCCGTAGCCCTGGGTAGAAGGAGTGACTTTGCCCCCTTGGAGCTGAAACACCCATAATGTGTAAAATAGCTGCCTGGAAGGTTGCAAATGGCCCAGGGACATTGCAGGCCCAGCGCTGACACTGTGAGGGTGCTTGTGTAACATTTTGAAGCACGTAAAGTGTTCTTTTTTTTTCCACTTCCATCCAGGGGGAAAACCTGGAATATTACCCTACTTGGAGCTCCGTAGCCCTGGGTAGAAGGAGTGACTTTGCCCCCTTGGAGCCTAATGTCGAAAACAGCTGCCTGGAGGTTGCAAATGGGCCAGGGACATTGCAGGCCCAGTGCTTGCACTGTGAGGGTGCTTGTGTGCGGTTTTAAAGCACGTAAAGTGTTCTTTTTTTTCCCCACTTCCATCCAGGGGGAAAACCTGGAATCTTACCCTACTTGGATCTCCGTAGCCCTGGGTAGAAGGAGTGACTTTTCCCCCTTGGAGCCTAATGTCGAAAACAGCTGCCTGGAGCTTGCAAATGGGCCAGGGACATTGCAGGCCCAGTGCTGACACTGTGAGGGTGCTTGTGTACCGTTTTGAAGCACGTAAAGTGTTCTTTTTTTTCCACTTCCATCCAGGGGGAAAACCTGGAATCTTACCCTACTTGGAGCTCCGTAGCCCTGGGTAGAAGGAGTGACTTTTCCCTCTTGGAGCTGAAACACCCATAATGTGTAAAATAGCTGCCTGGAAGGTTGCAAATGGCCCAGGGACATTGCAGGCCCAGTGCTGACACTGTGATGGTGCTTGTGTACAGTTTTGAAGCACGAAAAATGATCTTTTTTTCCACTTCCATCTAGGGGGAAAACCTGGAATCTTACCCTACTTGGAGCTCCGTAGCCCTGGGTAGAAGGAGTGACTTTTCCCCCTTGGAGCCTAATGTCGAAAACAGCTGCCTGGAGGTTGCAAATGGGCCAGGGACATTGCAGGCCCAGTGCTGACACTGTGAGGGTGCTTGTGTACAGTTTTGAAGCACGTAAAGTGTTCTTTTTTCTCCACTTCCATCCAGGGGGAAAACCTGGAATCTTACCCTACTTGGAGCTCCGTAGCCCTGGGTAGAAGGAGTGACTTTGCCCCCTGGGAGCTGAAACACCCATAATGTGTAAAATAGCTGCCTGGAAGGTTGCAAATGGGCCAGGGACATTGCAGGCTCACTGCTGGCACTGTGAGGGTGCTTGTGTGCGGTTTTAAAGCACTTACCCGTATTTATACTTTTTTTAGCGCCGCATTTGCGTCGTTTTTTGACGCAAAAACGGCGCAAACTTGCAAAATACCATTGTATTTTGTAGGTTTGCGCCGTTAGCCGTCAAAAAGCGGCGCAAATGCGGCGCTAAAAAAAGTATAAATACGGGCCTTAAAGTGTTCTTTTTTTTCCACTTCCATCCAGGGGCAAAACCTGGAATCTTACCCTACTTGGAGCTCCGTAGCCCTGGGTAGAAGGAGTGACTTTTCCCCCTTGGAGCTGAAACACCCATAATGTGTAAAATAGCTGCCTGGAAGGTTGCAAATGGGCCAGGGACATTGCAGGCCCAGTGCTGGCACTGTGAGGGTGCTTGTGTGCTGTTTTAAAGCACGTAAAGTGTTCTTTTTTTTCCCCACTTCCATCCAGGGGGAAAACCTGGAATCTTACCCGACTTGGAGCTCCGTAGCCCTGGGTAGAAGGAGTGACTTTGCCCCCTTGGAGCTGAAACACTCATAATGTGTAAAATAGCAGCCTGGAAGGTTGCAAATGGGCCAGGGACATTGCAGGCTCACTGCTGGCACTGTGAGGGTGCTTGTGTACAGTTTAAAAGCACGTAAAGTGTTCTTTTTTCTCCACTTCCATCCAGGGGGAAAACCTGGAATCTTACCCTACTTGGAGCTCCGTAGCCCTGGGTAGAAGGAGTGACTTTGCCCCCTTGGAGCTGAAACACTCATAATGTGTAAAATAGCAGCCTGGAAGGTTGCAAATGGGCCAGGGACATTGCAGGCTCACTGCTGGCACTGTGAGGGTGCTTGTGTACAGTTTAAAAGCACGTAAAGTGTTCTTTTTTCTCCACTTCCATCCAGGGGGAAAACCTGGAATCTTACCTTACTTGGAGCTCCGTAGCCCTGGGTAGAAGTAGTGACTTTGCCCCCTTGGAGCCTAATGTCGAAAACAGCTGCCTGGAGGTTGCAAATGGGCCAGGGACATTGCAGGCCCAGTGCTTGCACTGTGAGGGTGCTTATGTGCGGTTTTAAAGCACGTAAAGTGTTCTTTTTTTTCCCCACTTCCATCCAGGGGGAAAACCTGGAATCTTACCCTACTTGGAGCTCCGTAGCCCTGGGTAGAAGGAGTGACTTTTCCCCCTTGGAGCCTAATGTCGAAAACAGCTGCCTGGAGCTTGCAAATGGGCCAGGGACATTGCAGGCCCAGTGCTGACACTGTGAGGGTGCTTGTGTACCGTTTTGAAGCACGTAAAGTGTTCTTTTTTTTCCACTTCCATCCAGGGGGAAAACCTGGAATCTTACCCTACTTGGAGCTCCGTAGCCCTGTGTAGAAGGAGTGACTTTGCCCCCTTGGAGCCTAATGTCGAAAACAGCTGCCTGGAGGTTGCAAATGGGCCAGGGACTATGCAGGCCCAGTGCTGACACTGTGAGGGTGCTAGTGTACCGTTTTGAAGCACGTAAAGTGTTCTTTTTTTTCTATTCCATCCAGGGGGAAAACCTGGAATCTTACCCTACTTGGAGCTCCGTAGCCCTGGGTAGAAGGAGTGACTTTGCCCCCTTGGAGCTGAAACACCCATAATGTGTAAAATAGCTGCCTGGAAGGTTGCAAATGGCCGAGGGACATTGCAGGCCCAGTGATGACACTGTGAGGGTGCTTGTGTACAGTTTAAAAGCACGTAAAGTGTTCTTTTTTTTTCCACTTCCATCCAGGGGGAAAACCTGGAATCTTACCCTACTTGGAGCTCCGTAGCCCTGGGTAGAAGGAGTGACTTTGCCCCCTTGGAGCCTAATGTCGAAAACAGCTGCCTGGAGGTTGCAAATGGGCCAGGGACTATGCAGGCCCAGTGCTGACACTGTGAGGGTGCTAGTGTACCGTTTTGAAGCACGTAAAGTGTTCTTTTTTTTCTATTCCATCCAGGGGGAAAACCTAGAATCTTACCCTACTTGGAGCTCCGTAGCCCTGGGTAGAAGGAGTGACTTTGCCCCCTTGGAGCTGAAACACTCATAATGTGTAAAATAGCTGCCTGGAAGGTTGCAAATGGCCCAGGGACATTGCAGGCCCAGTGCTGACACTGTGAGGGTGCTTGTGTACCGTTTTGAACCACGTAAAGTGTTCTTTTTTTCCCACTTCCATCCAGGGGGAAAACCTGGAATCTTACCCTACTTGGAGCTCCGTAGCCCTGGGTAGAAGGAGTGACTTTTCCCCCTTGGAGCCTAATGTCGAAAACAGCTGCCTGGAGCTTGCAAATGGGCCAGGGACATTGCAGGCCCAGTGCTGACACTGTGAGGGTGCTTGTGTACAGTTTAAAAGCACGTAAAGTGTTCTTTTTTTTCCACTTCCATCCAGGGGGAAAACCTGGAATCTTACCCTACTTGGAGCTCCGTAGCCCTGGGTAGAAGGAGTGACTTTGCCCCCTTGGAGCTGAAACACCCATAATGTGTAAAATAGCTGCCTGGAAGGTTGCAAATGGCCCAGGGACATTGCAGGCCCAGTGCTGACACTGTGAGGGTGCTTGTGTACAGTTTTGAAGCACGTAAAGTGTTCTTTTTTCTCCACTTCCATCCAGGGGGAAAACCTGGAATCTTACCCTACTTGGAGCTCCGTAGCCCTGGGTAGAAGGAGTGACTTTGCCCCCTTGGAGCTGAAACACTCATAATGTGTAAAATAGCAGCCTGGAAGGTCGCAAATGGGACAGGGACATTGCAGGCTCAGTGCTGGCACTGTGAAGGTGCTTGTGTGCGGTTTTAAAGCACGTAAAGTGTTCTTTTTTTTCCCACTTCCATCCAGGGGGAAAACCTGGAATCTTACCCTACTTGGAGCTCCGTAGCCCTGGGTAGAAGGAGTGACTTTGCCCCCTTGGAACTGAAACACCCATAATGTGTAAAATAGCTTCCTGGAAGGTTGCAAATGGGCCAGGGACATTGCAGGCCCAGTGCTGACACTGTGAGGGTGCTTGTGCACAGTTTTGAAGCACGTAAAGTGTTCTTTTTTCTCCACTTCCATCCAGGGGGAAAACCTGGAATCTTACCCTACTTGGTGCTCCGTAGCCCTGGGTAGAAGGAGTGACTTTGCCCCCTTGGAGCTGAAACACCCATAATGTGTAAAATAGCTGCCTGGAAGGTTGCAAATGGCCGAGGGACATTGCAGGCCCAGTGCTGACACTGTGAGGGTGCTTGTGTACAGTTTTGAAGCACGTAAAGTGTTCTTTTTTCTCCACTTCCATCCAGGGGGAAAACCTGGAATCTTACCCAACTTGGAGCTCCGTAGCCCTGGGTAGAAGGAGTGACTTTGCCCCCTTGGAGCCTAATGTCGAAAACAGCTGCCTGGAGGTTGCAAATGGCCAGGGACATTGCAGGCCCAGTGCTGACACTGTGAGGGTGCTTGTGTACAGTTTTGAAGCACGTAAAGTGTTCTTTTTTTTCCACTTCCATCCAGGGGGAAAACCTGGAATCTAACCCTACTTGGAGCTCCGTAGCCCTGTGTAGAAGGAGTGACTTTGCCCCCTTGAAGCTGAAACACTCATAATGTGTAAAATAGCTGCCTGGAAGGTTGCAAATGGCCCAGGGACATTGCAGGCCCAGTGCTGACACGGTGGGGGTGCTTGTGTACAGTTTTGAAGCACGTAAAGTGTTCTTTTTTCTCCACTTCCATCCAGGGGGAAAACCTGGAATCTTACCATACTTGGAGCTCCGTAGCCCTGGGTAGAAGGAGTGACTTTGCCCCCTTGGAGCTGAAACACTCATAATGAGTAAAATAGCAGCCTGGAAGGTTGCAAATGGGCCAGGGACATTGCAGGCTCACTGCTGGCACTGTGAGGGTGCTTGTGTACAGTTTAAAAGCACGTAAAGTGTTCTTTTTTCTCCACTTCCATCCAGGGGGAAAACCTGGAATCTTACCTTACTTGGAGCTCCGTAGCCCTGGGTAGAAGTAGTGACTTTGCCCCCTTGGAGCCTAATGTCGAAAACAGCTGCCTGGAGGTTGCAAATGGGCCAGGGACATTGCAGGCCCAGTGCTTGCACTGTGAGGGTGCTTATGTGCGGTTTTAAAGCACGTAAAGTGTTCTTTTTTTTCCCCACTTCCATCCAGGGGGAAAACCTGGAATCTTACCCTACTTGGAGCTCCGTAGCCCTGGGTAGAAGGAGTGACTTTTCCCCCTTGGAGCCTAATGTCGAAAACAGCTGCCTGGAGCTTGCAAATGGGCCAGGGACATTGCAGGCCCAGTGCTGACACTGTGAGGGTGCTTGTGTACCGTTTTGAAGCACGTAAAGTGTTCTTTTTTTTCCACTTCCATCCAGGGGGAAAACCTGGAATCTTACACTACTTGGAGCTCCGTAGCCCTGGGTAGAAGGAGTGACTTTGCCCCCTTGGAGCTGAAACACCCATAATGTGTAAAATAGCTGCCTGGAAGGTAGCAAATGGCCCAGGGACATTGCAGGCCCAGTGCTGACACTGTGAGGGTGCTTGTGTACAGTTTTGAAGCACGTAAAGAGTTCTTTTTTCTCCACTTCCATCCAGGGGGAAAACCTGGAATCTTACCCTACTTGGAGCTCCGTAGCCCTGGGTAGAAGGAGTGACTTTGCCCCCTTGGAGCTGAAACACCCATAATGTGAAATATAGCTGCCTGGAAGGTTGCAAATGGGCCAGGGACATTGCAGGCCCAGTGCTGACGCTGTGAGGGTGCTTGTGTACCGTTTTAAAGCACGTAAAGTGTTCTTTTTTTTCCCACTTCCATCCAGGGGGAAAACCTGGAATCTTACCCTACTTGGAGCTCCGTAGCCCTGGGTAGAAGGAGTGACTTTGCCCCCTTGGAGCCTAATGTCGAAAACCGCTGCCTGGAGGTTGCAAATGGGCCAGGGACATTGCAGGCCCAGTGCTGACACTGTGAGGGTGCTTGTGTACCGTTTTGAATCATGTAAAGTGTTCTTTTATTTTTCACTTCCATCCCGGGGTTAAACCTGGAATCTTACCCTACTTGGAGCTCCGTAGCCCCGGGTAGAAGGAGTGACTTTGCCCCCTTGGAGCTGAAACACTCATAATGTGTAAAATAGCTGCCTGGAAGGTTGCAAATGGCCCAGGGACATTGCAGGCCCAGTGCTGACACTGTGAGGGTGCTTGTGTACAGTTTTGAAGCACGTAAAGTGTTCTTTTTTCTCCACTTCCATCCAGGGGGAAAACCTGGAATCTTACCCTACTTGGAGCTCCGTAGCCCTGGGTAGAAGGAGTGACTTTGCCCCCTTGGAGCTGAAACACTCATAATGTGTAAAATAGCAGCCTGGAAGGTCGCAAATGGGACAGGGACATTGCAGGCTCAGTGCTGGCACTGTGAAGGTGCTTGTGTGCGGTTTTAAAGCACGTAAAGTGTTCTTTTTTTTCCCACTTCCATCCAGGGGGAAAACCTGGAATCTTACCCTACTTGGAGCTCCGTAGCCCTGGGTAGAAGGAGTGACTTTGCCCCCTTGGAACTGAAACACCCATAATGTGTAAAATAGCTTCCTGGAAGGTTGCAAATGGGCCAGGGACATTGCAGGCCCAGTGCTGACACTGTGAGGGTGCTTGTGCACAGTTTTGAAGCACGTAAAGTGTTCTTTTTTCTCCACTTCCATCCAGGGGGAAAACCTGGAATCTTACCCTACTTGGTGCTCCGTAGCCCTGGGTAGAAGGAGTGACTTTGCCCCCTTGGAGCTGAAACACCCATAATGTGTAAAATAACAGCCTGGAAGGTTGCAAATGGGCCAGGGACATTGCAGGCTCACTGCTGGCACTGTGAGGGTGCTTGTGTGCGGTTTTAAAGCACGTAAAGTGTTCTTTTTTTCCCCACTTCCATCCAGTGGGAAAACCTGGAATCTTACCCTACTTGGAGCTCCGTAGCCCTGGGTAGAAGGAGTGACTTTGCCCCCTTGAAGCTGAAACACCCATAATGTGTAAAATAGCTCCCTGGAAGGTAGCAAATGGCCCAGGGACATTGCAGGCCCAGTGCTGACACTGTGTGGGTGCTTGTGTACAGTTTTGAAGCACGTAAAGTGTTCTTTTTTCTCCACTTCCATCCAGGGGGAAAACCTGGAATCTTACCCTACTTGGAGCTCCGTAGCCCTGGGTAGAAGGAGTGACTTTGCCCCCTTGGAGCCTAATGTCGAAAACAGCTGCCTGGAGGTTGCAAATGGGCCAGGGACATTGCAGGCCCAGTGCTGACACTGTGAGGGTGCTTGTGTACCGTTTTGAATCATGTAAAGTGTTCTTTTATTTTTCACTTCCATCCCGGGGTTAAACCTGGAATCTTACCCTACTTGGAGCTCCGTAGCCCTGGGTAGAAGGAGTGACTTTGCCCCCTTGGAGCTGAAACACTCATAATGTGTAAAATAGCTGCCTGGAAGGTTACAAATGGGCCCAGGGACACTGCAGGCCCAGTGCTGACACTGTGAGGGTGCTTGTGTACCTCTTTGAAGCACGTAAAGTGTTCTTTTTTTCCCACTTCCATCCAGGGGGAAAACCTGGAATCTTACCCGACTTGGAGCTCCGTAGCCCTGGGTAGAAGGAGTGACTTTACCCCCGTGGAGCTGAAACACTCATAATGTGTAAAACGAGGTTAAAAAAGGGCCAGGGACATTGTAGGCCCAGCGCTGACACTGTGAGGGTGCTTGTGTACCTCTTTGAAGCACGTAAAGTGTTCTCTTTTTTTCCACTTCCATCCAGGGGTAAAACCTGGAATCTTACCCTACTTGGAGCTCCGTAGCCCTGGGTAGAAGGAGTGACTTTGCCCCCTTGGAGCCTAATGTCGAAAACAGCTGCCTGGAGCTTGCAAATGGGCCAGGGACATTGCAGGCCCAGTGCTTGCACTGTGAGGGTGCTTGTGTGCGGTTTTAAAGCACGTAAAGTGTTCTTTTTTTTCCCACTTCCATCCAGGGGGAAAACCTGGAATCTTACCCTACTTGGAGCTCCGTAGCCCTGGGTAGAAGGAGTGACTTTGCCCCCTTGGAGCTGAAACACCCATAATGTGTAAAATAACAGCCTGGAAGGTTGCAAATGGGCCAGGGACATTGCAGGCTCACTGCTGGCACTGTGAGGGTGCTTGTGTACAGTTTAAAAGCACGTAAAGTGTTCTTTTTTCTCCACTTCCATCCAGGGGGAAAACCTGGAATCTTACCCTGCTTGGAGCTCCGTAGCCCTGGGTAGAAGGAGTGACTTTGCCCCCTTGGAGCTGAAACACCCATAATGTGTAAAATAGCAGCCTGGAAGGTTGCAAAAGGGCCAGGGACATTGCAGGCCCAGTGCTGGCACTGTGAGGGTGCTTGTGTGCGGTTTTAAAGCACGTAAAGTGTTCTTTTTTATCCCACTTCCATCCAGGGGGAAAACCTGGAATCTTACCCTACTTGGAGCTCCGTAGCCCTGGGTAGAAGGAGTGACTTTGCCCCCTTGGAGCTGAAACACCCATAATGTGTAAAATAGCTGCCTGGAAGGTTGCAAATGGCCCAGGGACATTGCAGGCCCAGCGCTGACACTGTGAGGGTGCTTGTGTAACATTTTGAAGCACGTAAAGTGTTCTTTTTTTTTCCACTTCCATCCAGGGGGAAAACCTGGAATATTACCCTACTTGGAGCTCCGTAGCCCTGGGTAGAAGGAGTGACTTTGCCCCCTTGGAGCCTAATGTCGAAAACAGCTGCCTGGAGGTTGCAAATGGGCCAGGGACATTGCAGGCCCAGTGCTGACGCTGTGAGGGTGCTTGTGTACCGTTTTGAAGCACGTAAAGTGTTCTTTTTACTCCACTTCCATCCAGGGGGAAAACCTGGAATCTTACCCTACTTGGAGCTCCGCAGCCCTGGGTAGAAGGAGTGACTTTTCCCCCTTGGAGCTGAAACACCCATAATGTGTAAAATAGCTGCCTGGAAGGTTGCAAATGGGCCAGGGACATTGCAGGCCCAGTGCTGGCACTGTGAGGGTGCTTGTGTGCTGTTTTAAAGCACGTAAAGTGTTCTTTTTTTTCCCCACTTCCATCCAGGGGGAAAACCTGGAATCTTACCCGACTTGGAGCTCCGTAGCCCTGGGTAGAAGGAGTGACTTTGCCCCCTTGGAGCTGAAACACTCATAATGTGTAAAATAGCAGCCTGGAAGGTTGCAAATGGGCCAGGGACATTGCAGGCTCACTGCTGGCACTGTGAGGGTGCTTGTGTACAGTTTAAAAGCACGTAAAGTGTTCTTTTTTCTCCACTTCCATCCAGGGGGAAAACCTGGAATCTTACCCTACTTGGAGCTCCGTAGCCCTGGGTAGAAGGAGTGACTTTGCCCCCTTGGAGCTGAAACACCCATAATGTGTAAAATAGCTGCCTGGAAGGTTGCAAATGGCCCAGGGACATTGCAGGCCCAGCGCTGACACTGTGAGGGTGCTTGTGTAACATTTTGAAGCACGTAAAGTGTTCTTTTTTTTTCCACTTCCATCCAGGGGGAAAACCTGGAATATTACCCTACTTGGAGCTCCGTAGCCCTGGGTAGAAGGAGTGACTTTGCCCCCTTGGAGCCTAATGTCGAAAACAGCTGCCTGGAGGTTGCAAATGGGCCAGGGACATTGCAGGCCCAGTGCTGACGCTGTGAGGGTGCTTGTGTACCGTTTTGAAGCACGTAAAGTGTTCTTTTTACTCCACTTCCATCCAGGGGGAAAACCTGGAATCTTACCCTACTTGGAGCTCCGCAGCCCTGGGTAGAAGGAGTGACTTTTCCCCCTTGGAGCTGAAACACCCATAATGTGTAAAATAGCTGCCTGGAAGGTTGCAAATGGCCCAGGGACATTGCAGGCCCAGTGCTGACACTGTGATGGTGCTTGTGTACAGTTTTGAAGCACGAAAAATGATCTTTTTTTCCACTTCCATCTAGGGGGAAAACCTGGAATCTTACCCTACTTGGAGCTCCGTAGCCCTGGGTAGAAGGAGTGACTTTTCCCCCTTGGAGCCTAATGTCGAAAACAGCTGCCTGGAGGTTGCAAATGGGCCAGGGACATTGCAGGCCCAGTGCTGACACTGTGAGGGTGCTTGTGTACCGTTTTGAAGCACGTAAAGTGTTCTTTTTTTTCCACTTCCATCCAGGGGGAAAAACTGGAATCTTACCCTACTTGGAGCTCCGTAGCCCTGGGTAGAAGGAGTGACTTTGCCCCCTTGGAGCTGAAACACTCATAATGTGTAAAATAGCTGCCTGGAAGGGTGCAAATGGCCCAGGGACATTGCAGGCCCAGTGATGACACTGTGAGGGTGCTTGTGTACAGTTTAAAAGCACGTAAAGTGTTCTTTTTTTTCCACTTCCATCCAGGGGGAAAAACTGGAATCTTACCCTACTTGGAGCTCCGTAGCCCTGGGTAGAAGGAGTGACTTTGTCCCCTTGGAGCTGAAACACTCATAATGTGTAAAATAGCAGCCTGGAAGGTTACAAATGGGCCAGGGACATTGCAGGCCCAGTGCTGACACTGTGAGGGTGCTTGTGTACAGTTTTGAAGCACGTAAAGTGTTATTTTTTTTCCACTTCCATCCAGGGGGAAAACCTGGAATCTTACCCTACTTGGAGCTCCGTAGCCCTGGGTAGAAGGAGTGACTTTGCCCCCTTGGAGCCTAATGTCGAAAACAGCTGCCTGGAGCTTGCAAATGGGCCAGGGACATTGCAGGCCCAGTGCTGACGCTGTGAGGGTGCTTGTGTACCGTTTTGAAGCACGTAAAGTGTTCTTTTTTTCCAACTTCCATCCAGGGGGAAATCCTGGAATCTTACCCTACTTGGAGCTCCGTAGCCCTGGGTAGAAGGAGTGACTTTGCCCCCTTGGAGCTGAAACACCCATAATGTGTAAAATAGCTGCCTGGAAGGTTGCAAATGGCCCAGGGACATTGCAGGCCCAGCGCTGACACTGTGAGGGTGCTTGTGTAACATTTTGAAGCATGTAAAGTGTTCTTTTTTTTTCCACTTCCATCCAGGGGGAAAACCTGGAATATTACCCTACTTGGAGCTCCGTAGCCCTGGGTAGAAGGAGTGACTTTGCCCCCTTGGAGCCTAATGTCGAAAACAGCTGCCTGGAGGTTGCAAATGGGCCAGGGACATTGCAGGCCCAGTGCTTGCACTGTGAGGGAGCTTGTGTGCGGTTTTAAAGCACGTAAAGTGTTCTTTTTTTTCCCCACTTCCATCCAGGGGGAAAACCTGGAATCTTACCCTACTTGGAGCTCCGTAGCCCTGGGTAGAAGGAGTGACTTTTCCCCCTTGGAGCCTAATGTCGAAAACAGCTGCCTGGAGCTTGCAAATGGGCCAGGGACATTGCAGGCCCAGTGCTGACACTGTGAGGGTGCTTGTGTACCGTTTTGAAGCACGTAAAGTGTTCTTTTTTTTCCACTTCCATCCAGGGGGAAAACCTGGAATCTTACCCTACTTGGAGCTCCGTAGCCCTGGGTAGAAGGAGTGACTTTTCCCTCTTGGAGCTGAAACACCCATAATGTGTAAAATAGCTGCCTGGAAGGTTGCAAATGGCCCAGGGACATTGCAGGCCCAGTGCTGACACTGTGATGGTGCTTGTGTACAGTTTTGAAGCACGAAAAATGATCTTTTTTTCCACTTCCATCTAGGGGGAAAACCTGGAATCTTACCCTACTTGGAGCTCCGTAGCCCTGGGTAGAAGGAGTGACTTTTCCCCCTTGGAGCCTAATGTCGAAAACAGCTGCCTGGAGGTTGCAAATGGGCCAGGGACATTGCAGGCCCAGTGCTGACACTGTGAGGGTGCTTGTGTACAGTTTTGAAGCACGTAAAGTGTTCTTTTTTCTCCACTTCCATCCAGGGGGAAAACCTGGAATCTTACCCTACTTGGAGCTCCGTAGCCCTGGGTAGAAGGAGTGACTTTGCCCCCTGGGAGCTGAAACACCCATAATGTGTAAAATAGCTGCCTGGAAGGTTGCAAATGGGCCAGGGACATTGCAGGCTCACTGCTGGCACTGTGAGGGTGCTTGTGTGCGGTTTTAAAGCACTTAAGGCCCGTATTTATACTTTTTTTAGCGCCGCATTTGCGTCGTTTTTTGACGCAAAAACGGCGCAAACTTGCAAAATACCATTGTATTTTGTAGGTTTGCGCCGTTAGCCGTCAAAAAGCGGCGCAAATGCGGCGCTAAAAAAAGTATAAATACGGGCCTTAAAGTGTTCTTTTTTTTCCACTTCCATCCAGGGGCAAAACCTGGAATCTTACCCTACTTGGAGCTCCGTAGCCCTGGGTAGAAGGAGTGACTTTGCCCCCTTGGAGCTGAAACACCCATAATGTGTAAAATAGCTGCCTGGAAGGTAGCAAATGGCCCAGGGACATTGCAGGCCCAGTGCTGACACTGTGAGGGTGCTTGTGTACAGTTTTGAAGCACGTAACATGTTCTTTTTTTTCCACTTCCATCAAGGGGGAAAACCTGGAATCTTACCCTACTTGGAGCTCCGCAGCCCTGGGTAGAAGGAGTGACTTTTCCCCCTTGGAGCTGAAACACCCATAATGTGTAAAATAGCTGCCTGGAAGGTTGCAAATGGCCCAGGGACACTGCAGGCCCAGTGCTGACACTGTGATGGTGCTTGTGTACAGTTTTGAAGCACGAAAAATGATCTTTTTTTCCACTTCCATCTAGGGGGAAAACCTGGAATCTTACCCTACTTGGAGCTCCGTAGCCCTGGGTAGAAGGAGTGACTTTGCCCCCTTGGAGCCTAATGTCGAAAACAGCTGCCTGGAGGTTGCAAATGGGCCAGGGACATTGCAGGCCCAGTGCTGACACTGTGAGGGTGCTTGTGTACAGTTTTGAAGCACGTAAAGTGTTCTTTTTTTTCCACTTCCATCCAGGGGGAAAACCTGGAATCTAACCCTACTTGGAGCTCCGTAGCCCTGGGTAGAAGGAGTGACTTTGCCCCCTTGGAGCTGAAACACCCATAATGTGTAAAATAGCTGCCTGGAAGGTTGCAAATGGCCCAGGGACATTGCAGGCCCAGTGCTGACACTGTGATGGTGCTTGTGTACAGTTTTGAAGCACGAAAAATGATCTTTTTTTCCACTTCCATCTAGGGGGAAAACCTGGAATCTTACCCTACTTGGAGCTCCGTAGCCCTGGGTAGAAGGAGTGACTTTTCCCCCTTGGAGCCTAATGTCGAAAACAGCTGCCTGGAGGTTGCAAATGGGCCAGGGACATTGCAGGCCCAGTGCTGACACTGTGAGGGTGCTTGTGTACCGTTTTGAAGCTCGTAAAGTGTTCTTTTTTTTCCACTTCCATCCAGGGGGAAAAACTGGAATCTTACCCTACTTGGAGCTCCGTAGCCCTGGGTAGAAGGAGTGACTTTGCCCCCTTGGAGCTGAAACACTCATAATGTGTAAAATAGCTGCCTGGAAGGGTGCAAATGGCCCAGGGACATTGCAGGCCCAGTGATGACACTGTGAGGGTGCTTGTGTACAGTTTAAAAGCACGTAAAGTGTTCTTTTTTTTCCACTTCCATCCAGGGGGAAAAACTGGAATCTTACCCTACTTGGAGCTCCGTAGCCCTGGGTAGAAGGAGTGACTTTGTCCCCTTGGAGCTGAAACACTCATAATGTGTAAAATAGCAGCCTGGAAGGTTACAAATGGGCCAGGGACATTGCAGGCCCAGTGCTGACACTGTGAGGGTGCTTGTGTACAGTTTTGAAGCACGTAAAGTGTTATTTTTTTTCCACTTCCATCCAGGGGGAAAACCTGGAATCTTACCCTACTTGGAGCTCCGTAGCCCTGGGTAGAAGGAGTGACTTTGCCCCCTTGGAGCCTAATGTCGAAAACAGCTGCCTGGAGCTTGCAAATGGGCCAGGGACATTGCAGGCCCAGTGCTGACGCTGTGAGGGTGCTTGTGTACCGTTTTGAAGCACGTAAAGTGTTCTTTTTTTCCAACTTCCATCCAGGGGGAAATCCTGGAATCTTACCCTACTTGGAGCTCCGTAGCCCTGGGTAGAAGGAGTGACTTTGCCCCCTTGGAGCTGAAACACCCATAATGTGTAAAATAGCTGCCTGGAAGGTTGCAAATGGCCCAGGGACATTGCAGGCCCAGCGCTGACACTGTGAGGGTGCTTGTGTAACATTTTGAAGCACGTAAAGTGTTCTTTTTTTTTCCACTTCCATCCAGGGGGAAAACCTGGAATCTTACCCTACTTGGAGCTCCGTAGCCCTGGGTAGAAGGAGTGACTTTGCCCCCTTGGAACTGAAACACCCATAATGTGTAAAATAGCTTCCTGGAAGGTTGCAAATGGGCCAGGGACATTGCAGGCCCAGTGCTGACACTGTGAGGGTGCTTGTGCACAGTTTTGAAGCACGTAAAGTGTTCTTTTTTCTCCACTTCCATCCAGGGGGAAAACCTGGAATCTTACCCTACTTGGTGCTCCGTAGCCCTGGGTAGAAGGAGTGACTTTGCCCCCTTGGAGCTGAAACACCCATAATGTGTAAAATAGCTGCCTGGAAGGTTGCAAATGGCCGAGGGACATTGCAGGCCCAGTGCTGACACTGTGAGGGTGCTTGTGTACAGTTTTGAAGCACGTAAAGTGTTCTTTTTTCTCCACTTCCATCCAGGGGGAAAACCTGGAATCTTACCCAACTTGGAGCTCCGTAGCCCTGGGTAGAAGGAGTGACTTTGCCCCCTTGGAGCCTAATGTCGAAAACAGCTGCCTGGAGGTTGCAAATGGCCAGGGACATTGCAGGCCCAGTGCTGACACTGTGAGGGTGCTTGTGTACAGTTTTGAAGCACGTAAAGTGTTCTTTTTTTTCCACTTCCATCCAGGGGGAAAACCTGGAATCTAACCCTACTTGGAGCTCCGTAGCCCTGTGTAGAAGGAGTGACTTTGCCCCCTTGAAGCTGAAACACTCATAATGTGTAAAATAGCTGCCTGGAAGGTTGCAAATGGCCCAGGGACATTGCAGGCCCAGTGCTGACACGGTGGGGGTGCTTGTGTACAGTTTTGAAGCACGTAAAGTGTTCTTTTTTCTCCACTTCCATCCAGGGGGAAAACCTGGAATCTTACCATACTTGGAGCTCCGTAGCCCTGGGTAGAAGGAGTGACTTTGCCCCCTTGGAGCTGAAACACTCATAATGAGTAAAATAGCAGCCTGGAAGGTTGCAAATGGGCCAGGGACATTGCAGGCTCACTGCTGGCACTGTGAGGGTGCTTGTGTACAGTTTAAAAGCACGTAAAGTGTTCTTTTTTCTCCACTTCCATCCAGGGGGAAAACCTGGAATCTTACCTTACTTGGAGCTCCGTAGCCCTGGGTAGAAGTAGTGACTTTGCCCCCTTGGAGCCTAATGTCGAAAACAGCTGCCTGGAGGTTGCAAATGGGCCAGGGACATTGCAGGCCCAGTGCTTGCACTGTGAGGGTGCTTATGTGCGGTTTTAAAGCACGTAAAGTGTTCTTTTTTTTCCCCACTTCCATCCAGGGGAAAAACCTGGAATCTTACCCTACTTGGAGCTCCGTAGCCCTGGGTAGAAGGAGTGACTTTTCCCCCTTGGAGCCTAATGTCGAAAACAGCTGCCTGGAGCTTGCAAATGGGCCAGGGACATTGCAGGCCCAGTGCTGACACTGTGAGGGTGCTTGTGTACCGTTTTGAAGCACGTAAAGTGTTCTTTTTTTTCCACTTCCATCCAGGGGGAAAACCTGGAATCTTACACTACTTGGAGCTCCGTAGCCCTGGGTAGAAGGAGTGACTTTGCCCCCTTGGAGCTGAAACACCCATAATGTGTAAAATAGCTGCCTGGAAGGTAGCAAATGGCCCAGGGACATTGCAGGCCCAGTGCTGACACTGTGAGGGTGCTTGTGTACAGTTTTGAAGCACGTAAAGAGTTCTTTTTTCTCCACTTCCATCCAGGGGGAAAACCTGGAATCTTACCCTACTTGGAGCTCCGTAGCCCTGGGTAGAAGGAGTGACTTTGCCCCCTTGGAGCTGAAACACCCATAATGTGAAATATAGCTGCCTGGAAGGTTGCAAATGGGCCAGGGACATTGCAGGCCCAGTGCTGACGCTGTGAGGGTGCTTGTGTACCGTTTTAAAGCACGTAAAGTGTTCTTTTTTTTCCCACTTCCATCCAGGGGGAAAACCTGGAATCTTACCCTACTTGGAGCTCCGTAGCCCTGGGTAGAAGGAGTGACTTTGCCCCCTTGGAGCCTAATGTCGAAAACCGCTGCCTGGAGGTTGCAAATGGGCCAGGGACATTGCAGGCCCAGTGCTGACACTGTGAGGGTGCTTGTGTACCGTTTTGAATCATGTAAAGTGTTCTTTTATTTTTCACTTCCATCCCGGGGTTAAACCTGGAATCTTACCCTACTTGGAGCTCCGTAGCCCCGGGTAGAAGGAGTGACTTTGCCCCCTTGGAGCTGAAACACTCATAATGTGTAAAATAGCTGCCTGGAAGGTTGCAAATGGCCCAGGGACATTGCAGGCCCAGTGCTGACACTGTGAGGGTGCTTGTGTACAGTTTTGAAGCACGTAAAGTGTTCTTTTTTCTCCACTTCCATCCAGGGGGAAAACCTGGAATCTTACCCTACTTGGAGCTCCGTAGCCCTGGGTAGAAGGAGTGACTTTGCCCCCTTGGAGCTGAAACACTCATAATGTGTAAAATAGCAGCCTGGAAGGTCGCAAATGGGACAGGGACATTGCAGGCTCAGTGCTGGCACTGTGAAGGTGCTTGTGTGCGGTTTTAAAGCACGTAAAGTGTTCTTTTTTTTCCCACTTCCATCCAGGGGGAAAACCTGGAATCTTACCCTACTTGGAGCTCCGTAGCCCTGGGTAGAAGGAGTGACTTTGCCCCCTTGGAACTGAAACACCCATAATGTGTAAAATAGCTTCCTGGAAGGTTGCAAATGGGCCAGGGACATTGCAGGCCCAGTGCTGACACTGTGAGGGTGCTTGTGCACAGTTTTGAAGCACGTAAAGTGTTCTTTTTTCTCCACTTCCATCCAGGGGGAAAACCTGGAATCTTACCCTACTTGGTGCTCCGTAGCCCTGGGTAGAAGGAGTGACTTTGCCCCCTTGGAGCTGAAACACCCATAATGTGTAAAATAACAGCCTGGAAGGTTGCAAATGGGCCAGGGACATTGCAGGCTCACTGCTGGCACTGTGAGGGTGCTTGTGTGCGGTTTTAAAGCACGTAAAGTGTTCTTTTTTTCCCCACTTCCATCCAGTGGGAAAACCTGGAATCTTACCCTACTTGGAGCTCCGTAGCCCTGGGTAGAAGGAGTGACTTTGCCCCCTTGAAGCTGAAACACCCATAATGTGTAAAATAGCTCCCTGGAAGGTAGCAAATGGCCCAGGGACATTGCAGGCCCAGTGCTGACACTGTGTGGGTGCTTGTGTACAGTTTTGAAGCACGTAAAGTGTTCTTTTTTCTCCACTTCCATCCAGGGGGAAAACCTGGAATCTTACCCTACTTGGAGCTCCGTAGCCCTGGGTAGAAGGAGTGACTTTGCCCCCTTGGAGCCTAATGTCGAAAACAGCTGCCTGGAGGTTGCAAATGGGCCAGGGACATTGCAGGCCCAGTGCTGACACTGTGAGGGTGCTTGTGTACCGTTTTGAATCATGTAAAGTGTTCTTTTATTTTTCACTTCCATCCCGGGGTTAAACCTGGAATCTTACCCTACTTGGAGCTCCGTAGCCCTGGGTAGAAGGAGTGACTTTGCCCCCTTGGAGCTGAAACACTCATAATGTGTAAAATAGCTGCCTGGAAGGTTACAAATGGGCCCAGGGACACTGCAGGCCCAGTGCTGACACTGTGAGGGTGCTTGTGTACCTCTTTGAAGCACGTAAAGTGTTCTTTTTTTCCCACTTCCATCCAGGGGGAAAACCTGGAATCTTACCCGACTTGGAGCTCCGTAGCCCTGGGTAGAAGGAGTGACTTTACCCCCGTGGAGCTGAAACACTCATAATGTGTAAAACGAGGTTAAAAAAGGGCCAGGGACATTGTAGGCCCAGCGCTGACACTGTGAGGGTGCTTGTGTACCTCTTTGAAGCACGTAAAGTGTTCTCTTTTTTTCCACTTCCATCCAGGGGTAAAACCTGGAATCTTACCCTACTTGGAGCTCCGTAGCCCTGGGTAGAAGGAGTGACTTTGCCCCCTTGGAGCCTAATGTCGAAAACAGCTGCCTGGAGCTTGCAAATGGGCCAGGGACATTGCAGGCCCAGTGCTTGCACTGTGAGGGTGCTTGTGTGCGGTTTTAAAGCACGTAAAGTGTTCTTTTTTTTCCCACTTCCATCCAGGGGGAAAACCTGGAATCTTACCCTACTTGGAGCTCCGTAGCCCTGGGTAGAAGGAGTGACTTTGCCCCCTTGGAGCTGAAACACCCATAATGTGTAAAATAACAGCCTGGAAGGTTGCAAATGGGCCAGGGACATTGCAGGCTCACTGCTGGCACTGTGAGGGTGCTTGTGTACAGTTTAAAAGCACGTAAAGTGTTCTTTTTTCTCCACTTCCATCCAGGGGGAAAACCTGGAATCTTACCCTGCTTGGAGCTCCGTAGCCCTGGGTAGAAGGAGTGACTTTGCCCCCTTGGAGCTGAAACACCCATAATGTGTAAAATAGCAGCCTGGAAGGTTGCAAAAGGGCCAGGGACATTGCAGGCCCAGTGCTGGCACTGTGAGGGTGCTTGTGTGCGGTTTTAAAGCACGTAAAGTGTTCTTTTTTATCCCACTTCCATCCAGGGGGAAAACCTGGAATCTTACCCTACTTGGAGCTCCGTAGCCCTGGGTAGAAGGAGTGACTTTGCCCCCTTGGAGCTGAAACACCCATAATGTGTAAAATAGCTGCCTGGAAGGTTGCAAATGGCCCAGGGACATTGCAGGCCCAGCGCTGACACTGTGAGGGTGCTTGTGTAACATTTTGAAGCACGTAAAGTGTTCTTTTTTTTTCCACTTCCATCCAGGGGGAAAACCTGGAATATTACCCTACTTGGAGCTCCGTAGCCCTGGGTAGAAGGAGTGACTTTGCCCCCTTGGAGCCTAATGTCGAAAACAGCTGCCTGGAGGTTGCAAATGGGCCAGGGACATTGCAGGCCCAGTGCTGACGCTGTGAGGGTGCTTGTGTACCGTTTTGAAGCACGTAAAGTGTTCTTTTTACTCCACTTCCATCCAGGGGGAAAACCTGGAATCTTACCCTACTTGGAGCTCCGCAGCCCTGGGTAGAAGGAGTGACTTTTCCCCCTTGGAGCTGAAACACCCATAATGTGTAAAATAGCTGCCTGGAAGGTTGCAAATGGGCCAGGGACATTGCAGGCCCAGTGCTGGCACTGTGAGGGTGCTTGTGTGCTGTTTTAAAGCACGTAAAGTGTTCTTTTTTTTCCCCACTTCCATCCAGGGGGAAAACCTGGAATCTTACCCGACTTGGAGCTCCGTAGCCCTGGGTAGAAGGAGTGACTTTGCCCCCTTGGAGCTGAAACACTCATAATGTGTAAAATAGCAGCCTGGAAGGTTGCAAATGGGCCAGGGACATTGCAGGCTCACTGCTGGCACTGTGAGGGTGCTTGTGTACAGTTTAAAAGCACGTAAAGTGTTCTTTTTTCTCCACTTCCATCCAGGGGGAAAACCTGGAATCTTACCCTACTTGGAGCTCCGTAGCCCTGGGTAGAAGGAGTGACTTTGCCCCCTTGGAGCTGAAACACCCATAATGTGTAAAATAGCTGCCTGGAAGGTTGCAAATGGCCCAGGGACATTGCAGGCCCAGCGCTGACACTGTGAGGGTGCTTGTGTAACATTTTGAAGCACGTAAAGTGTTCTTTTTTTTTCCACTTCCATCCAGGGGGAAAACCTGGAATATTACCCTACTTGGAGCTCCGTAGCCCTGGGTAGAAGGAGTGACTTTGCCCCCTTGGAGCCTAATGTCGAAAACAGCTGCCTGGAGGTTGCAAATGGGCCAGGGACATTGCAGGCCCAGTGCTGACGCTGTGAGGGTGCTTGTGTACCGTTTTGAAGCACGTAAAGTGTTCTTTTTACTCCACTTCCATCCAGGGGGAAAACCTGGAATCTTACCCTACTTGGAGCTCCGCAGCCCTGGGTAGAAGGAGTGACTTTTCCCCCTTGGAGCTGAAACACCCATAATGTGTAAAATAGCTGCCTGGAAGGTTGCAAATGGCCCAGGGACATTGCAGGCCCAGTGCTGACACTGTGATGGTGCTTGTGTACAGTTTTGAAGCACGAAAAATGATCTTTTTTTCCACTTCCATCTAGGGGGAAAACCTGGAATCTTACACTACTTGGAGCTCCGTAGCCCTGGGTAGAAGGAGTGACTTTTCCCCCTTGGAGCCTAATGTCGAAAACAGCTGCCTGGAGGTTGCAAATGGGCCAGGGACATTGCAGGCCCAGTGCTGACACTGTGAGGGTGCTTGTGTACCGTTTTGAAGCACGTAAAGTGTTCTTTTTTTTCCACTTCCATCCAGGGGGAAAAACTGGAATCTTACCCTACTTGGAGCTCCGTAGCCCTGGGTAGAAGGAGTGACTTTGCCCCCTTGGAGCTGAAACACTCATAATGTGTAAAATAGCTGCCTGGAAGGGTGCAAATGGCCCAGGGACATTGCAGGCCCAGTGATGACACTGTGAGGGTGCTTGTGTACAGTTTAAAAGCACGTAAAGTGTTCTTTTTTTTCCACTTCCATCCAGGGGGAAAAACTGGAATCTTACCCTACTTGGAGCTCCGTAGCCCTGGGTAGAAGGAGTGACTTTGTCCCCTTGGAGCTGAAACACTCATAATGTGTAAAATAGCAGCCTGGAAGGTTACAAATGGGCCAGGGACATTGCAGGCCCAGTGCTGACACTGTGAGGGTGCTTGTGTACAGTTTTGAAGCACGTAAAGTGTTATTTTTTTTCCACTTCCATCCAGGGGGAAAACCTGGAATCTTACCCTACTTGGAGCTCCGTAGCCCTGGGTAGAAGGAGTGACTTTGCCCCCTTGGAGCCTAATGTCGAAAACAGCTGCCTGGAGCTTGCAAATGGGCCAGGGACATTGCAGGCCCAGTGCTGACGCTGTGAGGGTGCTTGTGTACCGTTTTGAAGCACGTAAAGTGTTCTTTTTTTCCAACTTCCATCCAGGGGGAAATCCTGGAATCTTACCCTACTTGGAGCTCCGTAGCCCTGGGTAGAAGGAGTGACTTTGCCCCCTTGGAGCTGAAACACCCATAATGTGTAAAATAGCTGCCTGGAAGGTTGCAAATGGCCCAGGGACATTGCAGGCCCAGCGCTGACACTGTGAGGGTGCTTGTGTAACATTTTGAAGCATGTAAAGTGTTCTTTTTTTTTCCACTTCCATCCAGGGGGAAAACCTGGAATATTACCCTACTTGGAGCTCCGTAGCCCTGGGTAGAAGGAGTGACTTTGCCCCCTTGGAGCCTAATGTCGAAAACAGCTGCCTGGAGGTTGCAAATGGGCCAGGGACATTGCAGGCCCAGTGCTTGCACTGTGAGGGTGCTTGTGTGCGGTTTTAAAGCACGTAAAGTGTTCTTTTTTTTCCCCACTTCCATCCAGGGGGAAAACCTGGAATCTTACCCTACTTGGAGCTCCGTAGCCCTGGGTAGAAGGAGTGACTTTTCCCCCTTGGAGCCTAATGTCGAAAACAGCTGCCTGGAGCTTGCAAATGGGCCAGGGACATTGCAGGCCCAGTGCTGACACTGTGAGGGTGCTTGTGTACCGTTTTGAAGCACGTAAAGTGTTCTTTTTTTTCCACTTCCATCCAGGGGGAAAACCTGGAATCTTACCCTACTTGGAGCTCCGTAGCCCTGGGTAGAAGGAGTGACTTTTCCCTCTTGGAGCTGAAACACCCATAATGTGTAAAATAGCTGCCTGGAAGGTTGCAAATGGCCCAGGGACATTGCAGGCCCAGTGCTGACACTGTGATGGTGCTTGTGTACAGTTTTGAAGCACGAAAAATGATCTTTTTTTCCACTTCCATCTAGGGGGAAAACCTGGAATCTTACCCTACTTGGAGCTCCGTAGCCCTGGGTAGAAGGAGTGACTTTTCCCCCTTGGAGCCTAATGTCGAAAACAGCTGCCTGGAGGTTGCAAATGGGCCAGGGACATTGCAGGCCCAGTGCTGACACTGTGAGGGTGCTTGTGTACAGTTTTGAAGCACGTAAAGTGTTCTTTTTTCTCCACTTCCATCCAGGGGGAAAACCTGGAATCTTACCCTACTTGGAGCTCCGTAGCCCTGGGTAGAAGGAGTGACTTTGCCCCCTGGGAGCTGAAACACCCATAATGTGTAAAATAGCTGCCTGGAAGGTTGCAAATGGGCCAGGGACATTGCAGGCTCACTGCTGGCACTGTGAGGGTGCTTGTGTGCGGTTTTAAAGCACTTAAGGCCCGTATTTATACTTTTTTTAGCGCCGCATTTGCGTCGTTTTTTGACGCAAAAAACGGCGCAAACTTGCAAAATACCATTGTATTTTGTAGGTTTGCGCCGTTAGCCGTCAAAAAGCGGCGCAAATGCGGCGCTAAAAAAAGTATAAATACGGGCCTTAAAGTGTTCTTTTTTTTCCACTTCCATCCAGGGGCAAAACCTGGAATCTTACCCTACTTGGAGCTCCGTAGCCCTGGGTAGAAGGAGTGACTTTTCCCCCTTGGAGCTGAAACACCCATAATGTGTAAAATAGCTGCCTGGAAGGTTGCAAATGGGCCAGGGACATTGCAGGCCCAGTGCTGGCACTGTGAGGGTGCTTGTGTGCTGTTTTAAAGCACGTAAAGTGTTCTTTTTTTTCCCCACTTCCATCCAGGGGGAAAACCTGGAATCTTACACGACTTGGAGCTCCGTAGCCCTGGGTAGAAGGAGTGACTTTGCCCCCTTGGAGCTGAAACACTCATAATGTGTAAAATAGCAGCCTGGAAGGTTGCAAATGGGCCAGGGACATTGCAGGCTCACTGCTGGCACTGTGAGGGTGCTTGTGTACAGTTTAAAAGCACGTAAAGTGTTCTTTTTTCTCCACTTCCATCCAGGGGGAAAACCTGGAATCTTACCCTACTTGGAGCTCCGTAGCCCTGGGTAGAAGGAGTGACTTTGCCCCCTTGGAGCTGAAACACTCATAATGTGTAAAATAGCAGCCTGGAAGGTTGCAAATGGGCCAGGGACATTGCAGGCTCACTGCTGGCACTGTGAGGGTGCTTGTGTACAGTTTAAAAGCACGTAAAGTGTTCTTTTTTCTCCACTTCCATCCAGGGGGAAAACCTGGAATCTTACCCTGCTTGGAGCTCCGTAGCCCTGGGTAGAAGGAGTGACTTTGCCCCCTTGGAGCTGAAACACCCATAATGTGTAAAATAGCAGCCTGGAAGGTTGCAAAAGGGCCAGGGACATTGCAGGCCCAGTGCTGGCACTGTGAGGGTGCTTGTGTGCGGTTTTAAAGCACGTAAAGTGTTCTTTTTTATCCCACTTCCATCCAGGGGGAAAACCTGGAATCTTACCCTACTTGGAGCTCCGTAGCCCTGGGTAGAAGGAGTGACTTTGCCCCCTTGGAGCTGAAACACCCATAATGTGTAAAATAGCTGCCTGGAAGGTTGCAAATGGCCCAGGGACATTGCAGGCCCAGCGCTGACACTGTGAGGGTGCTTGTGTAACATTTTGAAGCACGTAAAGTGTTCTTTTTTTTTCCACTTCCATCCAGGGGGAAAACCTGGAATATTACCCTACTTGGAGCTCCGTAGCCCTGGGTAGAAGGAGTGACTTTGCCCCCTTGGAGCCTAATGTCGAAAACAGCTGCCTGGAGGTTGCAAATGGGCCAGGGACATTGCAGGCCCAGTGCTGACGCTGTGAGGGTGCTTGTGTACCGTTTTGAAGCACGTAAAGTGTTCTTTTTACTCCACTTCCATCCAGGGGGAAAACCTGGAATCTTACCCTACTTGGAGCTCCGCAGCCCTGGGTAGAAGGAGTGACTTTTCCCCCTTGGAGCTGAAACACCCATAATGTGTAAAATAGCTGCCTGGAAGGTTGCAAATGGGCCAGGGACATTGCAGGCCCAGTGCTGGCACTGTGAGGGTGCTTGTGTGCTGTTTTAAAGCACGTAAAGTGTTCTTTTTTTTCCCCACTTCCATCCAGGGGGAAAACCTGGAATCTTACCCGACTTGGAGCTCCGTAGCCCTGGGTAGAAGGAGTGACTTTGCCCCCTTGGAGCTGAAACACTCATAATGTGTAAAATAGCAGCCTGGAAGGTTGCAAATGGGCCAGGGACATTGCAGGCTCACTGCTGGCACTGTGAGGGTGCTTGTGTACAGTTTAAAAGCACGTAAAGTGTTCTTTTTTCTCCACTTCCATCCAGGGGGAAAACCTGGAATCTTACCCTACTTGGAGCTCCGTAGCCCTGGGTAGAAGGAGTGACTTTGCCCCCTTGGAGCTGAAACACCCATAATGTGTAAAATAGCTGCCTGGAAGGTTGCAAATGGCCCAGGGACATTGCAGGCCCAGCGCTGACACTGTGAGGGTGCTTGTGTAACATTTTGAAGCACGTAAAGTGTTCTTTTTTTTTCCACTTCCATCCAGGGGGAAAACCTGGAATATTACCCTACTTGGAGCTCCGTAGCCCTGGGTAGAAGGAGTGACTTTGCCCCCTTGGAGCCTAATGTCGAAAACAGCTGCCTGGAGGTTGCAAATGGGCCAGGGACATTGCAGGCCCAGTGCTGACGCTGTGAGGGTGCTTGTGTACCGTTTTGAAGCACGTAAAGTGTTCTTTTTACTCCACTTCCATCCAGGGGGAAAACCTGGAATCTTACCCTACTTGGAGCTCCGCAGCCCTGGGTAGAAGGAGTGACTTTTCCCCCTTGGAGCTGAAACACCCATAATGTGTAAAATAGCTGCCTGGAAGGTTGCAAATGGCCCAGGGACATTGCAGGCCCAGTGCTGACACTGTGATGGTGCTTGTGTACAGTTTTGAAGCACGAAAAATGATCTTTTTTTCCACTTCCATCTAGGGGGAAAACCTGGAATCTTACCCTACTTGGAGCTCCGTAGCCCTGGGTAGAAGGAGTGACTTTTCCCCCTTGGAGCCTAATGTCGAAAACAGCTGCCTGGAGGTTGCAAATGGGCCAGGGACATTGCAGGCCCAGTGCTGACACTGTGAGGGTGCTTGTGTACCGTTTTGAAGCACGTAAAGTGTTCTTTTTTTTCCACTTCCATCCAGGGGGAAAAACTGGAATCTTACCCTACTTGGAGCTCCGTAGCCCTGGGTAGAAGGAGTGACTTTGCCCCCTTGGAGCTGAAACACTCATAATGTGTAAAATAGCTGCCTGGAAGGGTGCAAATGGCCCAGGGACATTGCAGGCCCAGTGATGACACTGTGAGGGTGCTTGTGTACAGTTTAAAAGCACGTAAAGTGTTCTTTTTTTTCCACTTCCATCCAGGGGGAAAAACTGGAATCTTACCCTACTTGGAGCTCCGTAGCCCTGGGTAGAAGGAGTGACTTTGTCCCCTTGGAGCTGAAACACTCATAATGTGTAAAATAGCAGCCTGGAAGGTTACAAATGGGCCAGGGACATTGCAGGCCCAGTGCTGACACTGTGAGGGTGCTTGTGTACAGTTTTGAAGCACGTAAAGTGTTATTTTTTTTCCACTTCCATCCAGGGGGAAAACCTGGAATCTTACCCTACTTGGAGCTCCGTAGCCCTGGGTAGAAGGAGTGACTTTGCCCCCTTGGAGCCTAATGTCGAAAACAGCTGCCTGGAGCTTGCAAATGGGCCAGGGACATTGCAGGCCCAGTGCTGACGCTGTGAGGGTGCTTGTGTACCGTTTTGAAGCACGTAAAGTGTTCTTTTTTTCCAACTTCCATCCAGGGGGAAATCCTGGAATCTTACCCTACTTGGAGCTCCGTAGCCCTGGGTAGAAGGAGTGACTTTGCCCCCTTGGAGCTGAAACACCCATAATGTGTAAAATAGCTGCCTGGAAGGTTGCAAATGGCCCAGGGACATTGCAGGCCCAGCGCTGACACTGTGAGGGTGCTTGTGTAACATTTTGAAGCACGTAAAGTGTTCTTTTTTTTTCCACTTCCATCCAGGGGGAAAACCTGGAATATTACCCTACTTGGAGCTCCGTAGCCCTGGGTAGAAGGAGTGACTTTGCCCCCTTGGAGCCTAATGTCGAAAACAGCTGCCTGGAGGTTGCAAATGGGCCAGGGACATTGCAGGCCCAGTGCTTGCACTGTGAGGGTGCTTGTGTGCGGTTTTAAAGCACGTAAAGTGTTCTTTTTTTTCCCCACTTCCATCCAGGGGGAAAACCTGGAATCTTACCCTACTTGGAGCTCCGTAGCCCTGGGTAGAAGGAGTGACTTTTCCCCCTTGGAGCCTAATGTCGAAAACAGCTGCCTGGAGCTTGCAAATGGGCCAGGGACATTGCAGGCCCAGTGCTGACACTGTGAGGGTGCTTGTGTACCGTTTTGAAGCACGTAAAGTGTTCTTTTTTTTCCACTTCCATCCAGGGGGAAAACCTGGAATCTTACCCTACTTGGAGCTCCGTAGCCCTGGGTAGAAGGAGTGACTTTTCCCTCTTGGAGCTGAAACACCCATAATGTGTAAAATAGCTGCCTGGAAGGTTGCAAATGGCCCAGGGACATTGCAGGCCCAGTGCTGACACTGTGATGGTGCTTGTGTACAGTTTTGAAGCACGAAAAATGATCTTTTTTTCCACTTCCATCTAGGGGGAAAACCTGGAATCTTACCCTACTTGGAGCTCCGTAGCCCTGGGTAGAAGGAGTGACTTTTCCCCCTTGGAGCCTAATGTCGAAAACAGCTGCCTGGAGGTTGCAAATGGGCCAGGGACATTGCAGGCCCAGTGCTGACACTGTGAGGGTGCTTGTGTACAGTTTTGAAGCACGTAAAGTGTTCTTTTTTCTCCACTTCCATCCAGGGGGAAAACCTGGAATCTTACCCTACTTGGAGCTCCGTAGCCCTGGGTAGAAGGAGTGACTTTGCCCCCTGGGAGCTGAAACACCCATAATGTGTAAAATAGCTGCCTGGAAGGTTGCAAATGGGCCAGGGACATTGCAGGCTCACTGCTGGCACTGTGAGGGTGCTTGTGTGCGGTTTTAAAGCACTTAAGGCCCGTATTTATACTTTTTTTAGCGCCGCATTTGCGTCGTTTTTTGACGCAAAAACGGCGCAAACTTGCAAAATACCATTGTATTTTGTAGGTTTGCGCCGTTAGCCGTCAAAAAGCGGCGCAAATGCGGCGCTAAAAAAAGTATAAATACGGGCCTTAAAGTGTTCTTTTTTTTCCACTTCCATCCAGGGGCAAAACCTGGAATCTTACCCTACTTGGAGCTCCGTAGCCCTGGGTAGAAGGAGTGACTTTGCCCCCTTGGAGCTGAAACACCCATAATGTGTAAAATAGCTGCCTGGAAGGTAGCAAATGGCCCAGGGACATTGCAGGCCCAGTGCTGACACTGTGAGGGTGCTTGTGTACAGTTTTGAAGCACGTAACATGTTCTTTTTTTTCCACTTCCATCAAGGGGGAAAACCTGGAATCTTACCCTACTTGGAGCTCCGCAGCCCTGGGTAGAAGGAGTGACTTTTCCCCCTTGGAGCTGAAACACCCATAATGTGTAAAATAGCTGCCTGGAAGATTGCAAATGGCCCAGGGACACTGCAGGCCCAGTGCTGACACTGTGATGGTGCTTGTGTACAGTTTTGAAGCACGAAAAATGATCTTTTTTTCCACTTCCATCTAGGGGGAAAACCTGGAATCTTACCCTACTTGGAGCTCCGTAGCCCTGGGTAGAAGGAGTGACTTTGCCCCCTTGGAGCCTAATGTCGAAAACAGCTGCCTGGAGGTTGCAAATGGGCCAGGGACATTGCAGGCCCAGTGCTGACACTGTGAGGGTGCTTGTGTACAGTTTTGAAGCACGTAAAGTGTTCTTTTTTTTCCACTTCCATCCAGGGGGAAAACCTGGAATCTAACCCTACTTGGAGCTCCGTAGCCCTGGGTAGAAGGAGTGACTTTGCCCCCTTGGAGCTGAAACACCCATAATGTGTAAAATAGCTGCCTGGAAGGTTGCAAATGGCCCAGGGACATTGCAGGCCCAGTGCTGACACTGTGATGGTGCTTGTGTACAGTTTTGAAGCACGAAAAATGATCTTTTTTTCCACTTCCATCTAGGGGGAAAACCTGGAATCTTACCCTACTTGGAGCTCCGTAGCCCTGGGTAGAAGGAGTGACTTTTCCCCCTTGGAGCCTAATGTCGAAAACAGCTGCCTGGAGGTTGCAAATGGGCCAGGGACATTGCAGGCCCAGTGCTGACACTGTGAGGGTGCTTGTGTACCGTTTTGAAGCACGTAAAGTGTTCTTTTTTTTCCACTTCCATCCAGGGGGAAAAACTGGAATCTTACCCTACTTGGAGCTCCGTAGCCCTGGGTAGAAGGAGTGACTTTGCCCCCTTGGAGCTGAAACACTCATAATGTGTAAAATAGCTGCCTGGAAGGGTGCAAATGGCCCAGGGACATTGCAGGCCCAGTGATGACACTGTGAGGGTGCTTGTGTACAGTTTAAAAGCACGTAAAGTGTTCTTTTTTTTCCACTTCCATCCAGGGGGAAAAACTGGAATCTTACCCTACTTGGAGCTCCGTAGCCCTGGGTAGAAGGAGTGACTTTGTCCCCTTGGAGCTGAAACACTCATAATGTGTAAAATAGCAGCCTGGAAGGTTACAAATGGGCCAGGGACATTGCAGGCCCAGTGCTGACACTGTGAGGGTGCTTGTGTACAGTTTTGAAGCACGTAAAGTGTTATTTTTTTTCCACTTCCATCCAGGGGGAAAACCTGGAATCTTACCCTACTTGGAGCTCCGTAGCCCTGGGTAGAAGGAGTGACTTTGCCCCCTTGGAGCCTAATGTCGAAAACAGCTGCCTGGAGCTTGCAAATGGGCCAGGGACATTGCAGGCCCAGTGCTGACGCTGTGAGGGTGCTTGTGTACCGTTTTGAAGCACGTAAAGTGTTCTTTTTTTCCAACTTCCATCCAGGGGGAAATCCTGGAATCTTACCCTACTTGGAGCTCCGTAGCCCTGGGTAGAAGGAGTGACTTTGCCCCCTTGGAGCTGAAACACTATAATGTGTAAAATAGCTGCCTGGAAGGTTGCAAATGGCCCAGGGACATTGCAGGCCCAGCGCTGACACTGTGAGGGTGCTTGTGTAACATTTTGAAGCACGTAAAGTGTTCTTTTTTTTTCCACTTCCATCCAGGGGGAAAACCTGGAATATTACCCTACTTGGAGCTCCGTAGCCCTGGGTAGAAGGAGTGACTTTGCCCCCTTGGAGCCTAATGTCGAAAACAGCTGCCTGGAGGTTGCAAATGGGCCAGGGACATTGCAGGCCCAGTGCTTGCACTGTGAGGGTGCTTGTGTGCGGTTTTAAAGCACGTAAAGTGTTCTTTTTTTTCCCCACTTCCATCCAGGGGGAAAACCTGGAATCTTACCCTACTTGGAGCTCCGTAGCCCTGGGTAGAAGGAGTGACTTTTCCCCCTTGGAGCCTAATGTCGAAAACAGCTGCCTGGAGCTTGCAAATGGGCCAGGGACATTGCAGGCCCAGTGCTGACACTGTGAGGGTGCTTGTGTACCGTTTTGAAGCACGTAAAGTGTTCTTTTTTTTCCACTTCCATCCAGGGGGAAAACCTGGAATCTTACCCTACTTGGAGCTCCGTAGCCCTGGGTAGAAGGAGTGACTTTTCCCTCTTGGAGCTGAAACACCCATAATGTGTAAAATAGCTGCCTGGAAGGTTGCAAATGGCCCAGGGACATTGCAGGCCCAGTGCTGACACTGTGATGGTGCTTGTGTACAGTTTTGAAGCACGAAAAATGATCTTTTTTTCCACTTCCATCTAGGGGGAAAACCTGGAATCTTACCCTACTTGGAGCTCCGTAGCCCTGGGTAGAAGGAGTGACTTTTCCCCCTTGGAGCCTAATGTCGAAAACAGCTGCCTGGAGGTTGCAAATGGGCCAGGGACATTGCAGGCCCAGTGCTGACACTGTGAGGGTGCTTGTGTACAGTTTTGAAGCACGTAAAGTGTTCTTTTTTCTCCACTTCCATCCAGGGGGAAAACCTGGAATCTTACCCTACTTGGAGCTCCGTAGCCCTGGGTAGAAGGAGTGACTTTGCCCCCTGGGAGCTGAAACACCCATAATGTGTAAAATAGCTGCCTGGAAGGTTGCAAATGGGCCAGGGACATTGCAGGCTCACTGCTGGCACTGTGAGGGTGCTTGTGTGCGGTTTTAAAGCACTTAGGCCCGTATTTATACTTTTTTTAGCGCCGCATTTGCGTCGTTTTTTGACGCAAAAACGGCGCAAACTTGCAAAATACCATTGTATTTTGAAGGTTTGCGCCGTTAGCCGTCAAAAAGCGGCGCAAATGCGGCGCTAAAAAAAGTATAAATACGGGCCTTAAAGTGTTCTTTTTTTTCCACTTCCATCCAGGGGCAAAACCTGGAATCTTACCCTACTTGGAGCTCCGTAGCCCTGGGTAGAAGGAGTGACTTTGCCCCCTTGGAGCTGAAACACCCATAATGTGTAAAATAGCTGCCTGGAAGGTAGCAAATGGCCCAGGGACATTGCAGGCCCAGTGCTGACACTGTGAGGGTGCTTGTGTACAGTTTTGAAGCACGTAACATGTTCTTTTTTTTCCACTTCCATCAAGGGGAAAAACCTGGAATCTTACCCTACTTGGAGCTCCGCAGCCCTGGGTAGAAGGAGTGACTTTTCCCCCTTGGAGCTGAAACACCCATAATGTGTAAAATAGCTGCCTGGAAGGTTGCAAATGGCCCAGGGACACTGCAGGCCCAGTGCTGACACTGTGATGGTGCTTGTGTACAGTTTTGAAGCACGAAAAATGATCTTTTTTTCCACTTCCATCTAGGGGGAAAACCTGGAATCTTACCCTACTTGGAGCTCCGTAGCCCTGGGTAGAAGGAGTGACTTTGCCCCCTTGGAGCCTAATGTCGAAAACAGCTGCCTGGAGGTTGCAAATGGGCCAGGGACATTGCAGGCCCAGTGCTGACACTGTGAGGGTGCTTGTGTACAGTTTTGAAGCACGTAAAGTGTTCTTTTTTTTCCACTTCCATCCAGGGGGAAAACCTGGAATCTTACCCTACTTGGAGCTCCGTATCCCTGTGTAGAAGGAGTGACTTTGCCCCCTTGGAGCTGAAACACTCATAATGTGTAAAATAGCTGCCTGGAAGGTTACAAATGGGCCCAGGGACACTGCAGGCCCAGTGCTGACACTGTGAGGGTGCTTGTGTACCTCTTTGAAGCACGTAAAGTGTTCTTTTTTTCCCACTTCCATCCAGGGGGAAAACCTGGAATCTTACCCTGCTTGGAGCTCCGTAGCCCTGGGTAGAAGGAGTGACTTTGCCCCCTTGGAGCTGAAACACCCATAATGTGTAAAATAGCAGCCTGGAAGGTTGCAAAAGGGCCAGGGACATTGCAGGCCCAGTGCTGGCACTGTGAGGGTGCTTGTGTGCGGTTTTAAAGCACGTAAAGTGTTCTTTTTTATCCCACTTCCATCCAGGGGGAAAACCTGGAATCTTACCCTACTTGGAGCTCCGTAGCCCTGGGTAGAAGGAGTGACTTTGCCCCCTTGGAGCTGAAACACTCATAATGTGTAAAATAGCTGCCTGGAAGGTTACAAATGGGCCCAGGGACACTGCAGGCCCAGTGCTGACACTGTGAGGGTGCTTGTGTACCTCTTTGAAGCACGTAAAGTGTTCTTTTTTTCCCACTTCCATCCAGGGGGAAAACCTGGAATCTTACCCTGCTTGGAGCTCCGTAGCCCTGGGTAGAAGGAGTGACTTTGCCCCCTTGGAGCTGAAACACCCATAATGTGTAAAATAGCAGCCTGGAAGGTTGCAAAAGGGCCAGGGACATTGCAGGCCCAGTGCTGGCACTGTGAGGGTGCTTGTGTGCGGTTTTAAAGCACGTAAAGTGTTCTTTTTTATCCCACTTCCATCCAGGGGGAAAACCTGGAATCTTACCCTACTTGGAGCTCCGTAGCCCTGGGTAGAAGGAGTGACTTTGCCCCCTTGGAGCTGAAACACCCATAATGTGTAAAATAGCTGCCTGGAAGGTTGCAAATGGCCCAGGGACATTGCAGGCCCAGCGCTGACACTGTGAGGGTGCTTGTGTAACATTTTGAAGCACGTAAAGTGTTCTTTTTTTTTCCACTTCCATCCAGGGGGAAAACCTGGAATATTACCCTACTTGGAGCTCCGTAGCCCTGGGTAGAAGGAGTGACTTTGCCCCCTTGGAGCCTAATGTCGAAAACAGCTGCCTGGAGGTTGCAAATGGGCCAGGGACATTGCAGGCCCAGTGCTGACGCTGTGAGGGTGCTTGTGTACCGTTTTGAAGCACGTAAAGTGTTCTTTTTACTCCACTTCCATCCAGGGGGAAAACCTGGAATCTTACCCTACTTGGAGCTCCGCAGCCCTGGGTAGAAGGAGTGACTTTTCCCCCTTGGAGCTGAAACACCCATAATGTGTAAAATAGCTGCCTGGAAGGTTGCAAATGGGCCAGGGACATTGCAGGCCCAGTGCTGGCACTGTGAGGGTGCTTGTGTGCTGTTTTAAAGCACGTAAAGTGTTCTTTTTTTTCCCCACTTCCATCCAGGGGGAAAACCTGGAATCTTACCCGACTTGGAGCTCCGTAGCCCTGGGTAGAAGGAGTGACTTTGCCCCCTTGGAGCTGAAACACTCATAATGTGTAAAATAGCAGCCTGGAAGGTTGCAAATGGGCCAGGGACATTGCAGGCTCACTGCTGGCACTGTGAGGGTGCTTGTGTACAGTTTAAAAGCACGTAAAGTGTTCTTTTTTCTCCACTTCCATCCAGGGGGAAAACCTGGAATCTTACCCTACTTGGAGCTCCGTAGCCCTGGGTAGAAGGAGTGACTTTGCCCCCTTGGAGCTGAAACACCCATAATGTGTAAAATAGCTGCCTGGAAGGTTGCAAATGGCCCAGGGACATTGCAGGCCCAGCGCTGACACTGTGAGGGTGCTTGTGTAACATTTTGAAGCACGTAAAGTGTTCTTTTTTTTTCCACTTCCATCCAGGGGGAAAACCTGGAATATTACCCTACTTGGAGCTCCGTAGCCCTGGGTAGAAGGAGTGACTTTGCCCCCTTGGAGCCTAATGTCGAAAACAGCTGCCTGGAGGTTGCAAATGGGCCAGGGACATTGCAGGCCCAGTGCTGACGCTGTGAGGGTGCTTGTGTACCGTTTTGAAGCACGTAAAGTGTTCTTTTTACTCCACTTCCATCCAGGGGGAAAACCTGGAATCTTACCCTACTTGGAGCTCCGCAGCCCTGGGTAGAAGGAGTGACTTTTCCCCCTTGGAGCTGAAACACCCATAATGTGTAAAATAGCTGCCTGGAAGGTTGCAAATGGCCCAGGGACATTGCAGGCCCAGTGCTGACACTGTGATGGTGCTTGTGTACAGTTTTGAAGCACGAAAAATGATCTTTTTTTCCACTTCCATCTAGGGGGAAAACCTGGAATCTTACCCTACTTGGAGCTCCGTAGCCCTGGGTAGAAGGAGTGACTTTTCCCCCTTGGAGCCTAATGTCGAAAACAGCTGCCTGGAGGTTGCAAATGGGCCAGGGACATTGCAGGCCCAGTGCTGACACTGTGAGGGTGCTTGTGTACCGTTTTGAAGCACGTAAAGTGTTCTTTTTTTTCCACTTCCATCCAGGGGGAAAAACTGGAATCTTACCCTACTTGGAGCTCCGTAGCCCTGGGTAGAAGGAGTGACTTTGCCCCCTTGGAGCTGAAACACTCATAATGTGTAAAATAGCTGCCTGGAAGGGTGCAAATGGCCCAGGGACATTGCAGGCCCAGTGATGACACTGTGAGGGTGCTTGTGTACAGTTTAAAAGCACGTAAAGTGTTCTTTTTTTTCCACTTCCATCCAGGGGGAAAAACTGGAATCTTACCCTACTTGGAGCTCCGTAGCCCTGGGTAGAAGGAGTGACTTTGTCCCCTTGGAGCTGAAACACTCATAATGTGTAAAATAGCAGCCTGGAAGGTTACAAATGGGCCAGGGACATTGCAGGCCCAGTGCTGACACTGTGAGGGTGCTTGTGTACAGTTTTGAAGCACGTAAAGTGTTATTTTTTTTCCACTTCCATCCAGGGGGAAAACCTGGAATCTTACCCTACTTGGAGCTCCGTAGCCCTGGGTAGAAGGAGTGACTTTGCCCCCTTGGAGCCTAATGTCGAAAACAGCTGCCTGGAGCTTGCAAATGGGCCAGGGACATTGCAGGCCCAGTGCTGACGCTGTGAGGGTGCTTGTGTACCGTTTTGAAGCACGTAAAGTGTTCTTTTTTTCCAACTTCCATCCAGGGGGAAATCCTGGAATCTTACCCTACTTGGAGCTCCGTAGCCCTGGGTAGAAGGAGTGACTTTGCCCCCTTGGAGCTGAAACACCCATAATGTGTAAAATAGCTGCCTGGAAGGTTGCAAATGGCCCAGGGACATTGCAGGCCCAGCGCTGACACTGTGAGGGTGCTTGTGTAACATTTTGAAGCACGTAAAGTGTTCTTTTTTTTTCCACTTCCATCCAGGGGGAAAACCTGGAATATTACCCTACTTGGAGCTCCGTAGCCCTGGGTAGAAGGAGTGACTTTGCCCCCTTGGAGCCTAATGTCGAAAACAGCTGCCTGGAGGTTGCAAATGGGCCAGGGACATTGCAGGCCCAGTGCTTGCACTGTGAGGGTGCTTGTGTGCGGTTTTAAAGCACGTAAAGTGTTCTTTTTTTTCCCCACTTCCATCCAGGGGGAAAACCTGGAATCTTACCCTACTTGGAGCTCCGTAGCCCTGGGTAGAAGGAGTGACTTTTCCCCCTTGGAGCCTAATGTCGAAAACAGCTGCCTGGAGCTTGCAAATGGGCCAGGGACATTGCAGGCCCAGTGCTGACACTGTGAGGGTGCTTGTGTACCGTTTTGAAGCACGTAAAGTGTTCTTTTTTTTCCACTTCCATCCAGGGGGAAAACCTGGAATCTTACCCTACTTGGAGCTCCGTAGCCCTGGGTAGAAGGAGTGACTTTTCCCTCTTGGAGCTGAAACACCCATAATGTGTAAAATAGCTGCCTGGAAGGTTGCAAATGGCCCAGGGACATTGCAGGCCCAGTGCTGACACTGTGATGGTGCTTGTGTACAGTTTTGAAGCACGAAAAATGATCTTTTTTTCCACTTCCATCTAGGGGGAAAACCTGGAATCTTACCCTACTTGGAGCTCCGTAGCCCTGGGTAGAAGGAGTGACTTTTCCCCCTTGGAGCCTAATGTCGAAAACAGCTGCCTGGAGGTTGCAAATGGGCCAGGGACATTGCAGGCCCAGTGCTGACACTGTGAGGGTGCTTGTGTACAGTTTTGAAGCACGTAAAGTGTTCTTTTTTCTCCACTTCCATCCAGGGGGAAAACCTGGAATCTTACCCTACTTGGAGCTCCGTAGCCCTGGGTAGAAGGAGTGACTTTGCCCCCTGGGAGCTGAAACACCCATAATGTGTAAAATAGCTGCCTGGAAGGTTGCAAATGGGCCAGGGACATTGCAGGCTCACTGCTGGCACTGTGAGGGTGCTTGTGTGCGGTTTTAAAGCACTTAAGGCCCGTATTTATACTTTTTTTAGCGCCGCATTTGCGTCGTTTTTTGACGCAAAAACGGCGCAAACTTGCAAAATACCATTGTATTTTGTAGGTTTGCGCCGTTAGCCGTCAAAAAGCGGCGCAAATGCGGCGCTAAAAAAAGTATAAATACGGGCCTTAAAGTGTTCTTTTTTTTCCACTTCCATCCAGGGGCAAAACCTGGAATCTTACCCTACTTGGAGCTCCGTAGCCCTGGGTAGAAGGAGTGACTTTGCCCCCTTGGAGCTGAAACACCCATAATGTGTAAAATAGCTGCCTGGAAGGTAGCAAATGGCCCAGGGACATTGCAGGCCCAGTGCTGACACTGTGAGGGTGCTTGTGTACAGTTTTGAAGCACGTAACATGTTCTTTTTTTTCCACTTCCATCAAGGGGGAAAACCTGGAATCTTACCCTACTTGGAGCTCCGCAGCCCTGGGTAGAAGGAGTGACTTTTCCCCCTTGGAGCTGAAACACCCATAATGTGTAAAATAGCTGCCTGGAAGATTGCAAATGGCCCAGGGACACTGCAGGCCCAGTGCTGACACTGTGATGGTGCTTGTGTACAGTTTTGAAGCACGAAAAATGATCTTTTTTTCCACTTCCATCTAGGGGGAAAACCTGGAATCTTACCCTACTTGGAGCTCCGTAGCCCTGGGTAGAAGGAGTGACTTTGCCCCCTTGGAGCCTAATGTCGAAAACAGCTGCCTGGAGGTTGCAAATGGGCCAGGGACATTGCAGGCCCAGTGCTGACACTGTGAGGGTGCTTGTGTACAGTTTTGAAGCACGTAAAGTGTTCTTTTTTTTCCACTTCCATCCAGGGGGAAAACCTGGAATCTAACCCTACTTGGAGCTCCGTAGCCCTGGGTAGAAGGAGTGACTTTGCCCCCTTGGAGCTGAAACACCCATAATGTGTAAAATAGCTGCCTGGAAGGTTGCAAATGGCCCAGGGACATTGCAGGCCCAGTGCTGACACTGTGATGGTGCTTGTGTACAGTTTTGAAGCACGAAAAATGATCTTTTTTTCCACTTCCATCTAGGGGGAAAACCTGGAATCTTACCCTACTTGGAGCTCCGTAGCCCTGGGTAGAAGGAGTGACTTTTCCCCCTTGGAGCCTAATGTCGAAAACAGCTGCCTGGAGGTTGCAAATGGGCCAGGGACATTGCAGGCCCAGTGCTGACACTGTGAGGGTGCTTGTGTACCGTTTTGAAGCACGTAAAGTGTTCTTTTTTTTCCACTTCCATCCAGGGGGAAAAACTGGAATCTTACCCTACTTGGAGCTCCGTAGCCCTGGGTAGAAGGAGTGACTTTGCCCCCTTGGAGCTGAAACACTCATAATGTGTAAAATAGCTGCCTGGAAGGGTGCAAATGGCCCAGGGACATTGCAGGCCCAGTGATGACACTGTGAGGGTGCTTGTGTACAGTTTAAAAGCACGTAAAGTGTTCTTTTTTTTCCACTTCCATCCAGGGGGAAAAACTGGAATCTTACCCTACTTGGAGCTCCGTAGCCCTGGGTAGAAGGAGTGACTTTGTCCCCTTGGAGCTGAAACACTCATAATGTGTAAAATAGCAGCCTGGAAGGTTACAAATGGGCCAGGGACATTGCAGGCCCAGTGCTGACACTGTGAGGGTGCTTGTGTACAGTTTTGAAGCACGTAAAGTGTTATTTTTTTTCCACTTCCATCCAGGGGGAAAACCTGGAATCTTACCCTACTTGGAGCTCCGTAGCCCTGGGTAGAAGGAGTGACTTTGCCCCCTTGGAGCCTAATGTCGAAAACAGCTGCCTGGAGCTTGCAAATGGGCCAGGGACATTGCAGGCCCAGTGCTGACGCTGTGAGGGTGCTTGTGTACCGTTTTGAAGCACGTAAAGTGTTCTTTTTTTCCAACTTCCATCCAGGGGGAAATCCTGGAATCTTACCCTACTTGGAGCTCCGTAGCCCTGGGTAGAAGGAGTGACTTTGCCCCCTTGGAGCTGAAACACCCATAATGTGTAAAATAGCTGCCTGGAAGGTTGCAAATGGCCCAGGGACATTGCAGGCCCAGCGCTGACACTGTGAGGGTGCTTGTGTAACATTTTGAAGCACGTAAAGTGTTCTTTTTTTTTCCACTTCCATCCAGGGGGAAAACCTGGAATATTACCCTACTTGGAGCTCCGTAGCCCTGGGTAGAAGGAGTGACTTTGCCCCCTTGGAGCCTAATGTCGAAAACAGCTGCCTGGAGGTTGCAAATGGGCCAGGGACATTGCAGGCCCAGTGCTTGCACTGTGAGGGTGCTTGTGTGCGGTTTTAAAGCACGTAAAGTGTTCTTTTTTTTCCCCACTTCCATCCAGGGGGAAAACCTGGAATCTTACCCTACTTGGAGCTCCGTAGCCCTGGGTAGAAGGAGTGACTTTTCCCCCTTGGAGCCTAATGTCGAAAACAGCTGCCTGGAGCTTGCAAATGGGCCAGGGACATTGCAGGCCCAGTGCTGACACTGTGAGGGTGCTTGTGTACCGTTTTGAAGCACGTAAAGTGTTCTTTTTTTTCCACTTCCATCCAGGGGGAAAACCTGGAATCTTACCCTACTTGGAGCTCCGTAGCCCTGGGTAGAAGGAGTGACTTTTCCCTCTTGGAGCTGAAACACCCATAATGTGTAAAATAGCTGCCTGGAAGGTTGCAAATGGCCCAGGGACATTGCAGGCCCAGTGCTGACACTGTGATGGTGCTTGTGTACAGTTTTGAAGCACGAAAAATGATCTTTTTTTCCACTTCCATCTAGGGGGAAAACCTGGAATCTTACCCTACTTGGAGCTCCGTAGCCCTGGGTAGAAGGAGTGACTTTTCCCCCTTGGAGCCTAATGTCGAAAACAGCTGCCTGGAGGTTGCAAATGGGCCAGGGACATTGCAGGCCCAGTGCTGACACTGTGAGGGTGCTTGTGTACAGTTTTGAAGCACGTAAAGTGTTCTTTTTTCTCCACTTCCATCCAGGGGGAAAACCTGGAATCTTACCCTACTTGGAGCTCCGTAGCCCTGGGTAGAAGGAGTGACTTTGCCCCCTGGGAGCTGAAACACCCATAATGTGTAAAATAGCTGCCTGGAAGGTTGCAAATGGGCCAGGGACATTGCAGGCTCACTGCTGGCACTGTGAGGGTGCTTGTGTGCGGTTTTAAAGCACTTAGGCCCGTATTTATACTTTTTTTAGCGCCGCATTTGCGTCGTTTTTTGACGCAAAAACGGCGCAAACTTGCAAAATACCATTGTATTTTGTAGGTTTGCGCCGTTAGCCGTCAAAAAGCGGCGCAAATGCGGCGCTAAAAAAAGTATAAATACGGGCCTTAAAGTGTTCTTTTTTTTCCACTTCCATCCAGGGGCAAAACCTGGAATCTTACCCTACTTGGAGCTCCGTAGCCCTGGGTAGAAGGAGTGACTTTGCCCCCTTGGAGCTGAAACACCCATAATGTGTAAAATAGCTGCCTGGAAGGTAGCAAATGGCCCAGGGACATTGCAGGCCCAGTGCTGACACTGTGAGGGTGCTTGTGTACAGTTTTGAAGCACGTAACATGTTCTTTTTTTTCCACTTCCATCAAGGGGGAAAACCTGGAATCTTACCCTACTTGGAGCTCCGCAGCCCTGGGTAGAAGGAGTGACTTTTCCCCCTTGGAGCTGAAACACCCATAATGTGTAAAATAGCTGCCTGGAAGGTTGCAAATGGCCCAGGGACACTGCAGGCCCAGTGCTGACACTGTGATGGTGCTTGTGTACAGTTTTGAAGCACGAAAAATGATCTTTTTTTCCACTTCCATCTAGGGGGAAAACCTGGAATCTTACCCTACTTGGAGCTCCGTAGCCCTGGGTAGAAGGAGTGACTTTGCCCCCTTGGAGCCTAATGTCGAAAACAGCTGCCTGGAGGTTGCAAATGGGCCAGGGACATTGCAGGCCCAGTGCTGACACTGTGAGGGTGCTTGTGTACAGTTTTGAAGCACGTAAAGTGTTCTTTTTTTTCCACTTCCATCCAGGGGGAAAACCTGGAATCTAACCCTACTTGGAGCTCCGTAGCCCTGGGTAGAAGGAGTGACTTTGCCCCCTTGGAGCTGAAACACCCATAATGTGTAAAATAGCTGCCTGGAAGGTTGCAAATGGCCCAGGGACATTGCAGGCCCAGTGCTGACACTGTGATGGTGCTTGTGTACAGTTTTGAAGCACGAAAAATGATCTTTTTTTCCACTTCCATCTAGGGGGAAAACCTGGAATCTTACCCTACTTGGAGCTCCGTAGCCCTGGGTAGAAGGAGTGACTTTTCCCCCTTGGAGCCTAATGTCGAAAACAGCTGCCTGGAGGTTGCAAATGGGCCAGGGACATTGCAGGCCCAGTGCTGACACTGTGAGGGTGCTTGTGTACCGTTTTGAAGCACGTAAAGTGTTCTTTTTTTTCCACTTCCATCCAGGGGGAAAAACTGGAATCTTACCCTACTTGGAGCTCCGTAGCCCTGGGTAGAAGGAGTGACTTTGCCCCCTTGGAGCTGAAACACTCATAATGTGTAAAATAGCTGCCTGGAAGGGTGCAAATGGCCCAGGGACATTGCAGGCCCAGTGATGACACTGTGAGGGTGCTTGTGTACAGTTTAAAAGCACGTAAAGTGTTCTTTTTTTTCCACTTCCATCCAGGGGGAAAAACTGGAATCTTACCCTACTTGGAGCTCCGTAGCCCTGGGTAGAAGGAGTGACTTTGTCCCCTTGGAGCTGAAACACTCATAATGTGTAAAATAGCAGCCTGGAAGGTTACAAATGGGCCAGGGACATTGCAGGCCCAGTGCTGACACTGTGAGGGTGCTTGTGTACAGTTTTGAAGCACGTAAAGTGTTATTTTTTTTCCACTTCCATCCAGGGGGAAAACCTGGAATCTTACCCTACTTGGAGCTCCGTAGCCCTGGGTAGAAGGAGTGACTTTGCCCCCTTGGAGCCTAATGTCGAAAACAGCTGCCTGGAGCTTGCAAATGGGCCAGGGACATTGCAGGCCCAGTGCTGACGCTGTGAGGGTGCTTGTGTACCGTTTTGAAGCACGTAAAGTGTTCTTTTTTTCCAACTTCCATCCAGGGGGAAATCCTGGAATCTTACCCTACTTGGAGCTCCGTAGCCCTGGGTAGAAGGAGTGACTTTGCCCCCTTGGAGCTGAAACACCCATAATGTGTAAAATAGCTGCCTGGAAGGTTGCAAATGGCCCAGGGACATTGCAGGCCCAGCGCTGACACTGTGAGGGTGCTTGTGTAACATTTTGAAGCACGTAAAGTGTTCTTTTTTTTTCCACTTCCATCCAGGGGGAAAACCTGGAATCTTACCCTACTTGGAGCTCCGTAGCCCTGGGTAGAAGGAGTGACTTTGCCCCCTTGGAACTGAAACACCCATAATGTGTAAAATAGCTTCCTGGAAGGTTGCAAATGGGCCAGGGACATTGCAGGCCCAGTGCTGACACTGTGAGGGTGCTTGTGCACAGTTTTGAAGCACGTAAAGTGTTCTTTTTTCTCCACTTCCATCCAGGGGGAAAACCTGGAATCTTACCCTACTTGGTGCTCCGTAGCCCTGGGTAGAAGGAGTGACTTTGCCCCCTTGGAGCTGAAACACCCATAATGTGTAAAATAGCTGCCTGGAAGGTTGCAAATGGCCGAGGGACATTGCAGGCCCAGTGCTGACACTGTGAGGGTGCTTGTGTACAGTTTTGAAGCACGTAAAGTGTTCTTTTTTCTCCACTTCCATCCAGGGGGAAAACCTGGAATCTTACCCAACTTGGAGCTCCGTAGCCCTGGGTAGAAGGAGTGACTTTGCCCCCTTGGAGCCTAATGTCGAAAACAGCTGCCTGGAGGTTGCAAATGGCCAGGGACATTGCAGGCCCAGTGCTGACACTGTGAGGGTGCTTGTGTACAGTTTTGAAGCACGTAAAGTGTTCTTTTTTTTCCACTTCCATCCAGGGGGAAAACCTGGAATCTAACCCTACTTGGAGCTCCGTAGCCCTGTGTAGAAGGAGTGACTTTGCCCCCTTGAAGCTGAAACACTCATAATGTGTAAAATAGCTGCCTGGAAGGTTGCAAATGGCCCAGGGACATTGCAGGCCCAGTGCTGACACGGTGGGGGTGCTTGTGTACAGTTTTGAAGCACGTAAAGTGTTCTTTTTTCTCCACTTCCATCCAGGGGGAAAACCTGGAATCTTACCATACTTGGAGCTCCGTAGCCCTGGGTAGAAGGAGTGACTTTGCCCCCTTGGAGCTGAAACACTCATAATGAGTAAAATAGCAGCCTGGAAGGTTGCAAATGGGCCAGGGACATTGCAGGCTCACTGCTGGCACTGTGAGGGTGCTTGTGTACAGTTTAAAAGCACGTAAAGTGTTCTTTTTTCTCCACTTCCATCCAGGGGGAAAACCTGGAATCTTACCTTACTTGGAGCTCCGTAGCCCTGGGTAGAAGTAGTGACTTTGCCCCCTTGGAGCCTAATGTCGAAAACAGCTGCCTGGAGGTTGCAAATGGGCCAGGGACATTGCAGGCCCAGTGCTTGCACTGTGAGGGTGCTTATGTGCGGTTTTAAAGCACGTAAAGTGTTCTTTTTTTTCCCCACTTCCATCCAGGGGAAAAACCTGGAATCTTACCCTACTTGGAGCTCCGTAGCCCTGGGTAGAAGGAGTGACTTTTCCCCCTTGGAGCCTAATGTCGAAAACAGCTGCCTGGAGCTTGCAAATGGGCCAGGGACATTGCAGGCCCAGTGCTGACACTGTGAGGGTGCTTGTGTACCGTTTTGAAGCACGTAAAGTGTTCTTTTTTTTCCACTTCCATCCAGGGGGAAAACCTGGAATCTTACACTACTTGGAGCTCCGTAGCCCTGGGTAGAAGGAGTGACTTTGCCCCCTTGGAGCTGAAACACCCATAATGTGTAAAATAGCTGCCTGGAAGGTAGCAAATGGCCCAGGGACATTGCAGGCCCAGTGCTGACACTGTGAGGGTGCTTGTGTACAGTTTTGAAGCACGTAAAGAGTTCTTTTTTCTCCACTTCCATCCAGGGGGAAAACCTGGAATCTTACCCTACTTGGAGCTCCGTAGCCCTGGGTAGAAGGAGTGACTTTGCCCCCTTGGAGCTGAAACACCCATAATGTGAAATATAGCTGCCTGGAAGGTTGCAAATGGGCCAGGGACATTGCAGGCCCAGTGCTGACGCTGTGAGGGTGCTTGTGTACCGTTTTAAAGCACGTAAAGTGTTCTTTTTTTTCCCACTTCCATCCAGGGGGAAAACCTGGAATCTTACCCTACTTGGAGCTCCGTAGCCCTGGGTAGAAGGAGTGACTTTGCCCCCTTGGAGCCTAATGTCGAAAACCGCTGCCTGGAGGTTGCAAATGGGCCAGGGACATTGCAGGCCCAGTGCTGACACTGTGAGGGTGCTTGTGTACCGTTTTGAATCATGTAAAGTGTTCTTTTATTTTTCACTTCCATCCCGGGGTTAAACCTGGAATCTTACCCTACTTGGAGCTCCGTAGCCCCGGGTAGAAGGAGTGACTTTGCCCCCTTGGAGCTGAAACACTCATAATGTGTAAAATAGCTGCCTGGAAGGTTGCAAATGGCCCAGGGACATTGCAGGCCCAGTGCTGACACTGTGAGGGTGCTTGTGTACAGTTTTGAAGCACGTAAAGTGTTCTTTTTTCTCCACTTCCATCCAGGGGGAAAACCTGGAATCTTACCCTACTTGGAGCTCCGTAGCCCTGGGTAGAAGGAGTGACTTTGCCCCCTTGGAGCTGAAACACTCATAATGTGTAAAATAGCAGCCTGGAAGGTCGCAAATGGGACAGGGACATTGCAGGCTCAGTGCTGGCACTGTGAAGGTGCTTGTGTGCGGTTTTAAAGCACGTAAAGTGTTCTTTTTTTTCCCACTTCCATCCAGGGGGAAAACCTGGAATCTTACCCTACTTGGAGCTCCGTAGCCCTGGGTAGAAGGAGTGACTTTGCCCCCTTGGAACTGAAACACCCATAATGTGTAAAATAGCTTCCTGGAAGGTTGCAAATGGGCCAGGGACATTGCAGGCCCAGTGCTGACACTGTGAGGGTGCTTGTGCACAGTTTTGAAGCACGTAAAGTGTTCTTTTTTCTCCACTTCCATCCAGGGGGAAAACCTGGAATCTTACCCTACTTGGTGCTCCGTAGCCCTGGGTAGAAGGAGTGACTTTGCCCCCTTGGAGCTGAAACACCCATAATGTGTAAAATAACAGCCTGGAAGGTTGCAAATGGGCCAGGGACATTGCAGGCTCACTGCTGGCACTGTGAGGGTGCTTGTGTGCGGTTTTAAAGCACGTAAAGTGTTCTTTTTTTCCCCACTTCCATCCAGTGGGAAAACCTGGAATCTTACCCTACTTGGAGCTCCGTAGCCCTGGGTAGAAGGAGTGACTTTGCCCCCTTGAAGCTGAAACACCCATAATGTGTAAAATAGCTCCCTGGAAGGTAGCAAATGGCCCAGGGACATTGCAGGCCCAGTGCTGACACTGTGTGGGTGCTTGTGTACAGTTTTGAAGCACGTAAAGTGTTCTTTTTTCTCCACTTCCATCCAGGGGGAAAACCTGGAATCTTACCCTACTTGGAGCTCCGTAGCCCTGGGTAGAAGGAGTGACTTTGCCCCCTTGGAGCCTAATGTCGAAAACAGCTGCCTGGAGGTTGCAAATGGGCCAGGGACATTGCAGGCCCAGTGCTGACACTGTGAGGGTGCTTGTGTACCGTTTTGAATCATGTAAAGTGTTCTTTTATTTTTCACTTCCATCCCGGGGTTAAACCTGGAATCTTACCCTACTTGGAGCTCCGTAGCCCTGGGTAGAAGGAGTGACTTTGCCCCCTTGGAGCTGAAACACTCATAATGTGTAAAATAGCTGCCTGGAAGGTTACAAATGGGCCCAGGGACACTGCAGGCCCAGTGCTGACACTGTGAGGGTGCTTGTGTACCTCTTTGAAGCACGTAAAGTGTTCTTTTTTTCCCACTTCCATCCAGGGGGAAAACCTGGAATCTTACCCGACTTGGAGCTCCGTAGCCCTGGGTAGAAGGAGTGACTTTACCCCCGTGGAGCTGAAACACTCATAATGTGTAAAACGAGGTTAAAAAAGGGCCAGGGACATTGTAGGCCCAGCGCTGACACTGTGAGGGTGCTTGTGTACCTCTTTGAAGCACGTAAAGTGTTCTCTTTTTTTCCACTTCCATCCAGGGGTAAAACCTGGAATCTTACCCTACTTGGAGCTCCGTAGCCCTGGGTAGAAGGAGTGACTTTGCCCCCTTGGAGCCTAATGTCGAAAACAGCTGCCTGGAGCTTGCAAATGGGCCAGGGACATTGCAGGCCCAGTGCTTGCACTGTGAGGGTGCTTGTGTGCGGTTTTAAAGCACGTAAAGTGTTCTTTTTTTTCCCACTTCCATCCAGGGGGAAAACCTGGAATCTTACCCTACTTGGAGCTCCGTAGCCCTGGGTAGAAGGAGTGACTTTGCCCCCTTGGAGCTGAAACACCCATAATGTGTAAAATAACAGCCTGGAAGGTTGCAAATGGGCCAGGGACATTGCAGGCTCACTGCTGGCACTGTGAGGGTGCTTGTGTACAGTTTAAAAGCACGTAAAGTGTTCTTTTTTCTCCACTTCCATCCAGGGGGAAAACCTGGAATCTTACCCTGCTTGGAGCTCCGTAGCCCTGGGTAGAAGGAGTGACTTTGCCCCCTTGGAGCTGAAACACCCATAATGTGTAAAATAGCAGCCTGGAAGGTTGCAAAAGGGCCAGGGACATTGCAGGCCCAGTGCTGGCACTGTGAGGGTGCTTGTGTGCGGTTTTAAAGCACGTAAAGTGTTCTTTTTTATCCCACTTCCATCCAGGGGGAAAACCTGGAATCTTACCCTACTTGGAGCTCCGTAGCCCTGGGTAGAAGGAGTGACTTTGCCCCCTTGGAGCTGAAACACCCATAATGTGTAAAATAGCTGCCTGGAAGGTTGCAAATGGCCCAGGGACATTGCAGGCCCAGCGCTGACACTGTGAGGGTGCTTGTGTAACATTTTGAAGCACGTAAAGTGTTCTTTTTTTTTCCACTTCCATCCAGGGGGAAAACCTGGAATATTACCCTACTTGGAGCTCCGTAGCCCTGGGTAGAAGGAGTGACTTTGCCCCCTTGGAGCCTAATGTCGAAAACAGCTGCCTGGAGGTTGCAAATGGGCCAGGGACATTGCAGGCCCAGTGCTGACGCTGTGAGGGTGCTTGTGTACCGTTTTGAAGCACGTAAAGTGTTCTTTTTACTCCACTTCCATCCAGGGGGAAAACCTGGAATCTTACCCTACTTGGAGCTCCGCAGCCCTGGGTAGAAGGAGTGACTTTTCCCCCTTGGAGCTGAAACACCCATAATGTGTAAAATAGCTGCCTGGAAGGTTGCAAATGGGCCAGGGACATTGCAGGCCCAGTGCTGGCACTGTGAGGGTGCTTGTGTGCTGTTTTAAAGCACGTAAAGTGTTCTTTTTTTTCCCCACTTCCATCCAGGGGGAAAACCTGGAATCTTACCCGACTTGGAGCTCCGTAGCCCTGGGTAGAAGGAGTGACTTTGCCCCCTTGGAGCTGAAACACTCATAATGTGTAAAATAGCAGCCTGGAAGGTTGCAAATGGGCCAGGGACATTGCAGGCTCACTGCTGGCACTGTGAGGGTGCTTGTGTACAGTTTAAAAGCACGTAAAGTGTTCTTTTTTCTCCACTTCCATCCAGGGGGAAAACCTGGAATCTTACCCTACTTGGAGCTCCGTAGCCCTGGGTAGAAGGAGTGACTTTGCCCCCTTGGAGCTGAAACACCCATAATGTGTAAAATAGCTGCCTGGAAGGTTGCAAATGGCCCAGGGACATTGCAGGCCCAGCGCTGACACTGTGAGGGTGCTTGTGTAACATTTTGAAGCACGTAAAGTGTTCTTTTTTTTTCCACTTCCATCCAGGGGGAAAACCTGGAATATTACCCTACTTGGAGCTCCGTAGCCCTGGGTAGAAGGAGTGACTTTGCCCCCTTGGAGCCTAATGTCGAAAACAGCTGCCTGGAGGTTGCAAATGGGCCAGGGACATTGCAGGCCCAGTGCTGACGCTGTGAGGGTGCTTGTGTACCGTTTTGAAGCACGTAAAGTGTTCTTTTTACTCCACTTCCATCCAGGGGGAAAACCTGGAATCTTACCCTACTTGGAGCTCCGCAGCCCTGGGTAGAAGGAGTGACTTTTCCCCCTTGGAGCTGAAACACCCATAATGTGTAAAATAGCTGCCTGGAAGGTTGCAAATGGCCCAGGGACATTGCAGGCCCAGTGCTGACACTGTGATGGTGCTTGTGTACAGTTTTGAAGCACGAAAAATGATCTTTTTTTCCACTTCCATCTAGGGGGAAAACCTGGAATCTTACCCTACTTGGAGCTCCGTAGCCCTGGGTAGAAGGAGTGACTTTTCCCCCTTGGAGCCTAATGTCGAAAACAGCTGCCTGGAGGTTGCAAATGGGCCAGGGACATTGCAGGCCCAGTGCTGACACTGTGAGGGTGCTTGTGTACCGTTTTGAAGCACGTAAAGTGTTCTTTTTTTTCCACTTCCATCCAGGGGGAAAAACTGGAATCTTACCCTACTTGGAGCTCCGTAGCCCTGGGTAGAAGGAGTGACTTTGCCCCCTTGGAGCTGAAACACTCATAATGTGTAAAATAGCTGCCTGGAAGGGTGCAAATGGCCCAGGGACATTGCAGGCCCAGTGATGACACTGTGAGGGTGCTTGTGTACAGTTTAAAAGCACGTAAAGTGTTCTTTTTTTTCCACTTCCATCCAGGGGGAAAAACTGGAATCTTACCCTACTTGGAGCTCCGTAGCCCTGGGTAGAAGGAGTGACTTTGTCCCCTTGGAGCTGAAACACTCATAATGTGTAAAATAGCAGCCTGGAAGGTTACAAATGGGCCAGGGACATTGCAGGCCCAGTGCTGACACTGTGAGGGTGCTTGTGTACAGTTTTGAAGCACGTAAAGTGTTATTTTTTTTCCACTTCCATCCAGGGGGAAAACCTGGAATCTTACCCTACTTGGAGCTCCGTAGCCCTGGGTAGAAGGAGTGACTTTGCCCCCTTGGAGCCTAATGTCGAAAACAGCTGCCTGGAGCTTGCAAATGGGCCAGGGACATTGCAGGCCCAGTGCTGACGCTGTGAGGGTGCTTGTGTACCGTTTTGAAGCACGTAAAGTGTTCTTTTTTTCCAACTTCCATCCAGGGGGAAATCCTGGAATCTTACCCTACTTGGAGCTCCGTAGCCCTGGGTAGAAGGAGTGACTTTGCCCCCTTGGAGCTGAAACACCCATAATGTGTAAAATAGCTGCCTGGAAGGTTGCAAATGGCCCAGGGACATTGCAGGCCCAGCGCTGACACTGTGAGGGTGCTTGTGTAACATTTTGAAGCACGTAAAGTGTTCTTTTTTTTTCCACTTCCATCCAGGGGGAAAACCTGGAATATTACCCTACTTGGAGCTCCGTAGCCCTGGGTAGAAGGAGTGACTTTGCCCCCTTGGAGCCTAATGTCGAAAACAGCTGCCTGGAGGTTGCAAATGGGCCAGGGACATTGCAGGCCCAGTGCTTGCACTGTGAGGGTGCTTGTGTGCGGTTTTAAAGCACGTAAAGTGTTCTTTTTTTTCCCCACTTCCATCCAGGGGGAAAACCTGGAATCTTACCCTACTTGGAGCTCCGTAGCCCTGGGTAGAAGGAGTGACTTTTCCCCCTTGGAGCCTAATGTCGAAAACAGCTGCCTGGAGCTTGCAAATGGGCCAGGGACATTGCAGGCCCAGTGCTGACACTGTGAGGGTGCTTGTGTACCGTTTTGAAGCACGTAAAGTGTTCTTTTTTTTCCACTTCCATCCAGGGGGAAAACCTGGAATCTTACCCTACTTGGAGCTCCGTAGCCCTGGGTAGAAGGAGTGACTTTTCCCTCTTGGAGCTGAAACACCCATAATGTGTAAAATAGCTGCCTGGAAGGTTGCAAATGGCCCAGGGACATTGCAGGCCCAGTGCTGACACTGTGATGGTGCTTGTGTACAGTTTTGAAGCACGAAAAATGATCTTTTTTTCCACTTCCATCTAGGGGGAAAACCTGGAATCTTACCCTACTTGGAGCTCCGTAGCCCTGGGTAGAAGGAGTGACTTTTCCCCCTTGGAGCCTAATGTCGAAAACAGCTGCCTGGAGGTTGCAAATGGGCCAGGGACATTGCAGGCCCAGTGCTGACACTGTGAGGGTGCTTGTGTACAGTTTTGAAGCACGTAAAGTGTTCTTTTTTCTCCACTTCCATCCAGGGGGAAAACCTGGAATCTTACCCTACTTGGAGCTCCGTAGCCCTGGGTAGAAGGAGTGACTTTGCCCCCTGGGAGCTGAAACACCCATAATGTGTAAAATAGCTGCCTGGAAGGTTGCAAATGGGCCAGGGACATTGCAGGCTCACTGCTGGCACTGTGAGGGTGCTTGTGTGCGGTTTTAAAGCACTTAAGGCCCGTATTTATACTTTTTTTAGCGCCGCATTTGCGTCGTTTTTTGACGCAAAAACGGCGCAAACTTGCAAAATACCATTGTATTTTGTAGGTTTGCGCCGTTAGCCGTCAAAAAGCGGCGCAAATGCGGCGCTAAAAAAAGTATAAATACGGGCCTTAAAGTGTTCTTTTTTTTCCACTTCCATCCAGGGGCAAAACCTGGAATCTTACCCTACTTGGAGCTCCGTAGCCCTGGGTAGAAGGAGTGACTTTGCCCCCTTGGAGCTGAAACACCCATAATGTGTAAAATAGCTGCCTGGAAGGTAGCAAATGGCCCAGGGACATTGCAGGCCCAGTGCTGACACTGTGAGGGTGCTTGTGTACAGTTTTGAAGCACGTAACATGTTCTTTTTTTTCCACTTCCATCAAGGGGGAAAACCTGGAATCTTACCCTACTTGGAGCTCCGCAGCCCTGGGTAGAAGGAGTGACTTTTCCCCCTTGGAGCTGAAACACCCATAATGTGTAAAATAGCTGCCTGGAAGATTGCAAATGGCCCAGGGACACTGCAGGCCCAGTGCTGACACTGTGATGGTGCTTGTGTACAGTTTTGAAGCACGAAAAATGATCTTTTTTTCCACTTCCATCTAGGGGGAAAACCTGGAATCTTACCCTACTTGGAGCTCCGTAGCCCTGGGTAGAAGGAGTGACTTTGCCCCCTTGGAGCCTAATGTCGAAAACAGCTGCCTGGAGGTTGCAAATGGGCCAGGGACATTGCAGGCCCAGTGCTGACACTGTGAGGGTGCTTGTGTACAGTTTTGAAGCACGTAAAGTGTTCTTTTTTTTCCACTTCCATCCAGGGGGAAAACCTGGAATCTAACCCTACTTGGAGCTCCGTAGCCCTGGGTAGAAGGAGTGACTTTGCCCCCTTGGAGCTGAAACACCCATAATGTGTAAAATAGCTGCCTGGAAGGTTGCAAATGGCCCAGGGACATTGCAGGCCCAGTGCTGACACTGTGATGGTGCTTGTGTACAGTTTTGAAGCACGAAAAATGATCTTTTTTTCCACTTCCATCTAGGGGGAAAACCTGGAATCTTACCCTACTTGGAGCTCCGTAGCCCTGGGTAGAAGGAGTGACTTTTCCCCCTTGGAGCCTAATGTCGAAAACAGCTGCCTGGAGGTTGCAAATGGGCCAGGGACATTGCAGGCCCAGTGCTGACACTGTGAGGGTGCTTGTGTACCGTTTTGAAGCACGTAAAGTGTTCTTTTTTTTCCACTTCCATCCAGGGGGAAAAACTGGAATCTTACCCTACTTGGAGCTCCGTAGCCCTGGGTAGAAGGAGTGACTTTGCCCCCTTGGAGCTGAAACACTCATAATGTGTAAAATAGCTGCCTGGAAGGGTGCAAATGGCCCAGGGACATTGCAGGCCCAGTGATGACACTGTGAGGGTGCTTGTGTACAGTTTAAAAGCACGTAAAGTGTTCTTTTTTTTCCACTTCCATCCAGGGGGAAAAACTGGAATCTTACCCTACTTGGAGCTCCGTAGCCCTGGGTAGAAGGAGTGACTTTGTCCCCTTGGAGCTGAAACACTCATAATGTGTAAAATAGCAGCCTGGAAGGTTACAAATGGGCCAGGGACATTGCAGGCCCAGTGCTGACACTGTGAGGGTGCTTGTGTACAGTTTTGAAGCACGTAAAGTGTTATTTTTTTTCCACTTCCATCCAGGGGGAAAACCTGGAATCTTACCCTACTTGGAGCTCCGTAGCCCTGGGTAGAAGGAGTGACTTTGCCCCCTTGGAGCCTAATGTCGAAAACAGCTGCCTGGAGCTTGCAAATGGGCCAGGGACATTGCAGGCCCAGTGCTGACGCTGTGAGGGTGCTTGTGTACCGTTTTGAAGCACGTAAAGTGTTCTTTTTTTCCAACTTCCATCCAGGGGGAAATCCTGGAATCTTACCCTACTTGGAGCTCCGTAGCCCTGGGTAGAAGGAGTGACTTTGCCCCCTTGGAGCTGAAACACCCATAATGTGTAAAATAGCTGCCTGGAAGGTTGCAAATGGCCCAGGGACATTGCAGGCCCAGCGCTGACACTGTGAGGGTGCTTGTGTAACATTTTGAAGCACGTAAAGTGTTCTTTTTTTTTCCACTTCCATCCAGGGGGAAAACCTGGAATATTACCCTACTTGGAGCTCCGTAGCCCTGGGTAGAAGGAGTGACTTTGCCCCCTTGGAGCCTAATGTCGAAAACAGCTGCCTGGAGGTTGCAAATGGGCCAGGGACATTGCAGGCCCAGTGCTTGCACTGTGAGGGTGCTTGTGTGCGGTTTTAAAGCACGTAAAGTGTTCTTTTTTTTCCCCACTTCCATCCAGGGGGAAAACCTGGAATCTTACCCTACTTGGAGCTCCGTAGCCCTGGGTAGAAGGAGTGACTTTTCCCCCTTGGAGCCTAATGTCGAAAACAGCTGCCTGGAGCTTGCAAATGGGCCAGGGACATTGCAGGCCCAGTGCTGACACTGTGAGGGTGCTTGTGTACCGTTTTGAAGCACGTAAAGTGTTCTTTTTTTTCCACTTCCATCCAGGGGGAAAACCTGGAATCTTACCCTACTTGGAGCTCCGTAGCCCTGGGTAGAAGGAGTGACTTTTCCCTCTTGGAGCTGAAACACCCATAATGTGTAAAATAGCTGCCTGGAAGGTTGCAAATGGCCCAGGGACATTGCAGGCCCAGTGCTGACACTGTGATGGTGCTTGTGTACAGTTTTGAAGCACGAAAAATGATCTTTTTTTCCACTTCCATCTAGGGGGAAAACCTGGAATCTTACCCTACTTGGAGCTCCGTAGCCCTGGGTAGAAGGAGTGACTTTTCCCCCTTGGAGCCTAATGTCGAAAACAGCTGCCTGGAGGTTGCAAATGGGCCAGGGACATTGCAGGCCCAGTGCTGACACTGTGAGGGTGCTTGTGTACAGTTTTGAAGCACGTAAAGTGTTCTTTTTTCTCCACTTCCATCCAGGGGGAAAACCTGGAATCTTACCCTACTTGGAGCTCCGTAGCCCTGGGTAGAAGGAGTGACTTTGCCCCCTGGGAGCTGAAACACCCATAATGTGTAAAATAGCTGCCTGGAAGGTTGCAAATGGGCCAGGGACATTGCAGGCTCACTGCTGGCACTGTGAGGGTGCTTGTGTGCGGTTTTAAAGCACTTAGGCCCGTATTTATACTTTTTTTAGCGCCGCATTTGCGTCGTTTTTTGACGCAAAAACGGCGCAAACTTGCAAAATACCATTGTATTTTGTAGGTTTGCGCCGTTAGCCGTCAAAAAGCGGCGCAAATGCGGCGCTAAAAAAAGTATAAATACGGGCCTTAAAGTGTTCTTTTTTTTCCACTTCCATCCAGGGGCAAAACCTGGAATCTTACCCTACTTGGAGCTCCGTAGCCCTGGGTAGAAGGAGTGACTTTGCCCCCTTGGAGCTGAAACACCCATAATGTGTAAAATAGCTGCCTGGAAGGTAGCAAATGGCCCAGGGACATTGCAGGCCCAGTGCTGACACTGTGAGGGTGCTTGTGTACAGTTTTGAAGCACGTAACATGTTCTTTTTTTTCCACTTCCATCAAGGGGGAAAACCTGGAATCTTACCCTACTTGGAGCTCCGCAGCCCTGGGTAGAAGGAGTGACTTTTCCCCCTTGGAGCTGAAACACCCATAATGTGTAAAATAGCTGCCTGGAAGGTTGCAAATGGCCCAGGGACACTGCAGGCCCAGTGCTGACACTGTGATGGTGCTTGTGTACAGTTTTGAAGCACGAAAAATGATCTTTTTTTCCACTTCCATCTAGGGGGAAAACCTGGAATCTTACCCTACTTGGAGCTCCGTAGCCCTGGGTAGAAGGAGTGACTTTGCCCCCTTGGAGCCTAATGTCGAAAACAGCTGCCTGGAGGTTGCAAATGGGCCAGGGACATTGCAGGCCCAGTGCTGACACTGTGAGGGTGCTTGTGTACAGTTTTGAAGCACGTAAAGTGTTCTTTTTTTTCCACTTCCATCCAGGGGGAAAACCTGGAATCTAACCCTACTTGGAGCTCCGTAGCCCTGGGTAGAAGGAGTGACTTTGCCCCCTTGGAGCTGAAACACCCATAATGTGTAAAATAGCTGCCTGGAAGGTTGCAAATGGCCCAGGGACATTGCAGGCCCAGTGCTGACACTGTGATGGTGCTTGTGTACAGTTTTGAAGCACGAAAAATGATCTTTTTTTCCACTTCCATCTAGGGGGAAAACCTGGAATCTTACCCTACTTGGAGCTCCGTAGCCCTGGGTAGAAGGAGTGACTTTTCCCCCTTGGAGCCTAATGTCGAAAACAGCTGCCTGGAGGTTGCAAATGGGCCAGGGACATTGCAGGCCCAGTGCTGACACTGTGAGGGTGCTTGTGTACCGTTTTGAAGCACGTAAAGTGTTCTTTTTTTTCCACTTCCATCCAGGGGGAAAAACTGGAATCTTACCCTACTTGGAGCTCCGTAGCCCTGGGTAGAAGGAGTGACTTTGCCCCCTTGGAGCTGAAACACTCATAATGTGTAAAATAGCTGCCTGGAAGGGTGCAAATGGCCCAGGGACATTGCAGGCCCAGTGATGACACTGTGAGGGTGCTTGTGTACAGTTTAAAAGCACGTAAAGTGTTCTTTTTTTTCCACTTCCATCCAGGGGGAAAAACTGGAATCTTACCCTACTTGGAGCTCCGTAGCCCTGGGTAGAAGGAGTGACTTTGTCCCCTTGGAGCTGAAACACTCATAATGTGTAAAATAGCAGCCTGGAAGGTTACAAATGGGCCAGGGACATTGCAGGCCCAGTGCTGACACTGTGAGGGTGCTTGTGTACAGTTTTGAAGCACGTAAAGTGTTATTTTTTTTCCACTTCCATCCAGGGGGAAAACCTGGAATCTTACCCTACTTGGAGCTCCGTAGCCCTGGGTAGAAGGAGTGACTTTGCCCCCTTGGAGCCTAATGTCGAAAACAGCTGCCTGGAGCTTGCAAATGGGCCAGGGACATTGCAGGCCCAGTGCTGACGCTGTGAGGGTGCTTGTGTACCGTTTTGAAGCACGTAAAGTGTTCTTTTTTTCCAACTTCCATCCAGGGGGAAATCCTGGAATCTTACCCTACTTGGAGCTCCGTAGCCCTGGGTAGAAGGAGTGACTTTGCCCCCTTGGAGCTGAAACACCCATAATGTGTAAAATAGCTGCCTGGAAGGTTGCAAATGGCCCAGGGACATTGCAGGCCCAGCGCTGACACTGTGAGGGTGCTTGTGTAACATTTTGAAGCACGTAAAGTGTTCTTTTTTTTTCCACTTCCATCCAGGGGGAAAACCTGGAATCTTACCCTACTTGGAGCTCCGTAGCCCTGGGTAGAAGGAGTGACTTTGCCCCCTTGGAACTGAAACACCCATAATGTGTAAAATAGCTTCCTGGAAGGTTGCAAATGGGCCAGGGACATTGCAGGCCCAGTGCTGACACTGTGAGGGTGCTTGTGCACAGTTTTGAAGCACGTAAAGTGTTCTTTTTTCTCCACTTCCATCCAGGGGGAAAACCTGGAATCTTACCCTACTTGGTGCTCCGTAGCCCTGGGTAGAAGGAGTGACTTTGCCCCCTTGGAGCTGAAACACCCATAATGTGTAAAATAGCTGCCTGGAAGGTTGCAAATGGCCGAGGGACATTGCAGGCCCAGTGCTGACACTGTGAGGGTGCTTGTGTACAGTTTTGAAGCACGTAAAGTGTTCTTTTTTCTCCACTTCCATCCAGGGGGAAAACCTGGAATCTTACCCAACTTGGAGCTCCGTAGCCCTGGGTAGAAGGAGTGACTTTGCCCCCTTGGAGCCTAATGTCGAAAACAGCTGCCTGGAGGTTGCAAATGGCCAGGGACATTGCAGGCCCAGTGCTGACACTGTGAGGGTGCTTGTGTACAGTTTTGAAGCACGTAAAGTGTTCTTTTTTTTCCACTTCCATCCAGGGGGAAAACCTGGAATCTAACCCTACTTGGAGCTCCGTAGCCCTGTGTAGAAGGAGTGACTTTGCCCCCTTGAAGCTGAAACACTCATAATGTGTAAAATAGCTGCCTGGAAGGTTGCAAATGGCCCAGGGACATTGCAGGCCCAGTGCTGACACGGTGGGGGTGCTTGTGTACAGTTTTGAAGCACGTAAAGTGTTCTTTTTTCTCCACTTCCATCCAGGGGGAAAACCTGGAATCTTACCATACTTGGAGCTCCGTAGCCCTGGGTAGAAGGAGTGACTTTGCCCCCTTGGAGCTGAAACACTCATAATGAGTAAAATAGCAGCCTGGAAGGTTGCAAATGGGCCAGGGACATTGCAGGCTCACTGCTGGCACTGTGAGGGTGCTTGTGTACAGTTTAAAAGCACGTAAAGTGTTCTTTTTTCTCCACTTCCATCCAGGGGGAAAACCTGGAATCTTACCTTACTTGGAGCTCCGTAGCCCTGGGTAGAAGTAGTGACTTTGCCCCCTTGGAGCCTAATGTCGAAAACAGCTGCCTGGAGGTTGCAAATGGGCCAGGGACATTGCAGGCCCAGTGCTTGCACTGTGAGGGTGCTTATGTGCGGTTTTAAAGCACGTAAAGTGTTCTTTTTTTTCCCCACTTCCATCCAGGGGAAAAACCTGGAATCTTACCCTACTTGGAGCTCCGTAGCCCTGGGTAGAAGGAGTGACTTTTCCCCCTTGGAGCCTAATGTCGAAAACAGCTGCCTGGAGCTTGCAAATGGGCCAGGGACATTGCAGGCCCAGTGCTGACACTGTGAGGGTGCTTGTGTACCGTTTTGAAGCACGTAAAGTGTTCTTTTTTTTCCACTTCCATCCAGGGGGAAAACCTGGAATCTTACACTACTTGGAGCTCCGTAGCCCTGGGTAGAAGGAGTGACTTTGCCCCCTTGGAGCTGAAACACCCATAATGTGTAAAATAGCTGCCTGGAAGGTAGCAAATGGCCCAGGGACATTGCAGGCCCAGTGCTGACACTGTGAGGGTGCTTGTGTACAGTTTTGAAGCACGTAAAGAGTTCTTTTTTCTCCACTTCCATCCAGGGGGAAAACCTGGAATCTTACCCTACTTGGAGCTCCGTAGCCCTGGGTAGAAGGAGTGACTTTGCCCCCTTGGAGCTGAAACACCCATAATGTGAAATATAGCTGCCTGGAAGGTTGCAAATGGGCCAGGGACATTGCAGGCCCAGTGCTGACGCTGTGAGGGTGCTTGTGTACCGTTTTAAAGCACGTAAAGTGTTCTTTTTTTTCCCACTTCCATCCAGGGGGAAAACCTGGAATCTTACCCTACTTGGAGCTCCGTAGCCCTGGGTAGAAGGAGTGACTTTGCCCCCTTGGAGCCTAATGTCGAAAACCGCTGCCTGGAGGTTGCAAATGGGCCAGGGACATTGCAGGCCCAGTGCTGACACTGTGAGGGTGCTTGTGTACCGTTTTGAATCATGTAAAGTGTTCTTTTATTTTTCACTTCCATCCCGGGGTTAAACCTGGAATCTTACCCTACTTGGAGCTCCGTAGCCCCGGGTAGAAGGAGTGACTTTGCCCCCTTGGAGCTGAAACACTCATAATGTGTAAAATAGCTGCCTGGAAGGTTGCAAATGGCCCAGGGACATTGCAGGCCCAGTGCTGACACTGTGAGGGTGCTTGTGTACAGTTTTGAAGCACGTAAAGTGTTCTTTTTTCTCCACTTCCATCCAGGGGGAAAACCTGGAATCTTACCCTACTTGGAGCTCCGTAGCCCTGGGTAGAAGGAGTGACTTTGCCCCCTTGGAGCTGAAACACTCATAATGTGTAAAATAGCAGCCTGGAAGGTCGCAAATGGGACAGGGACATTGCAGGCTCAGTGCTGGCACTGTGAAGGTGCTTGTGTGCGGTTTTAAAGCACGTAAAGTGTTCTTTTTTTTCCCACTTCCATCCAGGGGGAAAACCTGGAATCTTACCCTACTTGGAGCTCCGTAGCCCTGGGTAGAAGGAGTGACTTTGCCCCCTTGGAACTGAAACACCCATAATGTGTAAAATAGCTTCCTGGAAGGTTGCAAATGGGCCAGGGACATTGCAGGCCCAGTGCTGACACTGTGAGGGTGCTTGTGCACAGTTTTGAAGCACGTAAAGTGTTCTTTTTTCTCCACTTCCATCCAGGGGGAAAACCTGGAATCTTACCCTACTTGGTGCTCCGTAGCCCTGGGTAGAAGGAGTGACTTTGCCCCCTTGGAGCTGAAACACCCATAATGTGTAAAATAACAGCCTGGAAGGTTGCAAATGGGCCAGGGACATTGCAGGCTCACTGCTGGCACTGTGAGGGTGCTTGTGTGCGGTTTTAAAGCACGTAAAGTGTTCTTTTTTTCCCCACTTCCATCCAGTGGGAAAACCTGGAATCTTACCCTACTTGGAGCTCCGTAGCCCTGGGTAGAAGGAGTGACTTTGCCCCCTTGAAGCTGAAACACCCATAATGTGTAAAATAGCTCCCTGGAAGGTAGCAAATGGCCCAGGGACATTGCAGGCCCAGTGCTGACACTGTGTGGGTGCTTGTGTACAGTTTTGAAGCACGTAAAGTGTTCTTTTTTCTCCACTTCCATCCAGGGGGAAAACCTGGAATCTTACCCTACTTGGAGCTCCGTAGCCCTGGGTAGAAGGAGTGACTTTGCCCCCTTGGAGCCTAATGTCGAAAACAGCTGCCTGGAGGTTGCAAATGGGCCAGGGACATTGCAGGCCCAGTGCTGACACTGTGAGGGTGCTTGTGTACCGTTTTGAATCATGTAAAGTGTTCTTTTATTTTTCACTTCCATCCCGGGGTTAAACCTGGAATCTTACCCTACTTGGAGCTCCGTAGCCCTGGGTAGAAGGAGTGACTTTGCCCCCTTGGAGCTGAAACACTCATAATGTGTAAAATAGCTGCCTGGAAGGTTACAAATGGGCCCAGGGACACTGCAGGCCCAGTGCTGACACTGTGAGGGTGCTTGTGTACCTCTTTGAAGCACGTAAAGTGTTCTTTTTTTCCCACTTCCATCCAGGGGGAAAACCTGGAATCTTACCCGACTTGGAGCTCCGTAGCCCTGGGTAGAAGGAGTGACTTTACCCCCGTGGAGCTGAAACACTCATAATGTGTAAAACGAGGTTAAAAAAGGGCCAGGGACATTGTAGGCCCAGCGCTGACACTGTGAGGGTGCTTGTGTACCTCTTTGAAGCACGTAAAGTGTTCTCTTTTTTTCCACTTCCATCCAGGGGTAAAACCTGGAATCTTACCCTACTTGGAGCTCCGTAGCCCTGGGTAGAAGGAGTGACTTTGCCCCCTTGGAGCCTAATGTCGAAAACAGCTGCCTGGAGCTTGCAAATGGGCCAGGGACATTGCAGGCCCAGTGCTTGCACTGTGAGGGTGCTTGTGTGCGGTTTTAAAGCACGTAAAGTGTTCTTTTTTTTCCCACTTCCATCCAGGGGGAAAACCTGGAATCTTACCCTACTTGGAGCTCCGTAGCCCTGGGTAGAAGGAGTGACTTTGCCCCCTTGGAGCTGAAACACCCATAATGTGTAAAATAACAGCCTGGAAGGTTGCAAATGGGCCAGGGACATTGCAGGCT